>NW_028317862.1:4385000-4692500 GCF_062004578.1 Staurois parvus
GGACACGTCTGGCACTGCAGGATCTGAGTCCCTGGCGGCGTAGTGTGTTACTGATGGTAGCCTTTGTTACGTTGGTCCCAGCTCTCTGCAGGTCATTCACTAGGTCCCCCCGTGTGGTCCTGGGATTTTTGCTCACCGTTCTTGTGATCATTTTGACCCCATGGGGTGAGATCTTGCGTGTAGCCCCAGATCGAGGGAGATTATCAGTGGTCTTTTATGTCTTCCATTTTCTAATTATTGCTCCCACAGTTGATTTGTTCACACCAAGCTGCTTGCCTATTGCAGATTCAGTCTTCCCAGCCTGGTGCAGGTCTACAATTTTGTTTCTGGTGTCCTTCGACAGCTCTTTGGTCTTCACCATACTGGAGTTTGGAGTGTGACTGTTTGAGGTTGTGGACAGGTGTCTTTTAAACGGATAACAAGTTCAAACAGGTGCCATTGATACAGGTAATGAGTGCAGGATAGAGGAGCCTCTTAAAGAAGAAGGTACAGGTCTGTGAGAGCCAGAAATCGTGCTTGTTTGTAGGTGACCAAATACTTATTTTCCACCATAATTTGCAAATAAATTCTTTCCAAATCAGCCAATGTGATTGTCTGGATTTATTTTCTCATTTTGTCTCTCATAGTTGAGGTCTACCTATGATGCCAATTACAGGCCTCTCTCATCTTTTTAAGTGGGATAACTTGCACAATTGGTGGCTGACTAAATACTTTTTTGTCCCACTGTATACTGGCTGCTCTATACTATATCCTACAGCAGATCACAGAATCACATTCAGTATTTACACTGCCCTGATATCCAGGAGGCATTTCAGTATTAAGAAGAGATGTCCAGAACTCAACAATGTCACTTAATTGAGACCCTGTTTCTGGAACAGGGGATGTAGTGTTTTTGGGTCTAATTAATATTAGCTGAGTGGGATAATCAGAGTTCCCCAACAACCTTCTGATCAGTTTATTAACTTGCTTTTGTCTGGTGACCATTAGATCGACAAAGATATGCTATATTAGGCCATACAATGCCAAAATTGCCTTCTGAATTGGCCAAAATTCAAGCTGTGGGGGTCTCATGGGTACAACCACAACATCTTTTGCAGGGGTGAAGGAGAGAAATTAAAAGCATATATGGCCAAGCTTTAACTTGCATTTATTGTTAGAAAGGACAATGGGTGAGTTTGTTTTTGGCCTATAGCCTGTTCCCTTAATATTTATTTAAGCTCACCCTGAGCAGACAGTCCTGGGGAAGTCTTCAAAGTCTCTAAGTGGCTCTGGGTTTCAGTGCCATCAAAATCCAGGGCCAACTTTATATTTATAGGTATATTTTCATTAGAAGTTAGTCTTTGCCAAACAACTGAGCTTTACCCTAGCAGAACTAAAACTAGGAAGAGTTTAATTATAAAATTTGTAAATTCCTGTCTCATTTAATGTCTAGCCGTGACAGACTGACTTGGAAGAGAGAAAAAAGGGATGCCGTCATTCCAAGTCCGTTATTATTATCCCCAGCTAATTAGTTTAGCAGAGCAATATAGAGAGTGTGTGACTCCTTAGAGCACCAGTTCAGACAGGGTTTAAGTCAGACATTGGCATGTCCTGTGGAAAGCTACTGAGAGACACCTGTTATATGAATCCAATCATTAAAAATGTTTACAGCTCTGTTTATTTTTAAGCAGCATCTTAACTAGTACAAATTCCTGCATTGCCTTATTACTAGACTGATGATTTTATATGGAATGGAGATGAGAGAACACAAATACTCCCTAGCCAAACAGTGTTGATTTTTTAACCAGGTGTTTACTTGGAGATTTGGGTAAAGATGGCCTTTAGAGGATTCAAGTCTGGCTTTCAAAATGTTAGTCTACAGCAGTAGTGGGATTGAACCAGCAGGAAGATGATTTCATACAAAGCAGCGCTCACAAATCTAGTCCTCAAATATTTTTAACAGATCTGTTTTCATTGCTTAGCTACAGGGATGGCAATCAAGCTGTTCAATGATTTAGTGCAATGATATGCCCATTTGCAAGTAATTTTGCAAGTGTTTATCTCCTAATAAGATAACTAGGTACACAATGATGAGTGATAATACATCCCATGCTTGAGATGTGTTATGATTTATTGTAGGAGTGTCTGAACTTTTTAGTATATGTATACAGTATATATACTCTTCACCAGCTCTTCACAACACACTTTGCTTACTCATGTTCAGCCCTGAAGGCAAAAAGGGGAACCACTTACTTCATGAGGCCTTGCACAAATGAAGTTCCAGGCCAAGTCCCTAACAGGGTTTCATTCCACAATGGGCCCTAAAACAGGGACCCTGCCATCCAATAAGGATAGGTCAAGTGCCAGGCTGCCCTTACCTATGGATCTTCTATCACTGGCCATCACAGTTCCTCCTCCCAAGCTGGCTGCTCCTCCTCCTTAGCTCTCTTCACTTCATTACCTTAAGTGTTATCTCCATTCCAAAGTAACGAAGACCAGACAACTTAACCAGAAAATTATTTACTGAATAAAGTTATATTTAGAGTTCTTAGTGGTTTCCAGAATAACACAACATTCAGAGTGCCTGCTACATTTCTGTCCTTCCCACTATACACACTATTCAGGTCTGTGTGGGACTGTGGTACTGGCATACGTTAAAAATTATTTGATGCTTCCCCACAAGGTAGTACAAATTGAACAGTCCTCAGAACCAATGCCAGGGCCCCGCTGTGGAGTAATTCCACAGTTACTCAGCTCACATCTTAACACAAATTGTCCTCACTGTTTACCTCTGATATAAAGACAGTCCATGAAATATGGCCTTCTCTACGGTCACCTCAGAAGAAGGAAGTGATAAATGCAGGGGAAGGCACATTACAGCAAAAAGTGTTGACCCCAGACACATCAAACTTTAACTCTTTATTTGGCAGAATACATTAGGCAACTGCCTACATGGGGACTGTAAGAGGCTGATACCAAGTCAAATTCAGGAAATTACACTGTATTTAACACTTAAAGACCGCCTGCCTGCAATGACTGTGGTCGAGTGGTAGCTACAGCACCAACGATGCTCCCATACGTCACTGTGGCTGTATCAACACGGGAGGGGAAGGGGGGCTGCATGACCGAGCAGGCAGACAGCACTCCCCCTAGTGACTGCTGTGTCCACTGGGCACAGTGGAATGAAGATCCCAATCCATACCCAGTAATTATGTGATCTGATTCAAAACAGCTTTGCTTCTCTTCCACTGGGCTGTGATTGGCCCACAGCTCTCACATGGGCCAATCACAGCACCCTGTACCATGTGATTAGCTTTAGCCAATCACAGATCACTATTATTTTGAACTGTCATGCACTTAATCCATTCATGACAGTTCAAATCTAGCATTACATTGTCGGAATCTTCTTGGTCCTGCAATGCAAAGTGTAAAAAACCTGATCACCCCCCTCAGAGTAGTACAATGTCACTATGGTAGCATTGAACTACTCTGATGAAAGATAAAGAAAAACAATGTTAAAAAAATCAAATATTGAAAACATTTATTTTTCTTTTTTGACTACTTGCCGCTCGCAATGTGTGGGTGAGCGGCAGCTCTGGGCAAAAGCGACTTACTCTTACATTGCTTTCTATTTCCAGGTGTGAGTGAGCATGCACTCCCTGCTGCCCCTCCCCCCGTCAATCCATGGAAAGAAGAGAAAATCCTTTGATCGTCCCTGTTAACCCTTTGATCACCCTGTCACCCGGCCAGTGCCATTAGTACAGTGTCAGTATATAGAATTTTTCACTGATCACTGTATTACTGCCACTAGCGTAATCAGATAGCGTCAGGGTCAGTTAGCGTCCCTCCCAGCCAGGGTAAGCTAGCGTTAGATTTCCGCACACTATCACACTCATGCTACAGGTCACCGCCATTACTAGTATAGAGTAAACTGAATAGAATATACTGATCATGAACAGAACTATACTAGTGACTCCTTAGTATAATGTCCCCAAAAATGCAGTGTAAACAATATCAACCCTATTTGCTGCCAGCACTAGTGTTTAGCCCCTCAGCTGTTTTTCACAGGAAATTTGTATAAATTGATTGTGGGCCAAAGCAATTTTTACGCACAACAATACATCGCTGCCCACCCAAATTCAGCTCTTGCCAGACAATTTGCATGGAAACCTACTGTTTCCGAATGTAAACATTTTGGGCCTAACCCTCAACATGGCCATTACAAAAAGGAATGAATTATGGTCATATTGGTCCACAGACCCAATTCATCATATGCTCATGTTCTCTGCTGTTACATATATACCCAACATGGACCAGCAACGTACTGGTATGTTGCTGGACTTTGAATGGTTTTACCAGGATGATGCCTGCAGCTACAGGCATCATCTTGGTATCGTTTTTTTAAGCTGGCAGTCAGCTTTCATGTAAAAACAATTCTAGCAATTCTAATTAGCCACTAGATCATTTTTACAAACCGCGGGAAGGGACTAACCCTCTGCTGCCTTCCAGTATAGCTGGCATCTCCACCGTCTGACCATAGAGCTGATTGTAGACCAGAATGGCTCTAATCATCTCTATGGTCTAAGAAACCGGAAGCTATGAGCATTCATCATTTCGCCGGATATAAACAGTGCTATTTCAAAATTGAGAAACCATTTGATCACACCAATCTTGCTGTGATCAGATGCTTTAAGGGCAACGGAGAGGTCAGACCCCAGATTTCTCAGAAAAGGGTACCTGTCACTGCCTATTGCTATCACAGGGGATATTTACATTCCCTGTGATAATAATAAAAGTGAAAAGGACAGTGTAAAAAAAAAAAAAAAAAAAGCAAAATAAATAATAAAATAAAAATCACCCCTGCCCTCATCACTGTGCTCGTGCGCAAAAGCAAATGCAAGCATTGGTCCCATGTCGGTATGTAAACGGAGATTGCACCATGCATTTGAGGTATCAGCAATTCTGGATCTAGACCTCCTGTGTAAATCTAAAGTGGTAATCTGTAAAGGCTTTTAAAACATTACCTATGGATATTAAAAATTTACGTAGTTTGTTTGCGTTGCATGGGTCTGCGCAATTTTAAAGTATGTCATGTTTGGTATTTATTTACTCAGCATAACATCTTTTATATTTTATCAAACAATTGGGCAATATATTGTGTTTTTGTGCATTAAATTTAAAAAAGTGCATAAGCACTGTGTGACATAAAAAATTGCAAAACCCGCTTTTTTATTCTCTAGGGCCTCTGCTTTAAAAAAAATATTGTTTGGGGGTTCAAAGTAATTTTCTAGCAAAAAACCTGTTTTTTTCACCTAAACAGAAAGTGTAATAAAAAATTATTCTTCAAGTGTGTGATGTGTGGCATACACTTGTAATGTTGGCCCTGAAATTCCAGGATAGTAGAAGCACCCCCTCCAAAAAGACCCCTTTTTTGAAAAGTAAGTTATTTTCTAAGGGACATGGGGAATATTTTGTAGATCTCATTTGTTGCTATTCGTTTTTGGAAAATAAAGAAAGAAAGCGAAAATGTATTTTTTTCTTTTTCAAAACCCTGTGACAAAAAATTATATTTGAATTATATATATATACCATAGTTTGTAGATGCTATAACTTTCTGACTAAGCAATTAATATAAACATTTTAGGATTTTTTTTTTACATGACATGCAGCAGAATACATTTTGGCTTAAATTTATGGCTAACTTTGAGTTTATTGATGATTTTTTTTACCCACAAATAGAAAATATTGTTTTTTTTTAAATTTTCGGTATTTTTTCGTTTATATCACAAAAATAAAAAACCCAGTGGTGATCAAATGCCACCAAAAGAAAGCTCTGTTAGTGTGAAAAAGGACATAAACTTTGTTTGGGTACAGCAATGCATGACCAATTACCAGTTGAAATAGCGCAGTGCTGAATAGCAACAAATGGCCTGGTCATGAAGGGTGATAAATCTTCTGGAGCTGGCCACAAGTGGTTAAAGTATATGTAAGGATGTATTAATAAATGCAGAGCTACATTTCTGTCTTTTATATCTGCCTGGAATTTGGATTTAATTTTAAGAATTGTTATATATTTAAAGGTGTGTTAATGAATGCAGAGCTGTATTCATTTGTGTCTTTTATAGCTACCTGAGGTTTCGCTTTAATTTGTTATTTTAATAGCTGAAGATTAGATAAAATGAATAGGTAGTAATAGAGACATTACTTTCAGAAACCAGGCCCATTCAGATCTGTAGACACCCATGAAGTTACAAGAACTACTAAATGACAAGGAAAATCCTGTCTTTAAAGTACACCTGTAATGAGTAAATCATTGAGGCTTTGTTGAGTTCATCTTCTCAAAACGATCATTGACTGGCTGCTATTCTGACCTTTAGTGATCCAGAGCAGGTATGCAAATAAGGATCCCTAATTTTTTCCAAGCAACATACTTGTTCTAAGTCATTGTGTCATAAGCAGGGTCTTTTCACGAACTCAAAAAAGCCTATGAAAAAGGTACCAGGGGCATCTCATGGGGCCCCCTACTGACCCCCAAGGCAATAGGGGATCATGGGGCCCCTGTGTCCTTGCCCAAACTCAAAAAAGCCTATGAAAAAGGTACCAGGGGCATCTCATGGGGCCCCCTACTGACCCCGGGCCCTCGGGCAGTGCCCGAGTTTCCAAATGGTCAGTCCGCCCCTGTCATAAGTACTGAAGCCAGAGTGTGAGCAGGGCTTAAGATGCCATAATGGGGACACTGTGGAACCGCCCTCGCTAATGCCTAAACCATAGGCAGGAGCTGTGGTCATGTGAAATCAACAAAAAGGCAGGACTCCCAACTTAAAAGTAAGCAGCAGCTTTCACAGTTAACTCTTTGTAATCCATGGCCATACTTTAAACACTGTTGATACTAAGCAATTTGGGCACACTTCTGTTAGAGAACACCACTTCCTAGGTGTGCAGCATTTCTGAGCTGGTACCGCAGAGCATGTACCGGTCTCCACAAACTCAGCAGTCATGTAATTTTACTCCCAGTCACAATGCATTATAGGTTATTATTGGAAACAGGAAATGCACTTCTCTATAACTTCATGCCTGTCCGCCTACTGAGGCCTCCCTCCATAACACTTGTGACTCCCAGGCTGGGTCCCTAGGCACTCTGTGCAATGGATCTTATATCAGTATGTCACTGGCTCCAGACCCCAGTGGGAATCTTGACTGGTCTCCCCCAAGAGGTACTCAGCATAATGGCTACACTTTGAAGTTGTTCCCCCAACCAAGGATCAAAGGCAAAGACTCTGTTTGAGAAGATTAGTCCCTATATTCATGGTATGACTTTTGGGAGGAAGTAACTTTCTGAAAAGAGTGGGACAACCTAGCCAGCAGCATTAACCCTCCTTCTCAGATCCAACAGACTAGCCGGTCAACCAGGGACAAATGTAGGAAACAAGTTCATTGTAACATTTGGTCTGTACACATAACATATTTGACCTGAGTAACCTCACAGTGTGAACACAGAGCGTGAACACAGCAAAAGAAAAACTGTTAACACTTTAGAACCCTCTTGGAAGCACCTGTTAACAAGAGGGTCAACATTACAGCCAGTACAGCAAGTAACGTTTTTAGATGGAGGTCAGAATACTCTCATATTTCTCTCATAGCATGCATTCTTTCCATTTCTGCATGCTTGTTTCATGTCAGTAACTCATACACTATAGGAGTAGAAACCAGAGACAGCTAGGCATTTAGCATTTTCAGAAGGATGTCAGCAAAGACAGTCTCCACAGTTCTAGTACTGCAAATAATTATGACAAATGCAGTCCTGTTTAATGAATAATAACATATTAAATGCTATTGGTTTCTGTGGGTTACTGCACTTTTCAGAGCTCTTTGTATGTCTTGTTGACATGCTACTCCAATGGCTTCACAACTGACGTGGGAGAAGTACACAGATCAGGAGCTCTGACTAGTTTATTTTAATTGTTACATGCGTATTCCTGGTTGGTTTGTCAAAAAGACATTTGTTCAAATTTGAAAGCCAGGTAGCTCACTGGCCACCCTATAGCCAAATGAGAGAAATACCATCAGTAGAGAAAGCTTTGGCAAAGATGGTACCAATGGCTGTGAAGTGGCAAGGGAGAGTGCAGAAATGTCATTGATGAAGTAGGGCAAACGTGGAAGTAAATTGCACATTTGCACATGTTTTTGCAAATTGTACTTCTGGTCCATGCACTACAGTTCTGTATTAAGGAGATTCTGCAATGCTCTATCATTCCATGTGCCCTCCAGCCCCCAAGCAGCCGAGTTCTAAAATCTTTACCCTGCTGTTTCAGAAGGTGTCTCTGGAAATTATAAACATTGATGTCAACATGTACTTGCTTCCAACCCTATAACTGTTTATAAAGACATGCTACAAGGAGAATTGTTTTATGGAAGGTTTATTTGCACTGTTCTTAGAAAATACCACATGCTAGATTTCAAAACACAGAATATCACAAAACACGGAACACAAGGTATGAAGTGGTGTCTCCCAAACATATACACATTTGTACACAGGGGCGGACTGATCATTTGAAAACTCAGGCACTGCCCGGGGGCCCGGGGTCAGTAGGGGGCCCCATGAGATGCCCCTGGTACCTTTTTCATAGGCTTTTTTGAGTTTGGGCAAGGACACAGGGGCCCCATGATCCCCTATTGCCCGGGGGCCCCATGAGTTGTCAGTCCGCCCCTGTGTGTACACTATTTACAGAGATGCATTGAGATCTGATAGTCTACAGCAGCCATTTTTAACCAGGGTTCTGTGGAACCCTAAGGTCTCCCTAGAGGTTGCTAAGGGATCCCTGAGCTGTGGCTGATTGACCTCCTAACTGATGGTGTCTGCATTGTTCAAGGGCCAATGCTACTAGGCAAAAACAGCAACATGACCTAATTATTGTTTTCACTGTCTTAAAGGGTGGCAATCTGATCACTACTAGAAGGATTGTATTCTTTCTATTGACCACAAATGTATGGGGCCTGATGAATAGGTTTTAGTAAGGATTCCCTGAGACCTGACTTTTTTTTTGGTTCCTCTGGGGTACAAAAAGAGGTTGAAAAAGTCTGCCCTACAGAGATTTACTTAGATGTGACTTAGGTTTTAGTCCTGTGCCTGCAGACACATTGCAGGTGCTCTCAGTGCAGCCTTAGCTGTGGTCTGATCCATGTTGACACACAGTAGGACTAAATTATACTTATGGAACATAGTTACACCAATTTGTGTTATTTTTAGTGAGCAAAAGTGAATGAAGTACACACAATTTAATATACACCAGAATGCCTACACAGAGAACTCAATGTACTTGAAATAAATTATTTTAATCCCTAAAGGAGGACTATGTCATGAAAATACATTTGTATTCTAAATAGGCCAGAAAAGGTTAAATTACAGTGGGCCAGTGTTTCTGAAAGGCAAATTCTTCGTGGTACCCATACCAACCAAGCAGACATTTTTAATGCAAACATTTTTTGTATGTAAGGCTTGGTATTGGGTGATAAAATGTTGATGATTATAAATCTATTAGACTTTAGGCACACGGCCACAAGAGGGTCTAACAGCATGCATTCAAACAGAATTCTCTGCCTGAGAGTCGCAAGTGATGTGTACAGCCTGCTGTCAGCAGCCTGTCAAAATTAATACCAGGCTGAAATACGCACCAGCTGTACAGAGATATATGCACATCACAGTGGAGCTTGCATACAGGGATGTATATGCTGCCCCGAATGCAGACTGTGACTCCTGACCAGTTCATTGTGCCTGAATGTACCTGTATGGTGGCTGCATACATGAAGCCAAACTATGGTTTCAAACAAACCTTGTATTAGAGAACTGTATCAGATAAATTCAGTACATATTGCATAATAGACATTGTGAACTATAAAATATAATAGCATTCCACCATTAAACCAAGTCTACTTATGGCTTTGATTGAAAGTGTACAGCATACCGTATGGGCTTTGTTGACCCTGTCCTTGCGCAACAAATTAATTATTAGACATGGTTCAATACCTGCTCTAAGGCTAAAGGTCAATCATTTTTCTACAACTTTATTTCTTACATTTTTTATTTTTTAGCAATATAATACAGTACATAAAGGCTCACAAATCACATTTGCTAGAATTCATATAAAAGCAGGAGATGGCAACAAATTATAAACTACGGTACAGCCATAATAGAATAATCAGTTATAGAATGTAAGAATGTGGTGCTCAGTGTAAGGAAAGTATGTAGTATAATATAACAGTAAATAGATTTTTTAAAGATAACCTGTAATGAGACGATATGGAGGCTGTCATTAATGACCTCTACCCCTGTAAGTGCTAGATTCCATGTTGTCATGATTTCCTGGAAGAAATATCAGGAGTGCACTAAACAATTTCTTATGCCAGCCATGTGATTAAAAGACTATGTATTTGATCAAGTGACTTTAGCTGAAAGAGACGATCATAAAATGGGAAATTTGAGCATGCCCTGAAGTGCAGGTCTCTTTTGCCATATACCTTGCCTAGGAGCACTCTTTGCACTCTTTTGACCAGCAATCCTATCATCCCATCTATAACTTTTATTTATGCATCGCAGCAAAACTCTTATCATACCTTTCAGTTAATATTTGGATATAGTTATGCTTTAAATGGTGTATACTTAGGGACTTTGTTATATAATTAAACAAGCAGAGTCTTTTATTGTGAACGAATATACTGAGTCTAGATCATCTGCCGTCTGTTCAATTAAACCATGAAAATTAGACCAAAATTCCTTGATCTTTGGATGGTTCTATTATACATGTTGGAAAGGTTTGCAGGCAGCATCTCAAGTAAGTAATGAGAGGCTTCAGGGTATGTGTTGCTTGGATTCAATGGCATCCTATACTGCCTGCTCAAAATTCCATAACTATATTCCTAACTCCCATTGGAGGTTGAACCTTTATAAACCAAAGAAACAAAGTTTATGCCAGTCATCTCTAGAAATTTCCTGGTGAAGGGTCAAGAAGCTTCTCTGGATCATTATTCATATAGCCCAGGGCAAATACTAATATGGTTCTTGTGGTTTTCACTCTATAACAATTGCGTTTGGAAAAAAAACATTCCCTTTTTTTTATCATGACCTACACTGCTATGTAGTAGGTGGCAATAAGCAATGAAATGTGGATAAATAGTTCTCTAAACCGTTAGGGTAGCCATATGAATTTCCACAGATTCCTTATGGACCAGCCGAAATTTGATCAGTGGGTGGTCCTGTCTGCTCTATTCTGCCCGACATCCTTTGATTGAAATTTGGAGGAAAATCATTGGCTATACAACACCTGCATCCAGTTAGATGCAGCTGCTATTTAGGTATTCGGATATCCAGAGGTGCCATGGCGGTAGATTCATCCATCCATGCTATTAAGCATGAGTGGAGAACTTGTTAGATTATTTCCATTCAATCCATGGGCTAAATGAAAAAAATATATGGGTGCATGGCCACGTTGATGGCTAAGGCTCATATTTTGCAAAAAAAGTTGTATATGCAGCACCACTGATCTCCTGTTCAATGAGATATGAAAACTGGAGGGCATTGCACCTGCAGTTAGGGCATAGCAGATGCAATGCACAGACTCCTACAATATATAACCCAGTTTCAGATCCATACAAAGGTACAAACCTGTTGTTATGGAGTTGAAGAACGTGACACTAAAACAGGACATTATTTCCTATGTACACTGCTCAAAAAAATTAAAGGAACACTTTGAAAACATATCAGATCTCAATGGGGAAAAATATCATGCTGGACTGGGTAATGTGTTATATCATTGCAGCAACTCAAAATGGTACTCAGTAGTTTGTATGGCCCCCACATGCTTGTATCTTTCCTGACAACATCAGAGCATGCTCCTAATGAGATGACGGATGGTTCCCTAAGATATTTCCTCCGAGATCTGGATCAGGGCACCACTGTGCTCTTGGACAGTATGAGGTGCAACCTGGTGGTGGCGTCGGATGGACCAAAACATGATATCGCAGAAGTGTTCTATTGAATTTAGGTCAGGCGAGTGTGGGGGGCCATTCAATGGTATCAATTCCTTCATCCTCCAGGAACTGACTGCATACTCTTGCCACATGAGGCCGAGCAATGTTATGCACCAGGAGGAACCAAGGACCCACTGCACCAGCATAGTGTCTGACAATGGGTCTAAGGATTTCATCCCGATACCTAATAGCAGTCAGGGTGCCATTGTTTAGCCTGTTGAGGTCTGTGTGTCTCTCCATGGATATGCCTTCCCAGACCATCAGTGACCCACCACCAAAATGGTCATGCTGAACGATGTTACAGGCAGCATAACGTTCTCCACGGCTTCTCCAGACCCTTTCACATCTGTCACATGTGCTTAGGGTGAACCTGCTCTCATCTGTGAGAAGCACAGGGTACCAGTGGCAGACCTGCCAATTCTGGTGTTCAATGGCAAATTCCAATTGAGCTCTATGGTGCCGGGCAGTGAGCACAGGGCCCACTAGGGGATGTCAGGCTACCCTCATGAAGTCTGTTTCTGATTGTTTGGTCAGAAACATACACACCAGTGGCCTGCTGGAGGTCATTTTGAAGGGCTCTATAGTGCTCATCTTGGTCCTCCTTGCACAAAGGAGGTCCTGCTGATGGGTTAAGGACCTTCTTCAGCCCTGTCCAGCTCTCCTAGAGTAACTGCCTTTCTCCTGGAATCAGCTCCTTGCTCTTAAGACTGTGCTGGGAGACACAGCATACCTTATGGCAATGGCACGTATTGATGCGCTATCTTGGAGAAGTTGGATTGCCTGTGCAACCTCTGTAGGGTCCAGGTATCGCCTCACGCTACCAATAGTGATATTGACCCTAGCCAAATGCAAAACTAGTGAAAAACAGTCAGAAAAGATGAGTAGGGAAAAAAATGTCAGTGGCCTCCACCTGTAAAACCCTTCCTGTTTTGGGGGTTGTCTCATTGTTGCCCAACACCAAAGCAGCTGTAACTGATTAACAACCCCCTCTGCTACTTAACTGACCAGATAACATATCCCAGGAGTTTAATTGACTTGATGCTATACTCTGATTAAAAAGTGTTACTTTAATTTTTTTTGAGCAGTGTATAATGGAAATATAAGTGTGTAGAGTAGATTGTATCAATATTATTTCTACAATCAGACTGTAACATTTATGGCCAAAAATATGTCAGATATTTCATATGAATAATTGTTCTGTGACTTCTTGAAGTAAAGTGATTTCAGGAAAATTGAGTTTACTGGAAAAATACTAAACCTATCTCTAGATGACTTCCTTGAATTTAGCCTTATCATTGGTTAAATAAAAGCTCTATTTTGCTCATCAAGGACTACAGCTTGTACAATTCCTTTTGGATTTACCAAAACTATGTAATGCAAATGCTTACATACAACCCCTTCAATTTGTATTCAATCAGACAGGCACTTGCACTTCATTGCTGTTGGTAGACCTAAGGCTATGTTCACACTAGTGTTGTGTGCAGGCGGCAGAGAGGCATTTGGGAAGCGTTTTTACCGCTTTCCAAATGCCTCTGCCAATTCTGCACCTTACAGCACATGGTGCTGTTCTACCGGGAGTGTTTGCAATGTGTCGCGGCAAAACGGACGCCTCTGGTTGAGTCAGGAGGCATTGAAGCCTCCTATTCTCGTCTATGGTGCCGCTCTGCAAACGCCCGGCCGGCGTTTGTGGTGCGGTTGCGACGGGGTTGCGGGGCGTTTGCGGAGCGGTAACACCACTCAAACTGCAATACAGGCGTTTGTGGGGCATAATTAACGCTCGGCAAACGCCTAGCAACCTCCGCTAAACCGCACATGCGGCGTTTGCGGAGCGTTTGCCGAGCGTAAAAAAACGCTCTGCAAATGCCGGACCAACGCTTGCCAAACGCTATAGGGGCGTTGGTAAAACAGCCAAGTGTGAATGAGCTCTAAAGGAGATCTTCTAATGGGAGTGCAATATGTATGGTGAGCTTAAAGTGGTTCTAAATGCAAAAGGGCTTTTTAACCTTAATGCAGTCTCTGCCCCTCCTTAAACACTTACCTGAGTCAATTCTCAATCCAGCACTGTCCTGTCTGCAGCAACTCTTCTCACCTCTCTCGCAGGTGCAGCTGAGATCATCAGGAGCCTTTAGATCCTGCTGCTGTTAGTCAAATTCTGTGAAGAAAGGGACAGAGGGATGCGGGCCTGACCCACATTGTGTGTTTATGGACGCACACAGCCTGGTCCTGGATCAAACCCACATATCTGCCCCCTTAGCAAGCGGTATGCTATGGGGGCAGATGCAGAAAAGGAGGAGTAGACAGCACTGCCAGGGTAGTCCAGAGGGAGGAGGAGGTTCGAGGCCACTCTGTAGAAAACCATTGCACAGAGCAGGTACGTGTGATAATACTTATTATTTTAAAAAGTGTAAAGCTTTACAAACATTTTAATGTAGACCAGGGGCGGACTGACCATTCGGGCAAGCACTCGGGCTCTGCCTGAGGGCCCATGGTCAGTAGGGGGCCCCATGAAATGCCCCTGGTACCTTTTATAGGTTTATTTGGTTGTGATTTCCATGTGGTCAAGGACACAGGGGCCCCATGATCCCCTATTGCCTGGGGGCCCCATGAGTTGTCAGTCCTCCCCTGATGTAGACATTTTAGTAATGATATGACACAATAAAAGGCAACAGTAAAATTTTTCCTAAAAGCTCCACTTTTTGGCCACTTTCGAATGGTCCATGTATCCCTATGGACCAGCAAGTGTAAACAGACCTGTGTCTGTATATACCCGCCTACCTCCTATTCATTCTGGTCTGCTAAAAAAAAAAATGGAAGGGGATCTGTTCCCCTCCGTCTAGGTGGATCGGAGGGTAGTCGGGTGAAAACAGACATCCGGTTCATTTACAGCCAGCTTCCTATAGAGCAGAGCAGGCTGTGTCTGTGACCGCTCTGCATAAACTGAACAGACACAGACCTGTCATTCTGGATAGAAAAAGCAGAAGAAGACATTGTCCGGGGGGTGCTGTGATCTCTGTGAGAGGTAACTACCTCTTAATAAAATTATATCTGATGCTAAGTCCACTTTGAATAACTATTTTTTCTCTAAAGTCTATAGGCAGTCTTAGGTGACCCCATACCCTAACCCTAGGAACAACATCAGAAAAAAAAAAACGCTTTCTCTGAAGCAAAACTAGTCTAGCCAGTATGGGACAAAGGTGCTCAGTGAGCACCTGTGTACACAAACCATAATTTGTCTTCTTGCTATGGCTTGCAGCATATCTGTGTATATAACATCTTGTTATTCAGCAGAGTATTTAATTGCTACATAGTATGATAAATGTGCACGCAACATTTGACTTTCAAAAGTAATTGGAGGCTATCAAGGTTTTCTACGACTAATATTATCTTCGTATTTTTATTTTAGCAAGTTTATAAACTGATTTTTGTTATCATTTTCATTATTTTCATATTTAAGGCCCACATTTGTTTGCATGTAAACTTGTTATATCTCGAGTGAAAAATGTCTGCCAATTTACCAGAACACTCCAAAGTCCCAACACTTTTGCAGCTATGCAGCACAGGGTACTAAAGTCTACTCTAGTGCATTGTGGTGCACTACAAAGTATGTGCATTGCCTTTCAAAATGAATGGCATTGCAACTCATGTAACCTGCTTTGCAGTGCATATGCAGCATATAAATACAATAGGCCCTTAATATAGGGTGCACTAATGACAGTGATTTTGCAGATCATTCTGATCTTTCTGTTCTAAAGTCCAACGCTAAATGCTCATTTTCTGATTATCACTGTCCAATTTAAGATCCAGAGGGGCACAACCAAGACTGGGTAGAGGGCAAGACCCATTAAAGCCCAACTCCAGGCACAAAAAAAAAATACCTTTGCAGCCAGGCCCCCCTGCCCTGTATGGATTAAATGGTTGTTAAGTTTAGGGTTGCATGAATAAGGAGTTAAATCTTTTTTTGGGGGGTCCCTCCAGCTGTGTGCTCAGTCCCATAAAGACTCCTTGCTAAGGTGCTCCTGGCCGCAGTTGCACTCCTGCCTCCTTTATATACAATGTAATGTTAATAGCTCTGTATTGTATGTGATGATGCCAAAGGACCGCCCACAGATAGGAGCTTCACGGAGAAGAAAAGAGAACTGGAGCCTGCCAAAGCAGGGAGTCATGGTGAGTACTACAGCGTTTTCCTCTACACCCTGGACATAACATACATTTAACCTTTGCACTGTGTGGGAAGGGGGGTTCACTGCGAAGGTATATTATGTCTATTTCCCAGATGCTTGTGTAATTTAAACGTATGCTAATAAGGCCTGTACAGCAAAGCAAAGTGAACCATGGTGTGCTGCAGTGCCATTTGTTTTTATTGGCATCTGAATGCACTATTGCAACTGCAGGCTACACACCCATACTTCAGCATGTGAGTGGGGTTTAGGCACCCTAGTGGGAACAAGTGGAACTGCACTCACTAATGCCTAGAACCAAAGAAGGGAGCTGCGGTCATGTGACAGTCAACATTAGAGCAGCTCTCATGAACTTAGAAGTGAGCTGCAATGACACTGTAAACTCGCTGACCTTGTCATACTGATTACACTTGAACATTCCTTTTGGTTAGAGGAAAGCTTTTCCAAGTGTGCAGCATTTAGGGTCCGGTTCTGCTGAGCCAATACCGGTCTCCGCCAATTTCTGCATCACCGTCACCTCTCTCCCGGTGACTAATCCCACGGTTGCTATGGAATAAAGGAAAAGCTCTCTGTCCTCCAACTATTGTGCTTCCTCATATTTTCCCAAAGTACCTCATACATCTCTTGACTCCAGGCTGGGTCCCTAGGCACTCTGTGCCACGGGTCTGGTGCCAAAGAGTGGGGAACTGACTGCCGGTGAAGGTGCCAAGCACCCAACCTCCTCCACTATCAGAGTGACTGTCACCTCTGCCATGTCTCCCATCTCCTGGCTGATTGGCTGCTTTGCATGTGACCCAAACATTGTAGTCCTTAGCAACAGCACATCAGCTTCCTCAGGATAGCACAGTGTGTGTTAGACCCTTGTATTGCATCTTCCTCTAACTCAGTTCCCTTGTTGTGCTGCAAGCCCTGTCCTTTTGATACGTTGTGCATGCACCCTTTTAAGATACTTTGGACCACTAACTCTCACTGTACTATCCACAGCATTCCTTCTCCTGTTGGAGACAGTGCGGAGAAATAGCATCAAAGC
Source organism: Staurois parvus (assembly GCF_062004578.1). Taxonomy (NCBI): domain Eukaryota; kingdom Metazoa; phylum Chordata; class Amphibia; order Anura; family Ranidae; genus Staurois; species Staurois parvus. The sequence continues at coordinate 4,402,212 of NW_028317862.1, forward strand.
TCCATACACTATGGATATGCAAATCACTTAAATCCTTTTGGAACAGCGTCTTCCAAGTACTCTCAACATTAACTAAAACTCCAATAACCCCAAATGCTGCTCTAGCACTCCTCCATATTGGAATCAACAATTTCCGTCGAGACTCCCGTACCATTATTATCCACACATTATCGACAGCTAAAATAAACATAACTAAACTGTGGAACACTAGTAAATCTCCTTCCCTTACTTCGCTGATAACAGACCCTAACTTCCAATGTGATATGGAAAAAAGATCTGCCCTAAAAAATTCTGCCTATCACACATTTAAGCTCCATTGGTCTCGATGGTTACAGAACCCAAACTGCTCCATAAAACTCTGATACATTCACTATAAAATACCTTGACCCATCTGCCTAGACTGGTGCACTTACCCTTCCCCTCCCTCTCCCTTTTCCCACCTCCCCTATTTCCCTACTCCTTGTTCTCCACCTCCTATAGATCTCTTCTACAACCTTACATGGTTCAGAATATACTGAGCATACCTCTCATGCCATCACCACATACTATACAGTGAGGAATAGACGTATTTGAACACCCTGCGATTTTGCAAGTTCTCCCACTTAGAAATCATGGAGGGGTCTGAAATTTACATTGTAGGTGCATTCCCACTCTGAGAGACTGAATAAAAAAAAAATTCAGGAAATCACATTGTATGATTTTTAAAGAATTTATTTGTCTTGCACTGCTGAACATAAGTATTTGAACACCTAAGAAACAGCAATAATTCCGGCTCTCACAGACCTGTTACTGTGCCTTTAAAAAGTCCACCTCTACTCCACTCATTAATCTAACTTAGTAGCACCTGTCTGAGCTCTTTAAAGACACTTGTCCACCCCACAGTCAGTCAGACGCCAACTACTACCATGGGCAAGACCAAAGAGCTGTCAAAAGACACCAGAGACAAAATTGAGGACCTCCACAAGGCTGGAAAGGGCTATGGGGCAATTGCCAAGCAGCTTGGTGAAAATAGATCAACTGTTGGAACAATTGTTAGAAAATGGAAGAGGCAAAAGACGACTGTCAGTCTCCCTCGGACTGGGGCTCCATGCAAGATCTCACCTCGTGGGGTATCACTGATGATAAGAAGGGTGAGGAATCAGCCCAGAACTACAAGGGAGGAGCTGGTCAATGACATGAAGAGAGCTGGGACCACAGTTTCAAAGGTCACTGTCGGTAGAACACTACGCCGTCATGGTTTCAAATCGTGCATTGCACGGAAGGTTCCCCTGCTCAAGTCATCACATGTCCAGGCCTGTCTGAAGTTTGCCAATGACCATCTGGATGATCCAGAGGAGGAATGGGAGAAAGTCATGTGGTCAGATGAGACCAAAGTAGAACTTTTTGGTCTAAACTTCACTCGTCGTGTTTGAAGGAAAAAGAAGGATGAGTTGCATCCCAAGAACACCATCCCTACTGTGGAGCATGGGGGTGGTAACATCATGCTTTGGGGGTGCTTTTCTGTGAAGGGGACAGGATGACTGCACTGTATTAAGGAGAGGATGAATGGGGCCATTTATTGTGAGATTTTGAGCAACAACCTCCTTCCCTCAGTCAGAGCATTGAAGACGGGTCGCGCCTGGGTCTTCCAACACGACAATGACCCGAAGCCCACAGCAAGGATAACCAAGGAGTGGCTCCGTAAGAAGCATATCAAGGTTCTGGAGTGGACTAGCCAGTCTCCAGACCTAAATCCAATAGAACATCTTTGGAGGGAGCTGAAACTTCGTGTTGCTCAGCGACAGCCCCGAAACCTGACAGATCTAGAGGAGATCTGTGTGGAGGAGTGGGCCAAAATCCCTGTTGCAGTGTGTACAAACCTGGTCAAAAACTACAGGAAACGTTGGCCTCTGTAATTGCAAACAAAGGCTTCTGAACCAAATATTAACACTGATTTTCTCAGGTGTTCAAATACTTATGTTCAGCAGTGCAAGACAAATACATTCTTTAAAAATCATACAATGTGATTTCCTGAATTTTTTTTTTTTAATTCTGTCTCTCAGAGTGGGAATGCACCTACAATGTGAATTTCAGACCCCTCCATGATTTCTAAGTGGGAGAACTTGCAAAATCGCAGGGTGTTCAAATACTTCTGTTCCTCACTGTATTATTACCCCCAGCCAATTGGTGGGGAAAATATTGTTTACTATCCTGTACTGCAATATCTTGAAATATCTTTACCAACAATGTCTTGTTATGAAAACTTCAATAAAAATTATTGAAATTAGGATACTTTGGACCAGGCAAAGCCAGTAAACAAGTGATATCCTATACTAAGGTAGTTGCTGTTAATAGTACAGTTCTTAAAAGACACTCTCAACTCAGTTCCTATACAAAGCTCTTCTAGTGCCCCATAAAGTGTGCATTCCTTAGGTAGATGTCAAGTCCATAGATCAATCCCTTTTTAAGGTAAGAGGCCAATCCACAAGAGGCAACATAAGTCCCTTAGAGTACATGATCTGGTAATAAGCTCTAAAGACAGTAAGTCCATGACTGGTAGCTATAAGTCCACGAGGGTCTCCAAACTCTAGACCCCACCAGAACCCCAACTGGGCTCCCATCACCTCCCCTAAGGGTTGAACACTCCAGCAGAGTAACAGGCTACGTTTTAGCAGGCAGCTTCCCCCCAGGGTCTTGGAGTCAGCCCTTTTTATGTTGGTTGACTTGTAGGGAGAGGCAACCTTGCCGAAAATGTAAAAAAAAACATTAACCCTTGCAGTTTGGTTGCCTCCAACTTACAGGTTAATGTAAGGAACATCAAGATATTGAAACATTTTGCACTTGGCTGGCTTAATTAACATGAGGGCATGAGCACACACAGGAAAATCAGGAACTCACACAGGAAGACATGTTAACACTCCTGTAGGCATCTTCCTGCAAGTGCAGAACACACGTCATGCATTTCAATGGCTGATTTTCAAATGCAATGGGGGGCACCAACTGCATCATGGGAAATGTTTTTTTTTTTCATATCTGCTCAGCTGTAACACACTTAGGTGAAAGAATGAACACACAAATCAGCTATATTTTACACCTCTGCATACGTGAATGGCAGTAAGTGGCTTGGCACACCATCAATGTCAGTCTACTTCTATTGACTTAGATGCAAACGGTGCTTATTAGAGATCTGCTTTAACTGTCGGCTTGAACACTGACTGTTTTGTGAAACTAAAATATAAAACACTTAGGGCATTATCATGAACAATGCGGGTAATAGAACTGAATGTGACAGCCCTGTTCTGTTCCTTTCTTTAAACAGCTCAGTGTGGTATCGTTCCTTTCACCACATCCAATAGCAGCAGTGTCTACCTTGTAATCAGAATCCATTCTGTCCTGATAAGATATACATTAGACTGTACTGCATGAAGTGTGTGCCTACAGATGGGCCCTTAGGTTTGATGTTTTCCAGTGGCTCAAATCATCTTACATTGTTCAAAACGTTAACCTTGAGGAAAGCCTACTTCAGAAACAGGCCTGGAAAAATGCGGGTAATCAGTGATGACTTCATGTAGATCTTTGGCTGTTTTAATTGTAGAAAAGAACTGTAGGAAATCCTTTGGGAAAATGACATACATATTTCAAAAATAATTATATATGAAAGAATAAAGTTAGTGTGATTTGGAAAAAAAAAAAATAAAAAATAAAAAAATATATATATATATATATATATATATATATATATATACAGTATATATGTAAAATTTCATTTTCATTCGTTAGCCTGTTTTTATGTGGCTCTGATTCCTTGATGTGGTGAGTAATCCATATGTTTTATGTGCTGTGAGTAGGGATGACAAAAATAACCTGGGTTCAGTTTGTGGGCTGCTCATCCAATCCAAACACTGTCGAAAGTTTAAGGGGGAAGGAGGTGAATCTTGAAAATCAATTATGGCGATTTTCAAGGTTATTAGGCAAGGAATTATCAATTAAAGGCCAGTTTAAAGAAAACATTTTGACATAAAACCTTTATTTAGGGTTTGTTTCACAAGTATTATTGGAAGTTTTATTGCACTTTGACATATGTTGCAATAAGCCAGCCCATTTTTAATGAATGGGCTGACAACGAACCAATTCATTTTCATGCATCTTTTTTTCTATGTAATGCAATGCATCACTAGACATGGCATATGCATTGTGGTATGCTGCTGGGTGTTGTATTTTTTAAACTACTGTACTACTACTGTAGCACATATGCAGCACACAAAAACTGTCCATTGACATGCTCTACCACATTCAGAGGTGTGAATGGGCCCTTAGAGAGAAGTTCCTATTGTTCAATGAGTGATGCTTCCTATGTTGAATGTTCTTCTCATGCCTTTTTTTTAGCATAAATGTAGGGGGACACAGTTTTGGCACCTTCATCACTGAAAGTATGTAATGGCAAGGGGTGCTGGGGTGTGCTGGAGGGTCTATTGTTGCCAGGGAGGTCCTTTGTTGATGACGGGGTCAATTTTTGCTGGGAGGAATACTAAGAGGGTGTGTATTGTTGCTGCCTCCTGGAGGATCTACTGATGCTGGCTGCCAGGATATCTATTGTTGCTGGTGGGGTCTATTGCTGCCTGAAGGGTGATCTGTTGCTGCTGAGTTATTGTTTCTTGAGTGGTACCTATTGTTGCTCAGGGGGTATTTTGTTGCAGGAGGGTCTATTGTTGCTGGAGGGGGAATCTATTGTTGCTGGGAGGGTCTATTGATTCTTGCTGCAGGGGATCTATTTTACTGTTGTTTTTGTCATCATTAACAAATTCCATATAAATTAATTATCAACATAAAATGAGACTTGGTTTTGTATTCTCTAAAAGAGGCAGTACCAGGAGGTTGGTAGGTTGTGGGAACCAAGGAATGGTGCTCAGAGGTGGGTAGGGGGCAGAGAAAAGGGGTGACTCAGAAAGGGGTGGTTCTTGCACCTATTCTCTGAAAAAAAAATAACTGGTTCTTATTTTTTAAAAGTGAGACTATCTCATTGTACTTTAACCAAGCACTGAATTTCTGCCTGTAATTATATCACCAAAATATCACTCTTTTGTAAAAGGCATTAGCTTACCCAACAACTTAAAAATCTATGCCAAGCAAGCTGTCAACCTTGCAAATTGGTTAATAATTTGAGAAACTCTTATAGTGGATATTCCTTCAAAAGTACCACCAACTTAATCTTAATACCCTTTATATTTAATTTATATATTTTATAACTTTTTCATTTGCTATTTTACTTTTTTTTTGTACTTCCTCCCTCCCCTCCTTCCTTCCTTCCCTACCCTTCCTTCATTCCTTCCCTACCCTTCCTTCATTCCTTCTTGCATCCCCTCACTTTATCCTTCCTTCCCTTCTTTTCCCTTCCTTCCTTTCTCTATCCATTCCCTTTTCTTCCTTCCTTCCTCCCACCCCTCCTTCCTTCCTTCCCTCCCCTTCCTTCATTCCTTTCTCTATCCATTTCCTTCCTTCCTTCCTCCATCCCCTCCCTTCATCCTTTTCTCCATCCCCTCCTTTCATTTTCTTCCTTCCTTCCTTCCTTCCTTCCTTCCTTCCTTCCTTCCTTCCTTCCTTCCTTCCTTCCTTTCTTCCCTCTCCTTCTTTCCCTTCCCTTCCTTCCTTCCCTCCCCTTCCTTCCTCTCTCCCTCCCTACCCTTCCTTCCTTCCTCCCTCCCTCCCTCCCTCCCTTCATCTGCTCCCTCCCTTTCCCTCCTCCCTTCCTTCTCTCACCTTCCTTCATTCCTTCCTCCATCCATTTTCTTTCTTTCATTCATTCCTTCCTTCCTCCATCCATTCCCTCCCTTTTCTTCCTTCCCTTCCTTCCTTCCTTCCTCCATCCCCTCCCTTCATCCTTTTCTCCATCCCCTCCTTTCATTTTCTTCCTTCCTTCCTTCCTTCCTTCCTTCCTTCCTTCCTTCCTTCCTTCCTTCCTTCCTTCCTTCCTCCATCCATTCCCCCCCTCCCTTTCCTTCCTTCCTTCCCTCCTTTTCCTTCATTCCTTCCTCCATCTATTTTCTTTCTTTCCTTTATTCCCTCCGTCCTCCATCCATTCCCTCACTTTTCTTCCTTCCCTTCCTTCTTCCATCCCCTCCCTTCATTTTTTTCCTCCCACCCCTCCTTCCTTCCCCTCCTTCCTTTGTAAGTGGGCAAACTTCCTAAGTTTGCCCACTTACAAAGAAATGAGGGGTCTATAAATTTTATCATAGGTGTATTACATAGTTACATAGTTAGTCTGGCTGAAAAATGACACAAGTCCATCCAGTTCAACCATTAAAAAAAAAAAAAGTTATAATGATATACCCACAGTAGATCCAGAGGAAGGCAAAAAAAACCAGCAAAGCATGATCCAATTTGCTCCTGCAAGGAAAAAAACCCCCTCCTGATCCCCCGAGAGGCAATCGGAAATTCCCTGGATCAACTTTACCTATAAATGTTAGTATCCAGTTATATTCTGTGTATCTAGGAAAGAATCCAGGTCTTTTTTAAAGCAATCCACGGAGCTGGCCAGAACCAACTCTTGAGGGAGTCTATTCCACATTTTCACAGCTCTCACTGTAAAGAAACCTTTCCTTGTTTGGAGATTACATTTCTTTTCCTCCAGATGTAAAGAGTGCCCCCTTGTCCTCTGTGATGACCTCAGGGTGAATAACCCTACACTGAGCTCACTATATGAACCACTGATGTATTTATACATAGTGATCATATCCCCCTTTAATCTCCTCTTCTCAAGAGAGAATAAATTCAGTTCCTCTAATATTTCCTCATAGCTGAGCTCCTCCAAGCCTCTTATCAGTTTGCTTGCCCTTCTCTGTACTTTCTCCAGTTCCCTAATGTTCTTTTTATGAATTGGTGCCCAAAACTGAACTGCATATTCCAGATGAGGTCTTACTAATGATTTGTACAGGGGTAAAATGATATCTCTCTCTCTGGAGTCTATACCTCTTTTAATACAAGAGAATATTTTGCTCACTTTAGAAACCACAGCTTGGAATTACATGCCATTATGAAGCTTGTGATCTACCATAACTCCCAGATCCTTCTCCACCATTGATTCCCCCCGTTGTACTCCCCCCTAGTATGTATGATGCATGCATATTCTTAGCCCCCAAGTGCATAATCTTACATTTATCAACATTAAACCTCATTTGCCACATAGTTGCCCAATTAAACAGTGCATTGAGGTCAGCTTGTAAGTTGGAGACATCCTGTAAGGACGTTATTCTACTGCACAGCTTGGTGTCATCTGCAAAGACTGAAACTGTATTTTTAATCCCAAACCCTATATCATTTATAAATATATAAAAAGTAAGGGTCCCAACACTGAACCTTGGGTTACACCACTGACAACCCTAGACCATTCAGAGTGTGAATCATTAACCACTACTCTTTGAATACAATCTCTTAGCCAGTTTTCTTCCATTTACATACAGATTTTCCAAGCCCGTAGACTTTACCTTACACATTTACCATGTGTGGGGAACTGTGTCAAATGCTTTTGCAAAATCCAAGTATACCATGTCCACCGCCATCCCTCTGCCCAAGGTCTTGCTCACCTCCTCATAAAAAGAAATCAAATTTGTTTGACATCTTCTCTTTCATGTATTTTAAATGATAGAGACAGAATATCAACAAAAAAATCCAGAAAAAAACACAACACAAATGTTATAAATTGAGTTGTAGTTCAGTGAGAAAAAAAAAGTATTTGGTCCCCTACCAACCAACAATTCTGGCTCCCACAGTCTGGCTATGTGCTCATGTGATTAGTCATGTCAATTTAAAAAGGTGCTGCTATCGACAACTCGTTATGTGTATAAAAGACACCTGTCCACAGAATGTTTCTTCCATTCAAATGTCACCACCATAGGCAAGACCAAAGAGCTGTCAAAGGACATCAGAGACAAGATTGTGGACTGGCACAAGGCTGGAATGGGCTACAAGACCATCAGCAAGAAGCTTTGTGAAAAGGAGACAACTGTTGGGGCGATTTTTCACAAATGGAAAAAATACTAAATATCCATGAATCGCCCTCAGACTGGAGCTCCATGCAAGATTTCACCTCATGGAGTAAAGATAATCATGAGAGAAGTGAGGGATCAGCCCAGAACTACACAGGAAAAGCTTGTGAATGATCTCAAAGCAGTTGGGACCACAGCCACCAAACAAACCATTGGTAACACAATATGCCACCATGGATTTAAATCCTGCAGCGCTCGCAAGGTCCCCCTCCTTAAGAAGGCACATGTACAGGCCTGTTTGAAGTTTGCCAATGAACTTCTTAATGATTCAAAGGAGGATTGGGAGAAAGTGTTGTGGTCAGATGAGACAAAAATTTAGTTTTTTGGCATTAACTTGACACGCCATGTTTGGAGGAAGAAAAATGCTGACTATGACACTAAGAACACCATCCCTACAGTCAAGCATGGGGTTGGAAACATTATGCTTTGGGACCAGGGGCGTACTGACCATTTGGAAACTCGGGCACTGCCCGAGGGCCTGGGGTCAGTAGGGGGCCCCATAAGATGCCCCTGGTACCTTTTTCATAGGCTTTTTTGAGTTTGGGCAAGGACACAGGGGCCCCATGATCCCCTATTGCCCAGGGGGACCCATGAGTTGTCAGTCCACCCCTGTTTGGGACTGTTTCTCTGCTAAAGGTACAGGCTGACTTTGCCCCATTAAGGGACCAATGGACAGGGCCATGTATTGTAAAATCTTGGATGAGACCTTCTTCCCTCAGCCAGAACACTGAAGATGGGTCATGGATGGGTCTTCCATTATGACAATGACCCAAAACATACCACCAAGGCAACAAAGGAGTGGCTCAAGAAGAAGCACATTAAGGTCATGGAGTGGCATAGCCAGTCCCCAGACCTTAATCCTTTAGAAAATTCATGGAGGGAGCTGAAATTTTGAATTGCCAAGCAACAGCCAGGAAACCTTAAGGATTTAGAGAAGATCTGTAAAGAAGAGTCAACCAAAATCCCTCCTGACATGTGTGCAAACCTGGTAGCCAACTACAGGAAACGTCTTACCTCTATGATTGCCAACAAGGGTTTCTCCAACAAGTACTAAGTCATATTTTGCTTGGGGATCAAATACTTATTTTATTCACTGTACTGCAACTCAATTTATTACATTTGTATCATGTGTTTTTCTGGATTTTTGGTTGATATTCTGTCTCTATCATTTAAAATACACCTATGCAAAAATTATAGACCCTTCATTTCTTTGTAAGTGGGCAAACTTACAATATCTGCAGGTTATAAAATAATTATTTTCCCACTGTAAGTATGCAAATATAGCACAAAAAGAGCATCAAATATAAGGGGGAACAAAAATATATATTTTATTGGGAGTGTGAAGTTCATGTTTAAAAGGTAACATGAGTATGGCTTATAGCAGTAGTTACCAACTTGCCAGACAGGAATAAAATCCCAGAAGGGCCACATAATATTCAGTGTATGCAATGCTACAGAAAGCTACAGCTTTACTAGTGAGGATGGATAGGAGCTACTTATATTCTACAAGTGTAGTTGAAGATTGGCATATCTGGGAACTTTGCAAAGTGGGAGAGCAGAGATTGGGGAGATGAGGGGTCTAGTAATTGAAGTGACCAACAGCAGAATGCAGAAGGCTAAAATGGAAGCAATGGAAAATACAGAGGTAAAAAATAGCACTTTTGACAATAACCTGACCACAGAGAAAAGCAATTCATAAAATATGTGGGCAATAAATGGGCAATTGTGACAATGTACAGGCAACAAACAGACAATCAAGACAATAACAATACCAGTAAAATAGTGGCAGTAAGAATGACGATAGTGACAATAATGGTAACAATGAGAACCGGAGCTCAATCTGAGCTCCCCAAGCATACATTTACTCCAAGACCTCAGAACACAGCATGGAGATATCTTCACCTCATTCTGGAGTGCTGCAAGGAGACAAAGATTTCCCATCCTTGCCCTGGCATTGTAAAGGACCACTTGCTGTTGCATCTGAGGTCTGAATTTGGCACACAGGACATGAACAGTATGCATGTGTTCAGAGGTAGTAGCTAAAACACACCCCACATCTCTCCCTGCTATTTCAACCCTCCAAGGTTGGTGTGTTGCTCCCAGTTACTATCTGCCAGAAGTAGTTAGGCTGCTGTCACTCTTCCTGTGAGCCTAAGAAGAGCAGAGATGGGAGGAACTCTCTACAGTCTAGACCCCTGGAGGCAAAACTAATTATTTGTAGTCAACGACTGGGGACATGCTAAATGATGGAGACCACTACCTTTTTAACCCTTTACAAGTCAATGCTTCCTCTACCACTACTGGCTGCTGAGGCAATAGTTATGCACAAAAAAACACCAAGCGGTAGCATATGGTCATGAGGCTGGAGGTTAGGCACCTGGAGCTTATAGTTGGACCCAATATCAGTCCAGTAAGAATTCTTGTGGAGGCCCGTGTACGTGTATCTCCCAATCCATCTTAGAACTTTTTACCATAGCACATTAAATGTCTCCATTATAAAATGCACAAAGTTGGGACACATTTTAGCTTTTTTGCTGGTCACAGCTTATGTGTGTAATTGCTGAAGAGAGAAAAAACTAATAATAACATTGCAAAAGTCAAGTGGAAACAGAACGGAAACAGCTGGAAGGTCAGAGGAAACAGGTGATTTGTCTAGTAAATCCTATCTTCCCCCTAAATAAGCCAGCCTGTTCCTGATGCAAGAGGAAAAAAAACTTTTTTTTTAACTTTAATCAGAGCCCTGCAAAACCCACACATTCAATTGGATTTAGGAAAAAGGAAATACAGGTTTATTTGCTTGCAGTTGCTTGACATTTACATTCAAGGACCCCTCTCCCAGTAGCAGAGGGCATTTGGACAAAGTACAGCAATATCCACAAGGGAAGATTTTTTTATAAGAGCCAATAAGTGTACGACAATCCCTTCACCCCATGGGAAATAAATGAGTATTGTGAGTTTTTTTTTTTTCTGTAAAAGTGATTTTATTCTTTTCATTTTGCCTGGCTTTCTGAATCACTGTAAGATTTCATATGATTACTTCTTTCCACCTAAATACACCATAAGTGCATAGAAGTAATGCTTTAATTGTAATATTATGTATTATGCATACAGTTTATGTCAGCTGAGGAATTGAACACCATTTACTATTTAGTGGCTGCTCCATCTATCTCTGATTAACTACGCAGTTACATTATGGAGCTTTTAAGAAGAAATGCAGCAATGCACAGGCTGGATAGGACACAATCTGCCATCCACTTGAGTCTAGGGTGAAGCATTCAAAGACATCCACATATATAGTATCCCTGGTGTGGAAGGATTCAGCTTCATTGACCTTAAAGAAAGTAAGTCTACTCACCATGCATGGATTATCCCGAAAAGAAAAAAAAAACACAAGGCTCACCAGAGTTCAGGTAACAGAGAAAAGTCCATCCAGTTTTATCACCGAAAACCTCATGGTAACACGTATGGTGGCCAAGCACATATTAATATTGTCATTCATAATAAAAATGTAAAAGCAAAGTCCCTCTGTTCCACTGTTGAGCTGTTGATTTATTTTGATTTGTTCAGCCATGGCAGAATTTTGTTCATCATTTCTGAGATACTGTATCTATGGAGAATTATCAAGGTATAGATCAATTGTTTTTAGTAGATCACAGATTTATGGCTTATTTACAATATTTTTAGTTGAGTGCAAAATATTTATTTCTGATCAATTGAAGAGATAAGGAGAATTATCATACTACCGATCAATCATATAAATGTATGACATATTTCACTATTTTTAGCTGATTGCAAAGTGCAAAATGATACTGAATGTATTGCTTCATTTGTTTGCAATTACTTGTTCCTAGATTGGTTATAGAGCACTGAACGTGATGTAAATGCCACTATTAGGCTGTATTCACACATTTCCATGTATGTTTTTACATGCATTATCAACAAACGTGTTTTTCCATCAACTGCCATTGCCAATATGAGGCCCAATAATAAGTGTCCATGCACAATTATGGATAACACATCACATATATGAACTAGAACAAAGGAAGAGAAGAATGCAGTGTATCCGGGGGTCAGATCACTCCCAAAAAAATAATATTTTAGTGCCACGTCCTAATTATACCTGCAAAAATGGAGGGAATTAGAATTATATGAGCCAAAGACTAACCTGAGTACATGAGTCGAAATGCATTCAATGGCACACGGATGTGAATGGGCCCCCTAAAGGTTCCTAATTCAGGGCTCATTTACACTGATGCAATACAGTATGCACATTAATGCAGGAAATTGTGGTGCATTTCAGTGGCATTTGTTTTGTGGCACCCCATTGTAGTCAGCCAGTGCACAACACTGCCTGTGGTTTCTAGTGCACTACAAGCACACGTGAAACATCTGTGCATTGTGGTGTATTAGTTTGACAAAATGCTGATTGTCTTTAAATACCTGTTTTGATACATAGGCAACTTATTTAAAATTAATGCACTGCCTTACTGCCTACACATGTTAATGCACGCACTGCTGCACATTAAAGCACCAGCGGTAAGACATACTGTATAAACAGGGACCTTTAACTTACGAACTGGCACAACCTGGATGACAGATAAATGCCTTCATAGACATTTCCCCTGGTCACCTGGGGCTGTGTATCATACTGGATTTGTTAAGGTTTCTAACGGGCTGGCTGTGAGTGGCAGCTATCAGTAACTTAACTACATACAGAACCAAGTGTGGATGCTAGCAAAGCATTAAGAGTGCAGTGCCATGAAATACCTGCAATTAAGTATGACATCTAGCATTTCCGCTCTGCCTGATAATGGGATAGTGTACATGAGCTACATTGAGATTATTTAAGGTCAGTATGAGATCAGTTTGTACTTTGCTTTCATTCCTGCATACAAGTGAAAGTGAATGTATGGCAAACATATGGTAAACACATAGCAAATACATGGAGGTATATAGCAAATGCATCTCAGATGCATCTCCAACAGACAGTTAGGCTAGCCCAAAGGAATTTTCATGGTCTTATTTTCACGCTTAGTTAGATTTTATATTGCAAAAAGGTAAAATCACTTTAAACCTTAAAAAAACAAACAAAACAAAGCAAAAAAAAGCGTTACTCCAGGCAGAAAACATCTAAATCTTTTTTGGTTTACCAGCCATATAATTCAAAATAATCTACAGTCAATGTTGTAGTTTACAAACATGTGGACAGCCAAGCAAGTGACACACTTTTTTCTGGTTCAGCAAGCAGCTTCCTGTGTCACCTCTTGGACTTGTTCATTGGGTAAAGAATAAGCAAAGTCAAAGATCCACAATGTTCTTTAAAGGATACTGACAAATTATTATTATTATACAGGATTTATATAGTGCCAACAGTTTGTGCAGCGCCTTACAAAATGAAGGTAGACATTACAGTTACAATACAATTTGGTACAAGAGGTCCTGCTCGTTAGAGCTTACAATTAGAGATGAGCAAATTATTCAAAAATTCGATTCGGCTGATTCGCCGAATTTGCGGGAGAAATTTGATTCGATGCGAATTTATTCGCTGCGAATTTAACTTATTAAAAGGGTTTCTAGGCTTCAGAGAGCCTTTATATTAGTGCAGAACACTGTACCTTTAATTTAAATGCCCTTGGAGTCTGCTGGGGAAGAGAAATAATACTGTCAGTCAGTATGACATGCAGATGAGTGCTGTCGATCTTAGAATCACCGCACACTTCACTCATTTGGGCAGTCACGGGGCACGACGAAGAAGAAGAAGAAGAAGAAGAAGAAGAAGAATGAAAAGAAGAAGAAGAAGAATGAAAAGAAGAAGAAGAAGAATGAAAAGAAGAATGAGAAGAAGAATGAAAAGAAGAATGAAAAGAAGAATGAAAAGAAGAAGAATGAAAAGAAGAAGAAGAAGAATGAAAAGAAGAATGAAAAGAAGAAGAAGAAGAATGAGAAGAAGAATGAAAAGAAGAATGAAAAGAAGAATGAAAAGAAGAAGAAGAATGAAAAGAAGAAGAAGAAGAATGAAAAGAAGAATGAAAAGAAGAAGAAGAAGAATGAAAAGAAGAATGAAAAGAAGAAGAAGAAGAATGAAAAGAAGAAGAAGAAGAATGAAAAGAAGAAGAAGAAGAAGAAGAATGAAAAGAAGAATGAAAAGAAGAAGAAGAATGAAAAGAAGAATGAAAAGAAGAAGAAGAAGAATGAAAAGAAGAAGAAGAAGAATGAAAAGAAGAATGAAAAGAAGAATGAAAAGAAGAAGAAGAAGAATGAAAAGAAGAATGAAAAGAAGAAGAAGAATGAAAAGAAGAAGAAGAAGAATGAAAAGAAGAAGAAGAAGAATGAAAAGAAGAATGAAAAGAAGAAGAAGAAGAATGAAAAGAAGAAGAAGAAGAATGAAAAGAAAAATGAAAAGAAGAAGAAGAAGAATGAAAAGAAGAAGAAGAAGAATGAAAAGAAGAATGAGAAGAAGAATGAAAAGAAGAATGAGAAGAATGAAAAGAAGAATGAAAAGAAGAAGAAGAAGAATGAAAAGAAGAATGAGAAGAAGAATGAAAAGAAGAATGAAAAGAAGAATGAGAAGAATGAAAAGAAGAATGAAAAGAAGAAGAATGAAAAGAAGAATGAAAAGAAGAATGAAAAGAAGAAGAAGAAGAATGAAAAGAAGAATGAAAAGAAGAAGAAGAAGAATGAAAAAAAGAAGAAGAAGAATGAAAAGAAGAAGAAGAAGAATGAAAAGAAGAATGAAAAGAAGAAGAATGAAAAGAAGAAGAAGAAGAATGAAAAGAAGAATGAAAAGAAGAAGAAGAAGAATGAAAAGAAGAAGAAGAATGAAAAGAAGAATGAAAAGAAGAAGAAGAAGAATGAAAAGAAGAAGAAGAAGAATGAAAAGAAGAATGAAAAGAAGAAGAAGAATGAAAAGAAGAAGAAGAAGAATGAAAAGAAGAATGAAAAGAAGAAGAAGAAGAATGAAAAGAAGAAGAAGAAGAATGAAAAGAAGAAGAATGAAAAGAAGAATGAGAAGAAGAATGAAAAGAAGAATGAAAAGAAGAATGAGAAGAATGAAAAGAAGAATGAAAAGAAGAAGAAGAATGAGAAGAAGAAGAATGAAAAGAAGAATGAAAAGAAGAAGAAGAAGAAGAATGAAAAGAAGAAGAAGAAGAATGAAAAGAAGAATGAAAAGAAGAAGAAGAAGAATGAAAAGAAGAAGAAGAATGAAAAGAAGAATGAAAAGAAGAAGAAGAAGAATGAAAAGAAGAAGAAGAAGAATGAAAAGAAGAAGAAGAAGAAGAATGAAAAGAAGAATGAAAAGAAGAAGAATGAAAAGAAGAATGAGAAGAAGAATGAAAAGAAGAATGAGAAGATGAAAAGAAGAATGAAAAGAAGAAGAAGAAGAATGAAAAGAAGAAGAAGAAGAATGAAAAGAAGAATGAAAAGAAGAAGAAGAAGAATGAAAAGAAGAAGAAGAATGAAAAGAAGAATGAAAAGAAGAAGAAGAATGAAAAGAAGAAGAAGAATGAAAAGAAGAAGAAGAAGAATGAAAAGAAGAAGAAGAATGAAAAGAAGAAGAAGAAGAAGAAGAATGAAAAGAAGAAGAAGAATGAAAAGAAGAAGAATTCCAGTACAGCAAAAAGTGTATCTGCAGAGAGCTCCGCTATTTCTGACAGTTCTCTGACAGTTCCTTCACATTTACAGCGGTTGAAACATTGTATCTATTTATTTCCGAATAAAAACATCTGTATCCTAAATGGAAACAAATAGATACAATGTTTCAACCGCTGTAAATGAACTGTCAGAACTGTCAGAGAACTGTCAGAAATAGAGGAGCTCTCTGCAGTGACACTTTTTGCCGGCTGATCGGGGAAAATTCGATTCATGCATCCGAAGTTTGCTAAAATTCGGATTCGGTGCGAATCGAATTTTTCCTAATATTCGAAATGAATTCCACTTCGCCAAGTTCAATTCGCTCATCTCTACTTACAATCTAGGAGATTTGATAGAAGTATCAGCATAATCAGCTCTGTTCAGTGAGCAGAGAAAGGCTCCAGTATATTGTTAAGAACCAAGTAGTAGTAGGGTGATCTTCCTGGCTTTTCAGTATAGCCAGGGAATATAAATCACACAAAACACAGTTTTATATGTGATTACTTGATCTGTTCATTTGACCATTTGCCTGGACTTATATTTTAAGAACTCTATGTATTTGCTTTTACAACTACTACAGAAAGCCTATGGTCAGTCGGCACCCTGCACCCTGAAATCATGGTACCCTTAGCTCATGTACACCATGATATACACTCTCTCAGTATTTATGTAACTTAAACTGATTGTAAAGGTACAAATGAAAGAGATAAAAAAAAAATAACATGTTGTACTTACCATCTCTAAGCAATGATTTTGTACGGACCAGCCGAACCTCCTCTTCTCAGGTCCGCAGCCGGTGCTCCTGGCCCCTCTTCCCTGCTGAGTGCCCCCAGAACAAACCACTTGCTTTGGGGGTACTCGTGAGTGCACATTCCCAAGCCGGTCCTTTATGTCCATAAAAAAAAAAAGAGTGTGGCTTGGCCCAGCCCTCCCCCCACTGGCTATGATTGATAGCAGCTGGAGCCTATGGCTCCTGCTGCTGTGTATGAACCAATAAGGAGGGAAAGACCCAGGAGAGCCTCTGCTCTTGTGCACATCTCTGGATCAAGATCAGGCTCAGGTAAGTATTGGGAGGTGCTGGGAGGACTGCTGCACACTTCATCACCTAACTAGCGTGACGTAACGCGTTGGTATGTGGGGAGGAACTTCCGGTACGCAGTGACATCATTTCCAGCTTGGGCGCCATCTTGGCACACCTTTTACTACCCATGCAGTATACTCATAGAATGAGGTGAAAAGCGATTGTTATATGGAATACATGTGAGTGGGCATTTCTTATTCTGATATTATGCTTTAATAAACATAATTACACTATGGAGGATCTTTTTGTTTTATTACTATGATCCTTTATGGAGAGTGAGCGGTACTGTTGATACCAGTGGCTGGAGGAGATTTTAAAGGAGAGGAGTAAGTGCCACCATTGGGATCCATTGAGGTGATTGGCCTGTGATGATGAATACCTGTGAGGATCGTGGTGTGATCCTATAAGCGAGCTGGCCCATGTGGTCACTGTAATGAGGTGAGGGGGCATTTTGGCCACTTGAGGATTTACACCTGTGCTGTGACCACGTTTACACGTTATCACTTGCATGATTTTGAAGTTGGAGCACGAGTCTATGTTTTCAGTTTTTGAACTTTTTTATCTTATTTGTGTGTTTATGATTAATTATTTCATTTCCATTTATGTGGACATTATATGTGGTCAAGTGTGTGGCACTTATCACTGTAATATAGTATCATATCCCTAATATAGGAGATTCACTTATTTGCACCATTGTATTAGTGAGTATTTGATCCCTCAATTGTGGATTAGGGGGATTGTGGATTTATATCTTCACTTATTTATAGGATTTTTTCTGTTATTGTCACTTTGTCACTATTCATTTATGCACTTATAGGATCGGATCACTTTATTGTGTTTATATTTATATATTGTATTTATCTATACATTTAGTAGCGCTACACTATATTGTATTTTATTTAGTCTACACATAGGCCTGTTTTCAAACAATGAGGAGAAAAAAACCCTCAGCACTGCAATAGCCTACTAGGCACTGACAACAGTAAGTCTTCAGAGACAAGGAACTGCCACAGCTTTGGTTTTGATAACTCTGCTAGATGTCCCCAAAAACCTGGTCTGATTTCAATAGTGGAGTGCTCTGACACATTCGGTTTGTAACATTGACTACAGGACAAAACTTAACCTTACTTTAAAAACTAGAGAGCAGGAAGGATTTTCATTGCATAAGAGACATTCATTTTCCTAAGTTTAACTGGCCAGGTGGGAGGTTGGAAGGGTTATAGTCTCTAGGGGGCTAACCTTAAGTTTTTTACATGTCTAATGTCCATTGGTCCATTACTGTATTTGGCAGTAAAACCTTTGGTTGCTTATACTCAATAATCCAAAGTTGTGTCACTTGATGGGCAATAGAGAAACTTATTTTCAAAAAAGAGAAAGTCAATGTCCAATGAGATTTGAAAATTACAGTCACATGGTTGAAAACAGAGTGTCTTAGGCTTGTGAATTGAATCTATTGCACCTACAGTGAATTTAAAACATTTCTGTCTTAAAGCTGACACAAGGTGCTTTATGATACTTCTAGAAAAGGTAACCTTTGTGTGTCTCTATGAATTTGTTTTACTTAGGGGTTTTACTTATCATGACTTTAAGGCTGATTCCCACCAACTGCAATCTCCCTGTCCAATGGGAGGACTTCGGTGGACAATAAGGTCATTGTCATTGATCAGGGGCGTGGCAGTAGGCAGGTCTTAGCTCAGGGGAAGTCAGATTCCTGCAAAGAAATAAAACTATTCCACAGAGGCATACAAAGGAGGCCTTATGGCAAATAAAGGAAATAAAAGGAATTTTGTGCACTCCAGAAATTGTTGTTTCTTTTCAGAAGCATTCATTCATTGAAGAATTTTGTTTTTCACATTTGTTATGTTAAGCCGATTCGTTTTCAGAATTAATTTTGTATCTTCAGCATTCATTTCATGTATTTGTTGTTCCAGGTGGATTTGAACAATTTTGCAGTTTTTCCAACAGGTTGCCATATATTAAAAAAATTATCGAATCGGACAGATTCAATATTTTCGGACACTAGTCCCCCCACCAAAAGAAATGGCATTATCTGATTAGACAATATCAACTGGTGTCATGTGTATCCGAATTAATGAATGGAATGAAATTCGGATCCATTCGCTATTCAAATTATTGAACAAATTCAAAAATGTTATTAATTTCCTCATGGGCTTGAACTACTATCGCATAATGTGACATCATCCGAATGAAACAAATGCATTTGTTAATTTCGCTATAACTTTTTTTTGGATTCGCTGACATGTTACTTCGCCCAAAATGAAATCTGAAAAAATGGATCGTCACAAAACGAAACGCACACGTCTACACGATACAACAATGTCAATTCTTACATTAATATACACAGTATGAGTATACATCGAAATACAAACATCTTTCATGTAAACATTAGCAAACATATCTGTTACCACCTAATCCTAAAATATCTTTTTTGGTATTAGACAGATATATATTTACAAATTGTTTTGTTCTGTGATTAGATTCAGTGCAGGAATGGATTGAGCTAGCTTAGTATGAAAGGAAAGGGTGGCAGGAAATTGAGGTCACTGGGTCGTATTTCCTTTAAGAATTGTATTTTGAATGGAATGCGTGTGCCATATAATTGAGTTTCTCATATGAAGAGGGTTTTTTTTAAAGTCTAAATATATAGAAGTGTTTGTATATTATATAGTATTTTCTACCACAGTCTCATTTGTAAAGGCAACGCTGTCAGTGATCTCAAACTATTTTATATAAATATGTAAAACATGAAACAATGTATGCAGTTCTTGCAAATGGGTATGTTATCTGCCACTAAGCATATAACAAATATTATTATCCTTATCATACATCCTTATTATACATTGGATGCCTTTATGTCACTGTCACAGATAAGCCTCTTGTAAAAAGTCAAGTGCAGGCTTTTCCGCTAAGGTTTGCTTCACATGCGTTCTGGTAAGTGTTAGCAGCCTCTTCATTCCCCCCTCTCCCTCTTATTAATGTGTTTTAGTTAGTGTCTCTACTGAATCGCCCACTTTACTCATACATGACCTTAATTACCAAAGTGATGACACTTGCTCTTCATTATTCATGAATTCTTTTACTAACCTCATGCCTTGGTCCCACAATGCACAGCTTCTACCACACTAAATGTGGCTTGATTACTTACGCTAAAATCAGGGTAAAGACTCTTTGTATTTTTAACAAAGCTTTTTGTTCTATTTTAGTTGATTTTACACAAAGAATCCCAGCATGGTACATGATAAGTGCCAAGTTATAAGTCACCACATGCGTCTTAAGATTTCAGATACAGTAAAATGAACATATACAAGCTGGTCCATTAAAAAAAAAAAATCTTGTTCTCTACACAGTAGTAATAGGAATTAAGTCAAGTCAAGGCAGTATTTCCAACACAGGGGCTGATTTACTAAAACTGGAGGGTTGAAATCTGGTGCAGCTGTGCATTGTAACCAATCAGCTTCTAACTTCAGTTTGTTCAACTAAGCTTTGACAATAAAACCTGGAAGTTGATTGGTTTTGATGCAGAGTTTCAGTAAAAATCACATTTAGCTTTTAAATGGAGCCCTCCAGCAGCATGCTGTCACCACTACCATCGCTTCTACCTTCACCTGGTCTTCCTTCCAGGTTCACACTCTCTGGCTGTTTGAATGGCCAGACAGCAATGACTCCACTCCCTTGTCACAATCACAACACAGCTTTCTCTACATTGATGGAATACTTATAGTGCCCTGAGTGCAAAGCTACTGCGCATGTGCCAGTGATGTCACCCGCTGCAGCCGCTGCAAAAAACTTCTAAACGGTGCTAGTTTACAGGGTATTCACAGTACCTACAGGTAAGCATTATATAAGCTTACCTGTAGGTACAAGTTAATGAGATGACATATTTATTTATTATAGGTACTTATATAGTGCCCTCAATTTTACACAGGGCTTTACATATATATTGTACATTCACATCAGTCTCTGCCCCCAAGGAGCTTTCAATCTAAGGTCCCTAATTCACACATACACATACTAGGGCCAATTTAGACAGGAGCCAATTAACCTACCAGCATGTCATTGGAGTGTGGAAGGAAACCGGAGTACCCAGAGGAAACCAACTTAAACACAAGGAGAACATGACAGGCAGTGCTGTTGTTAGGATTCAAACTGACGACCCTAGTGCTGTTAGGTGGAAGTGATAACCACCTAGCCAATGTGCCTTTACTAAAACTTTAAAAGAGGGAGCCTCCTGTCTACAAGGGCGATATGACTCACAGCCAAACAGTATGAAACAGGGTTACAGGATACATTTTATCCTTTAGCATCACCTTGCTATTGAACAATAATGCGAAATACCCGTGTACATTGTAGTCACATTGAGGTTTATTTACTAAAACTGGAACGTGCAAAATCTGGTGCCACTCTGCATAGAAACCAATTAGCTTCCAGGTTTTATTGGCAAAGCTTAATTGAACAAGCTGAAGTTAGAAGCTGATTGGCTACCATGCAGAGCTGTATCAGATTCTGAGTGCTCCAGTTTTAGTAAATCTACCCATTGCAGCTAGTGGTCAGCACTTTTGTAGTTCTGGGCTTTCAGTAAGGGCATATACAGTATTTCATAATTATTGCAGTGTTTACCATAAAGTAATTTGTGACTTTCATATTTCTACATGTTTCCACTTTCAACAGTTTGTTATTGTATTTAATATAGAGATTTGTAGCTTACCCATTTAACAAAGTTACTTCCCGGGCCTTAAATACATAGCTGTTTAGACAGCAACCACATATTCGTAGGTTAGCCACATGCTTTCTCACTGTCTCCTCGCTATTACTATGTCTCTCAATTAGTACGAGGTGTGTCCAGAAAGCCATGAGAATGATATTTTAACATTTAATTTATTGAAAAATTTTACAATTGAATTTTGTCTCTTTCAATGTATGTAGCTTGTGAGTGTAAATAAAGCTCCTTGCAATGTTTCCATTCTTCATAGCATCCCTTAAAAGTCTTCCAGTGGGGTGTCATGAAGAGCCTGCTTATTGGCTCTTTGGACGTTATCCACACCACCAAATTGGTGTCCCACGTGATCACTCTCTTTCCAAAGGGGCAACAGGTCCTGGCAAATGAGTTGACAGTGTTTCTTCTGATCAGGTGACATGTTCTTTGGAACAAGTTTTGCCCACACCTTTCTCATGTTCAAATGCTGAGTCGTGATTTCATGAATAATTGACTTGGTAATTCCCGTTTCCTCTGCAATCATTCTGATAGTGAGCCATTGGTCACGATTGAGAACAGACCTCACTGCATCCACATTCTGTGCCATTTTTGATGAAGAGGGGCATCCTGATTGTTGTTCCGTCTTCATCACCTTCTTGTCCTTACAGTTGTGCAGATGATAGCGCAAATTCTCCAAAATCTTTTATCACCATTTCCAAAGTTTCTGATGCACTTTTACCCAATTTAACACAAAAATTTATTGTGTACCACTGTTCTAAACTCACTTGCATTATTCCTAATACGAGGCACTTGAACAGGGTGTCACAAAAAGGAATATCTTCACTCCGATAGGGATGGAATGCAGCTGATCAGTGTTCTAATTTATACCTGGCATCCCACACCAAGTAACCCTGGTCAGCTTCTCCCTTTACAGAGCCCTTTGCAAGCTTAGGAACTATATTCTGGACACACCTCGTATATTTTGAGATAAGCAACTAACTACACATGGAGTGCATTGTTTCTATAACTCAGCTGACTCATAGGGGTTGATTTACTAAAGGCCAATAGACTGTGCACTTGTGCAAGTGCAGTTGCTCCAGAGCTTAGTAAATGAGGTAAAGCTCCACTTTGCAAAGCATACCCAATCACATACAAGGAAAATACAAAACGAAAAAAAGAACTTGCACATGATTGGATGATGGAAGTCAGCAAGTCCCCTCATTTAATAAACTCTGGAGAAACTACACTTGCAAAGTGCACAGTCTATTTACCTTTAGCAAATCAACCCCATAGACTTGTACTGTGAAATGGAGCTCTAGAGCCAAACATTGTTTAGCACTGTAAAGCAGAAAGAGCGTGAATATGTAATGAGGAAATATAGCTGCTTTGTGGATGTATAGAATAACAATCTATATGTAAAAACAAAGTTTCTAAAACATTAACACATACTGATACGATGATTTAGATCAAGCTGTTCTAGTTTGTCTATTTGCAGGTGGGAAAAAGTAGCCATATTGCAAGGTCTGAAAAACTGCAACGCTTTCTGTGAAAAGTATATTAGGTCCCTATACCTCTGCTAGATATACTGTATATGAAAGACATTACTAGTTAGGGCCTTTATGTTGCCTTTCCTCCTCAAAAGACACAGTTAGGTGGGTCTAAACCAAGGAAAGCCAGCTCAGCTCCCATGATTCAGTAACGGCATATTCTTTATACTTGTTTGTGTTGTGTGCAAGCGATTCTTTCAAACAACACAATGTACGGGAAGAGTTAGGCCCCTTTCACAAGGGTGATCTCATCAGATCCACCTGTCAGTTTTTCAGGCAGACCTGATCGGAAGGTCCATGCACTCCTATGCACAGGCGGGTGTAAACATACTTGTGTCAGTGTCAGGGGCGGACTGACCATTTGGAAACTCGGGCACTGCCCGACCCGGGGTCAGTAGGGGGCCCCATGAGATGCCCCTGGTACCTTTTTTATAGGCTTTTTTGAGTTTGGCCAACGACACAGGGGCCCCATGATCCCCTATTGCCCGGGGGCCCCATGAGTTGTCAGTCCACCTCTGCTCAGTGTACAACTGCCTACATCTGGGTCTTATCCGGTCCACTAAAAAAAAAAACGGAAGGGGATCCGCCCCCTTCTGTTTAGGTGGATCAGAAAGGAGGGTAGTCAGGTGTAAATGGACAGCGGAGCCAAGTTTACTTCCAACCACCCATAGTGCAGAGCAGGCTCTGTCTATATCTGCTCTGCAGAAACTGAGTGGACATGAATGTGTCATCCACCTGATCTGCAGGAGATCTGTGAATGGATCTTCTGCTGATTGGAATGGAATCCACCACATGTGAAAGGAGCCATGTGCCCATGCCCACATTTTTTATGGTTTCAGCCATAAAAAAAAATGTATGCATGTACTGCATTCATGTTTGTCTCTCCCTGCAAGAATATTTTAACTGCTAATATTTAGTGCTCTGGTAGCTTCCCAGTTTACAACTAAACGTGTAAAAAAAAAGAAATCATGTCAAAAGATGTAAAAAAAAGTTGGTAAGGTATAAAGTTCAGGCACTTCATACGTTCAACAGTCTCCAAGTACTTGGTGCTACCCTAGAATCGTGGGCTGTTTTGATTTTCCAAGCCTTTGATACTTTCTGGTAGCTTCAAAGCTTGTCAATCTCCTTCTATGCATTGTCTAAGGAGATCACCCATTATCACCAGGCTGGCTTAGGTTAGTGGCAAGGACTGGTAAGCTGCTTACGTTTTGTGGTGCATGCACTTTATATGGTATCAGCTTAGATGATTTTTTCTGACAGGTTCACTTTAAGACTATACATTGTTGATAAATTTGTTTTTCTCCAACAAATACACCCTTCCACTGTTTTAATACATTTTCTACTTAACATTTGAACAATTGCATAAGGTTATGAGTTAATAAAAGCCTCAATTAAAGTATCCATTTTTTTCTTTTCTTTCTTCCTTTGGCTTTCACTATTAACACTGCAAACTCATAGTGACAAATCACAAGTCCGTATCATTTCCCTGTGAACTCCACTGACAATTAAAGCTATTTGAGGCCATTCGTCATTGTAGCTTTGTCTCAATGACAAAACTGACAGGGTGAGCATAGCATTGCATAATGAAATATACTTTAAAAGCATTGCTGGGATGGTGAATAACTTCTCTGCTATTTTATATTATTGTTACATACTGGACTAACAAGTTGTGCTACCTTACATGAGAATCCCATGAGATAGCCATCTGTGAAATATAAAAACAGGTGATTAGTTTCATATTTCTCAGTCCGTGTATCCTGCTGTTAAGTTAGAGAAAGCACATCATTAGAAAATAAAAATCAAAGATGCAATATATAGGAGACGGTATTACTGACATTTCATGATCTGTTTGGAAAAATGAGTGAAGCTAATAAACTGCTTACTGAACTGCTGAGGGGATGGTCTTTCTTAAATGAATAGTTTATATGAAAAGACTTTTTCACGCCGTTAAATGCAAATTATTCTGGGGTTCTATCAAATCTGCAATAACATGTAGAATTTCCCTATAGCTTAGTTATACTTTTAGAATACTTTTGGGGTTTTTGCTTTGCATTTGCAGCATGGCCATCATTGTCTTTGATAAAAAAAATTGTACACAAGATACAGGTTGAAGGAGAAGTAGGGTCAAAGCTCTTATGGCCCTACTTTTCCTATAGGGCACAGTACACTTTGTTTTGCAATTCTGTGTTTTATTTTCAGCCAACAGTGGGCTAAAGCTCACTGTCAGCTGACGTCATTCAGCCAATCCAGGCTCTGGATCAATCCCAACTTGAACGTCTGGATCCACCCAGATGCCTGACTGGCAGCTGGCTCAGCCTCTCAGTGAGTCTCTGCAAGAGTGAGCAAGCCACTCCCGCACCATCCACAGCCCAACGCTCCAGTAAATGCTGGAGGGGCAGAGCAGAGAGTCGGTAATGGACAGTCTCCACTCTCTGTTCACTGAAGACCGAGAACTGAGCAGACAGCAAAGCCAAGTTGGTGACCTCACTTTTCTTTCCTGTAGTTAAGATAATTGATCTATAAAGCTTGGTCATTTACATGTGCCTATCCTTTGGCTGCACAATAACCATTTTTACAGAGCCAAAATGTGATGGGTATTTCCCAATTTTAGATCTATCACCAGAACAAGAAGGTAAATCTTTCAATATGGACATCTGTTCTGGTGACAACTGTCTAAGTATCACTTTGTAAAGTCTTACTCTCACTTCCTCTTAAAAGTCTCTCATACATAATCAGCAAAATATAAACTGAAAGAGGTTTTAACCTTTCCCTACTAACAAAACTAAAAAAAGTTTTTCCTTTAAATGCACTTTAAATATTTTTGATATATAGGAAACCCTCTAGTGTGATACCGTTGAATGCAAGATGTCCTGTATGCCTGAACACACATCAGAGTATAATGCTATACTGGGCTTCAAGCTGGACCTCTTATTAATACCCATATTTCTAGGCCTTGTTCACACTGGATTTATTTTGGTTGTCAACAGTTTTTGATGAGCTTTCTTCTACTTTTCATTAGTACGTCATTGACCTGTGCTGGAACCAACTGTCATACATTAGAAATCAGTTTAAAAAAGCAATGAGCAAGTAGTACAACTGATTTAGGCCTCGTTCACACCATATGTGCAGAAAAACTGATGGAAACTGATGCACAGATTTCACTTGCAGAGCCATCAGTTTACATCAGTTTTTATGCGCGCTACAATTATTTCTATACACGTTGCACATTCCTATGGAGAAAAAATATGTACATGATACTAGTGTTGTGTGAACAGGACACAGAAAACATAGTTACATAGTTAGTTTGGCTGAAAAAATACTAAAGTCCATCCAGTTCAACCATAAAAAAAAGGTATAATTCTACACCTACAGTTGATCCAGAGGAAGGCAAAAACCCAGCAAAGCATGATCCAATTTGGTCCTGCAGGGGAAAAAATTCCTTCCTGATCCCCCGAGAGGCAATCCGATATTCCCTGGACAGGGGCGGACTGACCATTTGGAAACTGAGCCACTGCCCGATGGCCCGAGTTCAGTAGGGGGCCCCATGAGATGCCCCTGGTACCTTTTTCATAGGCTTTTTTGAGTTTGGGCAAGGACACAGGGGCCCCATGGTCCCCTATTGCCCGGGGGCCCCATGAGTTGTCAGCCCACCCCTGTCCCTGGATCAACTTTACCTATAAATGTTAGTATCCAGTTATAGTCTGTGTATCCAAGAAAGAATCCAGGCCTTTAGAACAATTGATTCCATTGTGCCCTTGCAGAACATGTGCAGAAAAACTGACGTCTCTGCACCATTTTGTGAACGAGCCATTAAAGTGTATTTTCACTTTTGCAGCCAAACTGATATAACAGTTACATCATACAATATTTGTTAAAAGTTCTCATTAAAACAGCATAACTTACAGCGGTCATAGATGGTTTAAATCTCGGCCGGATCATCAGGGCATGGGGAGGCTGATTGTAACCAAGTCAAATGTTGTATGACATGGGTACAACCTGTATATCAGATTTTACATACAAATATTGCCAGCTGCTATAGCCACTAGCAGTAACCACTGTGTTCTGCCAGCAGGGACAGATTCACCCACGCCTCCCCACTGGGAGAACGCAATAGCTCTGCAGGAGGGATTTCCCCATCAACACAGATTGTGTTGATAGCAACATTGAGCGATTTTCTTTTGTGCAATTAAAACTGCATCCTCTTTGGCAGGGGTCTATAATCTTTCTAAACAAAGGGCCAGTTTACTGTCCTTCAGACTTTATGGGGGCTGGACTGCGGCCGTTGGGAATAGAAAAGTTCCCAACATTAGTGGGAAAAAGCAATGCCCCATGTTTGGTGTAAGTGAAGAGGAATTGTACCCTGTTGTTGTTGTCATTCAGCCCAGTTGTTGGTGTCATTGGGAGGAATTGTGTCCCTTCATTGGTGCCAGTGGGGGGGAATTATGTCATACCATTGGTATCGGTGGACCCATGGGCCGGATAAAAGCAAGAAAAAGGCCACATCTGCTAAGTTGCTAATTTTCTGCTAAGTTTTTGAATCACTTTTTACTTGCTAAAATTTACTTGGCATTTCCCTTGTATGTAATGTTAAGGAGGGGGCTGGAGAGATAATGTTTGCCATAAATATCCCAGCTGTACTCTGCTGGCTTGGATGATGCATTGTATGTAATGCACTTAAAAAAAAAAAAAAAGGCTCTCTTTTGTCCCTTATCTTCACATTGTCATCTATTCCAGACCATGGAAACTGCCTATAGTCCTATGTATAATCCTGCTTCAAGGAAACAAGTAGAAAGGTAAAAACAAATATTTTTAAAATATTTTTAGATATCCTGGCTGAATAGGAACACATAACAAGCCTATAGTAAGTGTTTCTCAAATTTGATTGCAAAGTTGGAATTATACTTTAACAAACTGGAATAAGACAAATGGAGAGCTGTTCTATCAAGCAATAAAAATGTTTATTTTTTTTATCCTGCCCTAGATTCTTCTTTTTCTTCAGGATTTATATACTGAAAATTTGTGCAGCACTTTACAATATAAAGGGAGACAGCACAATTACAATACAATAAAATAAAATACAAGAGGGTTAAGAGGGTGCTGCTCATAAGTACTTATAATCTAATAGGGTGGGGCAAGTGGTATAAAAGGTAATAACGGGAAATAAACTAGTGGAAGAATTAAAAGTTCAGTAAAACAAATGTATGAGTATTGGGTCTGTCCCCATAAACAGCGCTCAGTAATATTAGGAAAACTAGATAAACAAATACCGCCAAAATATTATAACAGAAAATAGTGAAAGCTTCCACCAAAGTGCACAGATGTGAAAAAAGTTCAGTTAATTTCAAATGTTAAGATATTCCTTTCAGAAAACTTCATCCATCATCATAGTGATCTTGCCGTGATTAACACCCCATCAAAATGAGCACTCCCCAAATGCTGGTCATTAACCAGCACTGGAAAATAGCCTCCTTGATGATCAATGATTGCAATCAAACCGAGAGTGGCATAGACCAAGCAACCCTTTTCATCCAATAGATAATAATCAATATATCTCTGACTTCCTCATTATCAGACAAAATCAATAATACTCCATATGTGGTCAAAATAAAAAACAACCACATATTATAATACCGTTTGATACATTTATTAACCCAAACCCCTTTAAAATGAACTCACATTGAGTTAAACAGATATGCACATTATATGGGTACAAGCTTCAAAACGCTCAAAATAGCTGCTCAAACAACAGGTGACAGTCTCACCACACGCTTGTGACTATGGAATCCCACAGCAGCGGTCATGTGATCCCACCATATGATCCCGGCGTGTGCGCTGATGCGTTTCATCATTCCAACTTCCTCTGAAGTTCAGTAGTTTGTTGAGGTCATGATAGGCTTCCCTAAAAAGATGAGTTTTCAGGGATCACCTAAAGGTGGCCAGGGTAGGACATAGCCAGACAGATTGAGGTAGGGAGTTCCAGAGGATGGGAAAGGCTCTGGAGAAGTCCTGAAGATGTGCATGGGAGGAGGAGACAAAGTAGCTTGAGAGCAGGAGGTTTTGGGAGGAGCAGAGAGGACAGTTTGAGTAGTATTTGGAGACAAGATTGGTGATGTAGCTCAGAGCAGAGCTGTTGATGACTTTGTCTGTTCTTGTTAGCATTTTAGATTTAATTCACTGGACAATTGGAAATCAGACACTGAGTGGTATGGTAGATTATTCTGCAAGCAGCATTCATGATAGACTGAAGAAGGGATAGCCTACGGAGAGGTAGGCCTATGAGAAGGGGGTTGCAATATTGCAATAGTCAAGGCGAGAGATAACAAGGGAGTGAATGAGTAGCTTGGTGATTTAATTAGTTGAAAAGGGGTGAATTGCAGGAAAGGCACGTTCCATGTGTGTTTCCTGCACTGTGTTCAAATGCATTGCCCTTGCAATCTTCACATGGATGCCAATGCATTGTTAACAGCACTAAATTACATGGTACTGCAGTACCATGTTGTTTGGTGTGGTGTGTTTTTTAAAGTAGAGCATGCACTACCTTTTCTTCATTCTGATGCTATTTGCAGCCTATTCAAATGAATGGGCTGCAAAATTGCACCACATGGGAAAGCGTTCCTGTGTGATCCCGGTGTAAACTGGTCCTTAGTGTCCTTTTCGTGTTGGGCAAGAGAATGTCACTTTACCCTACAACCTATTGCTCAGCCTTTAATCAATATTAGCTGAGCATACTGTAGTCTCTAGTTTCAAAGTCAGTCCATCAAAATTTGAGGCCTACTCTGTGAATCCCACTGCCTGTCAACCGCACTCTCATTACCTAGCTCACAATCCAATGTAAATAGGCTGGATTAAAGTATTTAGGCATACACCCGATAGCCACTCTTTGCCAACTTTATCAAAACAATTATATAACAAACTCCATTCTCAGCTCCAATAGTGAGCTGACATACATTTAAAATATATTTATTAGGTCTTAGAAACATGAAACAATGGCAACCCTTCTGGGAATGAAGCATAACTTTTGGCCTTACCCACAGCTGTTCCATGTAGATAACGTAAATAATACATTTATTTGGCGAGGCAAAATTTCCTGCACTAAGTAAAGTCAACTACCATGAACCAAAACTCAATTAGGATTGCGTATACTCTCCCGATACTATCATGCTGATAGGATAGCTTAGATGCTTTAGTGGAAGTGCCACTACTAGATGGGTAGAAATTGAATCAGCTTTGCTTTATCCTGACTCTCTAGCCCCTTTTCCATGGCTCCCAGTATTTCTGATATAAAACATAATCAGGAGATCTCTCCATATATATCTCACTCACTGTTAAGGTGTAATATATCTTCCAAACTAAATGTAAAGAAAAATGCTTGTTTCTTAGACCATTTAAAGAAAAAAAACCCTTTGTTTCTCTTAGCTAGATCCATTATAAACTTAAAATGATGGAGCTCAGAAGGCATCTTGACTTTAAGGCAATATTATATCCAAAAACAAAAATGTAATAGATGGCAGTTTACCAAAACTTAAATGTGGTTGCATTAGTTTACTTTTTTCTTTAATTAAACTTTTTTTTCTCTTTATTTTCACCTGATGATCCTGCCAGTAACACATTTCCTTTCATAAGGTGTCTCCACTGTTGATGGAGGGGCAATGGAGACATCTTTGAATGGGAGCATTGTCAATCCAGGCTGGGGTTAGTGTTAGACTCAGTAACAAATTTATATGGACTTGACTAACAAATCCAATCTGAACTCCTACTAATGCTTTAGAGCAACATTTCTTTTCTATTTGGGATAAAAGCTTTACAAAAACGAATAAAAGCTAACCGTTGTAAACACCCTTGTACTGTATGTGATAAATGACTAGTCACAACCCTCTAACTGAAACATTTGCAAATCAGCTTGGCAAATAACAGACCTACTGGCAAGATCAACAGCTGAAAATAAAGGAAAAAAGCCTTAAAAAGAAACCTAATGTAGCAATCACATCTAAGAATTGATAAGCTGTGATATAATACATTTTAGTTTTTCAGTTTAACACTGTTTTAACTTCTAGCTAAAGCCAATAGCAAAATGTAATATATTACAGCCTTTTACCTAACTTTCACCTGGTGATCCACCAATTACACACTTTCTGCCATAGAATTATAATCCTCACTCACTGCGCTGAGGAGCAGATGTGTCACTTTAGGCTCAATGCTCCTCATCTTAAAAATATAGGAGAGGTGTTCTGTAGTCCGCAGACAGATTTGGACAGGCTGATATACACTATTGATTGTATATTTAACAAATCAAAAAAGAAAAAATAAGATTAGTTCATTGTTTTAGATAAAGTATATGTGTATCCTTACCCTGTAAAACAACTCATTCAGTTTAAAAGTGTAAATAGAAATGCAAGGCAGAATATATATATATATATATATATATTTTTTTTTTTTTCTTTTTAATAAATGATCACATAACGTCTGTTCTCAGCTCCATAAGGGGCTTGGAGAGGTGGGGGTGAGGTCTGTACAGGGGGGGCATGTCAGCAGGAGGTAGAGTGACAGCAGTACACTGTTGCTCCCAGTGAATGGCTGTGCAGAGGGGTGTGTCAGCACAAGTCTTGAACACTGGAGGACAGGCAGGCTGTACGCTCAGCATAGCCAGAAAACTGACCAAGCTGGGATGGATGTGCTCTCATTCCTAGTGTGGTCAGTTTAAAATAGGAAAGCAGGGGGACTGGCAGGAACACCAGGGATTTCACACAAAGGAAGAAATGCAAAGAGAACAGGATATTTTTTTTAACACAGGTACATGCTACAACAGACACATATCAGGAATATAAAATGTTGGGTGAACAAAGATTTTAAAATACAGTTGAAAGGAAATCGCTAGGAGACATCCCATCTCAGGTGGTCATTAACAAATCAGGTGAACCCATTGAAAGATATCTCCTCTAATTCTGTTCTCTTGCAATATGTAAGATTTTGGATTCCCCATGACTTTCTGTCCCAATGATCATAGTCACCAGCACTAAAAGAGAGAGTGAATCTTCCTGGGACAAAGACAGCAGTAAAGATCTAATTGGGGTTTCAAAACTCCCTCTCTCCAAAATGAAAAAGGAAACAAAAATATTTTAAAGTCAAACAGTTTTTTTTACTTTAATGCATCCCATGCATTAAAGTAAAAACTGTTCTACCCTCAACCTTAACCACTTACCTTACTACTTTCACCAATCCAGCATTGTTCTGGCAGCATCACCACTCTCTTTACTTCCAGGTTTTACAGGAGACACTGAGGGTAGCAATAGCCAATTGATTCCTGCTGCTGTCAGTCAAACTCCCGTGAGGCGGGAACTGGGGCATAGCTTACTGGGGCTGTGTGTGTCTATGGATGCACACAGCCTGACTCAAAAGCATGCCTGCACAGGTGCTAAAATAGCACACTGCTTGCTAAGGGGGCACTCAGAGGAAGAATGAGTGGACATTGCCAGCGGAGGATCACCAAAGAGGAGGCAAAGGATTGCTCTGTGCAATATTGTTGCACATAGTTGGTAAGTTTAACCTCTTTTTTATATTCATTTAAAAAAAATCACCTTTAATATCACTTTTTACCCCTTTCCTTTATAATGAAACTTAAAGTCTTGGAAAGGAAAGGCTAGAAAAAAGTATATTTAATTATAATTCATTTTCAGAAGGGTTTTCATTTTAACCACACTTATAAGGCCTAATAAATACGTTTTATTCATATCTCACTCTCATAGTGGAGAGTGAAGGCTTGTCAATAATATTACGAAAACTGTGCCTTCTCTTCTATACAGCAGTGAATATATTTTGGCCGGGTCTCATTCCCCCAACTGCAGTGCTAAAGATTCATTTTAAGAAAGTGTTTGCTAAATTCACAGCAATAAAGCAACAAGCATGTTACTGTTAACATGAATACAGTTATGATTCAGTAGGGATGAATGCTTGATGTGTGAATATCTGTAGGTTTCAGCATTGCCACTGTAGCACATTTCAAACTTAGCAATGACTCTCACATTTAGTTGGAAAGTCTCTAATGGAGTTTATATGATATATTTTTACTTTCTGGCAGTTTTGTTAAAATTCAGAAATCATCCAAAGTTAATCACTTCTTTTTACTTAAATGAGTCATGGTACAAAATCTTGAATTTGAATGGGTTGTTGTGCAATTTTCTTTCTGAAGTATAGACATAATGCAGTAGTTGGATGTGCATCAAAGTATATCCAAAGTCAAAACCTTTTTTTATTTTAAAGTGGAACTATACTTACCTTGGCTCCAATGATGCGGCATCCCCAAGCTTCCCATCTGGCTGCTGATATCTTCAGGCGGCCGAATTCCGGGTCTCCATCACCAGTCACTTTCATTGGCTGGGTGGGGATGACATCACTCCCGCGCATGCGTAGGAGTTCAGTCAGATTTGGCATTGCCAAA
Source organism: Staurois parvus (assembly GCF_062004578.1). Lineage (NCBI taxonomy): Eukaryota > Metazoa > Chordata > Amphibia > Anura > Ranidae > Staurois > Staurois parvus. The sequence goes on from NW_028317862.1 coordinate 4,435,642, forward strand.
TTTGTACAGTGAGCTGTGTGGTCATGGCTCACTGTACGAAGGTAGGCAGTTAGGTAAGTAACTTTAACGCAGAAGAGACAAAACATTGCATTAAAATTTCTTCCTGTTCACCCATCTTTAACTTTGTCATAAAGTTCCACTGTAAGTTTGGATAGTTTAGCAAATGGTTACAACCACTGTAGGTTTTTCTTGCCATCTGTATCTCTTTCAGGACATATTCCTTTACTTTCTGTTCAGTAGACATAACTGGAAATAAGGGGAAATCTCTTCAAATTGAGGAAAATCCACCCTTTGATCTGGGAGTACTAGTAGATAACAGACTCAGCAATAGCATGCAATGCCAAGCTGCAGCAAGCAAGGCCAATAGAATATTAGCATGCATTAAAAAGGTTATTTATTCCAGAGATAAAACTATAATTCTATCACTTTACACAACTCTGGTCTGGCTGCATGTTGACTATGCTGTGGATTTCTGGTCCCCAGTCCCCCGAGAGGAGTCCAGAGAAGGGCAACAAAACTAATAAAGGTGCTGGAGGACTTCAGTTATGAGGAACCACTGCAAATATTACACTTATTTTCCCTGGAGAAGAGACGCCTAAGAGGAGATATGATCGCAATATATACAAATCTAAACGGAGATCCTAGCATAGCAAGGAAACTGTTTATTCTCAGGTCACTCAAGAGGACATGTGGTCACTCAGTGAGGTTGAACGAGAAATGATTTAAACTTAATCTGCATAAGGGGTTCTGTCAGAACAGTAAGGATGTGGAACGCCTTTCCACAATTGGTGGTATCAGTGGGAAGTGTTGATATTTTAAGAAAAAACTATTAAATGGGAATCGTAGAGAACACAGTATACAGGGATATGCAAAGTGGTAGGGGCATAAATGCATATGCACACCCATGCATGTTGAACTGAATTGACTGATATCTTTATTCAATCTTATCAACTATGTAACTACCGGTATGTAAATTGTTTCCTTACTTACAATGATGGTGACAGCAGTCAATGGTAAAATTGGAGAGAGAGTAAATCTCTCCAGTTGGGACATAGGCATCATTAGAAACCTAACAGGGGTTTAACCGAACAGTATTGTATCCAAATGTAAAAAAAATAAAACGTTTGAGCTTTAGATACACTTAACAATTAACCCTTGACCCTTCAGTGTAGAGGAAGGACGGCTGGCAACAGATGCCCCATAGTAAGCCTATGGGTGACATCATTGCCCAGGCTTTGCCGCCATTGTTGGCGATCTCTCCTCTACACTAAAGTCAGCACTGGGACCCGATCTTGTGACTGGATCAGAGAGCCCTCAGAATAGGTATATACAGGTCCTTCCTTTACAGGGCATATAGAATAGACATAATGGGGATGAGAGTAGATTTAAGTATAGTTAGTGTTTGACTGAGCTTGAACTTTAATGTAACTCCTCCTTTACTGAAGCTATAGTGGAGTTACAACAGCCTTGCCCAACCTGCTAAACAGACCTTTTCCTCTGAGATGTGGCCAAAGTTATCTGCTGGGGTCTGATGAAGTCATTGGTTGATGATGGTGCACTGTAGTATTTGAACTATTCTTCTGGAAGATAAACCTAGTTTGGTTAATATCAGAGAAACCACACTCAAATACACAATGCAATTTATGCATATATCCAAAAAATTACCGTAGCCTCCCTGGCGGTATTCCCGAGTGTAGCTCGGGGTAAAGTTTCAGTACCACAAGCGGTAACCCCAAGCTACATTCGGGATTACCATGCGGCGCTGCTCTGGGATCTGTTCTTCTCTTACCTTGTCCTGCGCTCCCGCGATGTCCCTCCTGCAGTGTCCCCTGTAATGTCCTCCGGCCGATGCCAGCCTCTGTCTTCTGGGTTCCATCACCTGCGACATCGGGACGTACGGGGGACGGAACGGCTGGAAATTTGAAATTGACAAAAAGTGACATTCACTAAATTCACTAAAATCACATAGTAGAACATTACTGTATCAAAGCATTTCACATACATTTTATCCCTAGTGCTTTGTCCTGTGCCCTGCCTACATTTTTACTATTCTTTCTGCCTGGAAACTGAGAAACATCCATGGTGTCCAAAAAGCGGCTGTTTAGGTCAAAATCGGTTTTAGACCAGCTAGAGAACAGCGATAGTAAATTAGAACTGCTTGCATAATTGAGTGATAATGATTCGTGGGGAAATTCGTCATCAGACAATTCAAATTTCAATGTTTTTGGTTTGATTATATTATTGAATTAAATTTATTATTATTTTATATGATTATTTATTAAATTATAATTTATGATTTCGTGTTTAAAATTTTAACATACCCGGGATGTTTACTAGACTCTTGTTCGGACAGATTTCAGTGAGTTATTCCTAAAAATTATAAAAAAAAAACATACTTCCATGCAAAAAAAGTACCGCTTTGAGCACAGAAATATGGACATAATCAGACCGCTAGGGAGGTTAAAGTCAGTGTAAAGACTGAAGGTTTTTTTTACCTTAATGCATTCTCTGCATTAAGGTAAAAAAACCTTCAGACTGCAGAAGCCCCCCTAAATACTTACCTGAACCCAATTTCATTGAGCAATGTGCACAAGAGCAGTGGCTCTCTAGGCTCTCTCCCTTCTTATTAGCACAGAGACAGCAGCTCCTGCTACTGTCAATTACAGCTAGTGAGAAGGGAGCAGAGGACGGGTCAAGCCAAGCTCTGTGTGTCAGTGGACACACAGAGCTGACTTGGGAACCAGCCAGCAAACGGCTTACTATGGGTTCACTCTACGAAGGGGGGGGGGGAGCCAGGAGCACCAGCGGTGGAGCCAAGAAGAGGAGGATCGGGACTGCTCAGGGCAAAACCATTTCAAGAGCAGTCAAGTATGACATGTTTGTTAATGCAAAAATATTTACAGGTTTACAATCACTTTAATAGATTGAAAGATTAAAGTTTAATCCTATATTTTGCCTTCCCTGGATCCTTGTTTTCTCCCTCATCAACATGCTAATTAAATTAAAAAAAAAACATTTACAGTGAATACTCAGTGATGGCTTTCTGAAAATATCCTAGCACCGTGCCATAGTACTTCCCTCAAGAGTCATCAGCTCTGTTGTATGCATTGGGCTGACGTTTGGGAGGATTTATACTCTGTCTGACTTGCTTGAGAATCCTACAGTGTACAGCGAAATCAGAGTACTGTAAGTAATAAAGTAATCTCAGTACAGGAGAGGAGCCTGTGCATGACTGAAGGTAAGACTGGAGTTCCCTTTTGCCTATAAAGCCTAATATACTGGTATAGACTTCTGCCATGCATGGGACCCAAATAACCTACCCAATAAGGAAAATATGACTGTAAGAAGTAGGAGATCAAATTTTGATAATCCACCAAGATGCAGAAGTTTGGCTCAGGTGTTTAAAATCTGGATCCAGTTTGCATGGCCTAGTCTATTAAAAAGTGGCTTATGTAGCTCCCAGGTCAGAATGCATGGCCCATTTTCAGTGGGTATTTCTAGATTTCAAACTTATGCCAAAACAAATCCTACTTACTGGATGTGTAAATATATTCCATCCTCTCAGGGATAATAGTAAATGAGTGCATACACATATACAGAATAATCTATCTACTTCCATACCTTGAAACTTTTGTGGAAAACATCATGTTAATTTTGTACATAGACAGAAGAAGCTTTAAATATTAACATCCCATTGGAATAGATCAATCGTTTTACTGAAGTTCTATAAACACTTTCATTTTAGGGTCTTGTGCTTATCAAGAAAGACTTGTAGCGGTTTCTGAGATCAAACAGCTTCTCCACTAATTTGTTGTCTTTGGTACCAAGAACACTTTCCATGTGTAACCAGTCAGAGATTTCTGTAGGAGTACACACAATCCAAACTCATTTCCGTCTTATCTGTTCATCTTTTCAGGAATGTCCATTTGTTGGTTAAAATAATTAAACATTAAGTATGTAGGGTGCGGCTATTTAAAATGTGGATAATGAGGGAAAAAGTCACTGTGCTCCAGGGCAAAGCTGAAGGCATGTTTCACTATTAATAGCATAATTTATTCATTAAAGATTAACACGTTGCTGCCAGATGGAAGGGTAATTTTTTTATTCTGGTTATTATATGTCCTTAATATTAACAGCTCATTTTCCATCATTCTTCCACTCTAATCTTTAGCCAATCCGCTACTGTTTATTAAATGACAGCTCCACTTCTCTGAAAAATCTGATACAATTAAGATGCTGAGGAAAAGCATAAACTCTGTAATTCATTTTATAATAGCTGTTAATTTTGTAGATTATGGGAAATTTCCCAATTTTTCTTATTGTCATTGGATATTTATAGACTCAGCCTTGCCCTTTTAATGGCTATCAGCATTCATACCACAAATACAGTTTCTTTTACAATTCTTCCATGCCTAGGATTCAAATGTGGATAATTGTTTTGGCCTCAATGAATGCATATAGTATTTGGCCTCTATACTACCTTCTATACTACTATCTAAAAGATCACCTTCAGCAGCAAGTGTCTTGTTACAGATCAAATCTATTAAAGTTGAAGCTTAGTTATACGTAAAATCTGATAAACAACACCATATTTCCCTTCTTGGACTACAAACAGTAGAACCCAATACTGAGAAGAAGTTTTTGCTTGTCTCTTTCAGGTATGGAATGAGGCTCTATTTAAAACCTTAAACCTCTCCATTTCAGTTTCACATTTTGGGATTTAACTAGCTGTTGTGGTCAGAGACCCAATTTTCTCTGGACACTGTATTACCTGCAAAGTGTTTCTCATTTCATATATGGTATCTTGGGTTGGTCTCCTTTTTGGCCATCTTTGTTCATCCTCTTCACAGCATAACAAGTTATCCTGACAAATTGGGCAGTGCCACCCAATCTAGCAATCACACCCTTCTGAATATAGATGAAACATTAAAGCATATCCACTTAGGACTGTTGCCTGTGTTTTTACCACTCAAGCCTCTGTGCTTTGAGTCTCAGTGATATATTATTGCATTTCTGCCTGACCCTGCACTACCTAAACCACTATCTAATGCAACTCCAATTGAGCCACATTATCTGGGCTAGTGAATTTCAAGTCTTAGCTATGGATTGCACCTGATGCTTCATCTGTGTTGACTTGGAATCAAATTCACTGTCCTCTTTTCAGGAAACATCTCTCCCACCTTAACGTAATATCACAGAAACATTTCCTTTTCCAGAGTAAGTCCTACCGTAGTGGTAAAGTCTTGTTATTTCTCCTCTTACAAAGCTTTCTCTTCTCTAATTTATTTCAATAATTTGAAATAAGTGGTGCATCTTTAGGGTCTTTTTCAGGAATTTTAAAATTATAGTTCTTCCTGCAGGACTTCTCCCGCTGTCAGCAGTTTGGGGGTCAATCCCTTTCTTTTGGTTAATCTTATGTAGAATCGTATCTACTCAAACAATGTGATTGAACCATGTCCCTTCTTTTTGATAGGTTTGCTCACAGCAGAATAAATAATGACTCCTATTGGGCTTGGATCTGTCTGTCTTGGATCCCTGGAGCTTGTTGCCGATGGGCTCACCTGGATTAGCTGAACTTTGTTGTCCCCAGTTAGCTGTAGATTTATGTCCCAAAAACAGGCCTTAATGTCTTTTCTCAAATCTAGTATCGTCTAGGCATATGAGGTATCGGGGTCTGTCCATGTATCTAGGACATGCTCCTGATCATCAGTGACCAGCCTTAACTGGACCCAAAACTCACCGACATACCAACCGTCTTAAATGGGCTTTATTTAGCAAAGAATGAAAGCCCTGCAGAGAAAATTTTTATAAGGTAGTATATAGTATAAAGTTTCAGACAAGCATGGTTATAACTGTATATAAAAGTGCATGAAGAGAACTATAATTTAATTGGCATTGCTGAATCTTGGCTTCATTCTTCACATAACTGGGCCATTAATATTCCTGGCTATGTTCTCATTCGGAGAGACAGAGTAAATAGGAAAGGTGGTGGTGTCTGTCTCTATGTGAGAAGTGATCTCAGAGCGAGTGTGAAAGAGAACCTAGTTGATGGAGAGTGTGATGAGGCTGAAGTATTATGGGTGGAACTGCACATGTGGGTGTGTACTATAAAGGTAATCATTGGAGTTTGTTATAGGCCTCCCAGTGTTAACCTCCCTAGCGGTATGATTATGTCCATATTTCCGTGCTCAAAGCGGTACATTTTTTTGCATGAAAATATGTATTTTTTTTTTTGTAGGCCTGTAATTTTTAGGAATAACTCACTGAAATCTGTCCGAACAAGAGTCTAGTAAACATCCTGGGTATGTTACAATTTGAAACACGAAATCATAAATTATAATTTAATAAATAATCATAAAAAATAATCTAATAATAAATTTAATTCAATAATATAATCAAACCAAAAACACAGAAATTTGAAATATAGCGCCAAGTTTGCACGTCAATGAGCAAAGTCGCAAAATCGTTTTCAGTGTCTGACGACGAATTTCCCCACGAATCATTATCACTCAATTCTGCAAGTGGTTCGAATTTACTATCGCTGTTCTCTAGCTGGTCTAAAACCACTTTTGACCTAAAGGGACGCTTTTTTGGACGCCATGGACATTTATCAGTTTCCAGGCAGAAAGAACATTAAACATGCAGGCAAGGCACAGGACAAAGCACTAGGGACAAAATGTATGTGAAATGGTTTGATACAGTAATGTTTTACTATGTGATTTTAGTGTATTTAGTGAATGTCACTTTTGTCATTTTCAAATTTCCCGCCAGTTCCGTCCCCTGTACGTCCCGACACTCGCAGGGGACGGAACCCAGATGACAGATGCCGGCATCCGCCAGAGGACATTGCCAGGGACACTGCAGGAGGGACATCGCGGGAGCACAGGACAAGGTAAGTGAAGAATCTGGAGCAGCGCCGCATGGTAAGCCCGAGTGTAACTCGGGGTTACCGCTTGCGGTACTGAAACTTTACCCCGAGCTACACTCGGGAATATCGCCAGGGAGGTTAATGAGGAGGTGGAAACTCAGCTCCTTGCGCAGATCCAAAGGGCTGCAAGGGCTGGGACAGTGATAATAATGGGGGATTTTAACTACCCAGAAATTGACTGGAATAATGGTAGTACAGGAACAGTTAAAGGGCAAACATTTTTAAACCTACTACAGGACAATTTTATGGTACAGTTCATAGAATCCCTACTAGGAATGATGCTCTGCTGGACCTGGTAACCTCAAACCATGCAGAGCTTATTATGAATGTCCATATAAAAGAACATCTGGGTAGCAGTGACGATTTAATTTACTGTTAGCTGTAAACAGCAAGAAAAATAAAAACGCTCAATTTCAAGAAAGCTAATTTTCTAAGGCTGAGAGCTGCTCTCCAAAACTTAGACTGGGAGGGAATATTGGCATCGATGAACACAACACAGAAATGGGAGTTCTTCAAAAAGACACACTGCAAAATGTATTCCCATGGGCAACAAGTTTAAAGGCTAAAAATCAAACCTATGTGGCTTACGGCCAAAGTTACAAAAGCTATAGATAATAAGAAAAGAACATTGATTAAATATAAAAATGAAGGAACACTATCATCGTTTAAACATTATAAAGAATTTAACAGAATATGCAAAAAGGAAATGAAGGCTGCAAAAATTGAAAACGAACGACAGATTGCAAAAGATAGCAGGACCAACCCCAACAAATTCTGCAAATATATTAATAGTAGAAAGCATGTAGGCCCTTTACAAAATAATCTAGAGTGGGTGACTGGGGACAAAGAGAAGGCACATTTATTTAATACCTTCTTCAGCTCTGTGTATACAAAGGAGCATGGGGGAGCTCTTGTCCGTAATGGGCATGGTATTGACACAGCTCCAGATGATCCACATTGGCTTACAATTGATATGATCAAAAAATATTTAGACAGTATAAAGGTGAATAAAGCACATGGACCAGATGGAATACACCCACGGGTCCTTAAAGAATTGAGCTCTGTCATTTCCTGTCATTTCAAAGCCATTGTTTCTAATTTTTAGGGACTCTTTAATGACTGGCATAGTACCACTGGATTGCCGTAAGGCCAATGTGGTGCCAATATTTAAAAAGAGGTCAAAATCTTTACCAAGTAATTATAGACCTGTTAGTTTAAATTCTATAGTTGGGAAGATATTGGAGAGTTTAATAAAAGACCACATAGATGAGTTATTGCTGGAAAAAAGATTTTAAGCAACAGACAGCATGGATTCATGAAAGGCAGAAGTTGTCAAACAAATCTGATTTCTTTTTAAGAGGGGGTGAGCAAAACCTTGGATAGAGGGATGATGGTGGACGTGGTATACTTGGATTTTGCAAAAGCGTTTGACAAAGTTCCCCACACATGGCTAATGTGTAAGGTAAAGTCTGCGGGCTTGGAAAAATCTGTATGTAAATGGATAGAAAACTGGCTAAAAGATCGTAATCAAAGAGTAGGGGTTAATGATTCATATTCTGAATGGTCTAGGGTCATCAGTGGTGTACCCCAAAGTTCAGTGTTGGGACCCTTACTTTTTAATATATTTATAAACAGTTTAGGGTCTGAGATTAAAAATACCATTTCAGTCTTTGCAGATGACATCAAGCTGTGCAGTGGAATAACGTCCTTACAGGATGTCTTCAACTTACAAGCCGACCTCAATGCTCTGTGTAATTGGACAACTATGTGGCAAATGAGGTTTAATGTTGATAAATGTAAGGTTATGCACTTGGGGGCTAAGAATATGCATGCATCATACATACTGGGGGGGGTACAACTGGGGGAATCAATGGTGGAGAAGGATCTGGGAGTTCTGGTAGATCACAAGCTTAATAATGGCATGCAATGCCAAGCTGCAGTTTCTAAAGCAAGCAAAATCCTCTCTTGTATTAAAAGAGGTATAGACTCCAGAGAGAGAGATATATTACCCCTGTACAAATCATTAGTAAGACCTCATCTGGAATATGCCGTTCAGTTTTGGGCATCAATTCACAGAAAGACCATTGGGGAACTGGAGAAAGTACAGAGAAGGGCAGCCAAACTGATAAGAGGAGATCAGCTATGAGTAAAGATTAGAGGAACTGAATTTATTCTCTCTTGAGAAAAGGAGGTTAAGGGAGATATGATCAACATGTATAAATACATCAGTGGTTCATAAAGTGAACCTGGTGTAGAGTTATTCACCCTGAGGTCATCACAGAGGACAAGGGGGCACTCTTTATGTCTGGAGGAAAAGAAATTTAATCTCTAAACACGGAAAGGTTTCTTCACAGTGAGAGCTGTGAAAATGTGGAATAGACTCCCTCAAGAGTTGGTTCTTGCCAGCTCAGTGGATTGCTTCAAAAAAGACCTGGATTCTTTCCTAGATACACAGAATATAACTGGATACTAACATTTATAGGTAAAGTTGATCCAGGGAATATTTTTTGCCTTCCGCTGGATCAACTGTGGGTTAGGATTATAACTTTTTTTTTTTTATGGTTGAACTTGATGGACTTTTGTCTTTTTTTCAGCCAGACTAACTATGTAGCCAGTGGGGGTCTAGCATACAGTCTGCAGGCATTGGGGCCCATGAAATCCCATAGGAGTGCTCTCCCTCTCTATCAAGACTACTTATACTCTAAAGGAAGATTATAAAAGTTCTGGGCTGACTCTCTATGTGCCAACAAATTCCCCAAACAGCCAGCAACAAGATCAATATTAAACAGGTGGCCAAAAGGCCTCTCACCACTAATCCCATCCAGAGTCCAAGGGTCTGTGGTCCACTCTCTAGAGGTCAGGCCAGAAGTCGCACTATCCCCTTCTCAGGCCTGTACTAACTGGATCCTCAGGCTTCTCCCTCTTATAGTGCAGATGTTAGGTCTTGGTGTGGTTTCTATGGTCCTGCAGAGGGTAGAGCTAGATGTATTCCACAATTTTAGAGACTTCTCCTGAATTCAGGACAGTCTTTTTGGGCACTCTATCTCTGCTCCTCTTCTTGTACTGCAGCTCTGTTACTGGATCCAGGCTTACTTCCCAGCTGAAAAGTTCCTCCCTGCTGGATTACCAGCAGTTCAGTTTATCCCAACAAACTCTCTTCCCCTCTGGAAAGGCCCTTTTAGATCTCTCAGCAGATGGCTGGATCTCTGCGATCAGTAATACAGCAGGCATAATCTTTCCCTGTAGAAATGAGACAAACCAATTAACACTAGCAGGGGTGCTTACAATGATAAGCTTTATTTTATGTATAACCTTTATCCCAAAAGAAAAAAAAAAAGGTTTCCTGTAATTGCTGATAAAGTATTAGCAGGAGTTCGGATTCAATTTGTTAATGTTTTTAAATCTGCTAGTACATCTAACACTCCCCTCCCCCCATGCTGACAATGCTGCTGTTCAAAGGTGCCCCTTCACCCAGAGTGAGTGTACTCTAATACAGGAAGTGTGCCACTGGCCAGATCACCAGGTGAGAACAGAGGTAGAAAAAAGTCTAAGAACAGAAAACTAATCACATCACATCTAATGATTGGTAAGCTGCAATCTATTACAATTTTGGTTTTGGGTTTAATACAGTTTTAGCTAAAAGTGTGTCTGTGAAGTGGGGCACCTGTACAATGCAAAAGTGATATTTACAAAGAAAATAATGGACATTTAAATTGCCGTTCAGTAAATAATATTTCCCAGCTGTTCTTTTAAGTTAATGAGTAAGGGGTACATAGTTCCCCTGGTTACTCAATAACAAAAAAAAACATAAATAAAAGTAAATAAATACACACACCTTTGACAAGGTACTTGCCCCCCAGAGGATTTACCCCCCTTCCTGACTAGGCCTTTTTTTTGCTATCTCAGCTGGTAATTGCGCGGTCATGCAATGCTGTACCCAAACAAAATGTATGTCCTTTTTTCAGAGCATTCTTTCAGTGGTATTTGATCACCTGTGTGCTTTTTATTTTTTGCGCTATAAACAAAAAAAGACCGAAAACCAATATTTTTTACTTTCGGCTATAAAAAATATTTAGTAAACTGAAAGTTAGTTTTAAATTTAGGCCAAAATGTATTCTTCTACATGTTTTTGGTAAAAAAAAAAATCCCAATAAGTGTACATTGATTGCTTTGTGTGAACGTTATAGCATCTACAAACTATGGTATAGATACTGCAATTTACGTAAATGTTTTGCTATACAGCGCTGTGCTAGTTTAACTGCCAATTGTGCAGTCATGTAATACTGTACATAAATGAAATGTATGTCCTTTTTTCACATAAATAGAGCTTTCTTTTGGTGGTATTTGATCACCTTTGTTTTTTTTGCGCTATAAACAAAAAAAGTACAACTTTTTTTTAAAAAACTATATTTTCTCATTTCTGTTATAAAAAATATCTAAAAAACCTCAAATTTCTTCATTAATTTAGGCCAAAATGTATTTTGCTACATGTCTTTGGTAAATAAATCCCCAATAACTGCATATTAATTGGTTTGTGTGAAAGTTATAGCATCTACAAACTATGGTATAGATACTGGAATTTACACACCTTTTATGTTCTGACTGCCTAACACATTTCTATATGTATAGCCTGTTGCCCTCTCACAGGTCTTCTACATCTTGACCCCATATCTGGCACGCTCGCTGGGGAGAAATTATTTGAATGCAAGACGGCCAGAAAAAAATAATGAGAGACTCATCAACACAGATGTTTTGCTGGGGAGTATAGACATCTGCAAATTTTTGGTTAAAGTGATTTACGAGGGGCCAAATTTTTTGGAGCCGGTCAAATTCAGGGTCACTCCGAGGACTACAGAGTGTATTGTTATTGAAATGCATAAAACACATTATACTCTCATATCTATGCCTGGCCATGGCAGCAGAGAACACGGTATATGATGAATCCGGTTTGTGGACCAATACAACCGCAATTCATTTTTTTTAGTAATGCCCATGTTGAGGGCTAGGTCCAAAAAAATTTTAAATTCGGAAACTGTAATCGCTTTCCATGCAAATGGTCTGGCAAGGTTTGAATTTGGGTTGGTGGCGATAAACTGTTGTGCATATAAATTGCTTTGATCCACAATCAATGCATACAGATCTTCCGTGAAAAACAGCTCCCACAAATTAAGGGGAGTAGTTACATTTGCTGTTTCCACCTGAATTCCGGGCTGGGCAGTGAATGGGGGAAGTACGGGTGCTGCAGAACTTGTGGGCTGCCAATCAGGATTTGCAAACACATCCGGAAGGACTCTACGGGCCCGCGTTTGAATTTTTGGTGGCTGAGGGACACTACTTGTGCTGGCCACCGCATTAGCTTATACTGCATTTATGGGACTCGCCACATCACCAAGTGATACTGCAGTGCTGGTATGTGAAAGACCAGGATGTACTATGCCACTGGTGCTCACCAGTTCTCCAAAAGGTAGAGCGGGACTAGTACTGGCACTCTGCTGCATATAAGAATCATCATGCGATTGTAACACCTCAGCAACCTGGAAACTGGGTCGGGTATGCCTGACCGTAGCAGGGACCTCTTCTCCATTGTCTGAACTATCTGTCAGGGTGCTGCTGCTGTCTACAGGTTCATATTCTGAGGCAGATGCTGTCAGCGAGGCTTCCCCTTCACTCTCAACTGACATTCTCAGAATCCTGTAGGCCTCTTCACTAGAGTACCTTTCGTTGGACATTTTGGCCACTAAATGTATAGGTGCCTAGAGCACTTGGCTGTCAGGGACTGCTTGAACCGCTACAAAACAATTTACCTGCACGTGCTAACAGAGATCAGGCCTGATTCTGTGAACACTGCGGTTTTTTGTGCAATATATCAAGTGTCAGTGATCTACTGACACTGCACTTGCTGGGGGAGGAGGGGATTAGCGTTGGGGCTAAACGCAGGTGCTGGGGCTGATCCCACTAACGCTGGTATAGTGCTGATTTGATCATAGATATTGATCCGTTAAGACACTGTACTAGCAATGGAGGTTTATTGTGTATCTGAGCATGTTCCTAGCAATCAAGGGGTTAAATGTGATGACTGGTGTAATGACGGGCAATCTGACGCTATCTGGGAGGGACGATAACTGATGCTAACTGACGCAAGCGCTACCTGAAGTGGCTGGTGACAATAATACAGTTATCAGTAAACAAAATATCTGTACACTGTACTAATGACACTGGTAACAATGGGCAATGAAGAGGTTAAATGTGGGGGGGGGGGGGTTGATCAAGGGGTAAAATGTGTCCTAAAAGTGTTCTAACTGTGTAAGTGTGCTGCTTTTACTCACTGTGTCTTCTTTCTTTTCTCTCTGGGACGGAATGTGCCCAGAGAGAGATGATTTCATCATTTTCTGTACCTGTGAAAGTGTAAACACAGGTACAGGAAGATCTGTTATAGGACAGGGATCGATCAGCAATTTAGGCTGAACATCACTGGCCTAAATCGGATGATTGATCCCTTGGGGACCGAATCACGGCACCCATGGGTCGGCAGGCGCATGTGTGCCCCCCGGCCCGCGATCACTGCGGGAGCACGAATCACGTGTATATATACGTGATTTTGTGCACCTGTGCTGCCCTGTAGCAGTATTACTGCTATAGGGTGGACAGGAAGTGGTTAATAAAGAAAAAAATAAGTCTCACAATGTAAATCAATCTTCTGTCACTTCATCTAGTGATACAGATCCTTAACAATTACGATGAATGATGATTCAGATTACCCATCAGAAGAAAACAAGCTTTGCAGTCACAGGATTGCTCAAGCTTCCACCCCTTAACCACCTGCCTACTGGGCACTTTTACCCCCTTCCTGCCCAGGCAAATTTTCACCTTTCAATTCTGTTGCACTTTAAATGATAATTGCATGGTCATGCAACACTGTACCTATGAAATAGTTTTGTTTTTTCCACACAAAAAGAGATTTCTTTTGGCGGTATTTAACGACCACTGGGTTTTATTTTTTGCGCTATAAATGAATAAAGACTGATAATGTTGGAAAAATATTGTTTTTCTTTGTTTCTGTTATAAAATTTTGCAAATAAAAAATCTTTCCACACAAATTTAGGCCAAAATGTATTCTGCTACATTTCTTTGGTGAAAATAACCCAAATCAGTGTTGATTATTTAGTTAGTAGGAAAGTTATAGAGTCCACAAACTCTTGTGTGTGTGTATATATATATATATATATATATATATATATAGATAGATAGATAGATAGATAGATAGATCTATATATAGATCTATATATATATATATATATATATATATATCGATAAATCCTGATAAAATCATGATGTACTGATGGCCTATCTCATTTCTTGAAGCCCAAAAATGCCAGAAAAGTACAAATACCACTGAATTGACCGCTTTTCGGAAAGTAGACAGTCTGAGGTATTGAAGAGTTTTTTTGAAGATGTCACTTTTGGTTATAATTTTGTGGAAAATGAAGAAATGAAAAAAAAAAAAACTGTCACCAATGCAGTACAGCATCATCATATAGCTGGTGCAGCAGTGATCAGGAACACTGACTGGCAACAGTATGTAAAAAAAAATATATATATATTTTTTACATATTTTAAAATTTGTTTTAATTTTTAAAATTTTTTATTACTTTTTTTTTTATTTTTGTGTGATTTTTTTTCTACTCTTGTGACCAGAGCAATGCAATGTTGCCATAGTAACATTGTACTACTCTGGGCAAGTGATCAGGATTTTTTTTACACAATATTATTGCTTATACCAATTAATTATATAGGTATAAGCAAGCATTTTTACTGAATGAAACTGAATAATTCAGTAGTTTTTTTGTGTACAGCTGTGATTGGTCCAGTCTGTACATGTGACCAATCACAGCTAGCAGCACAGTTGTAAGCAATGAATGGAATGAAATGGAGCCATTAATTGTTTACAACTGTCATGTGATCTGCTGTGATTGGTCACAGCGATCACATGACACTGGCAGCGGGCCAATGTAGTGATCTGTCATTGACCATGAGGAGCGTGCATGCACGATCCTGGGAGGACATCATATGACATCCTCGCAGGATAATAGGGATCCCGCTCAGCTATCATCTTACAATAGGCTGGGCGGAAAGGAATTAAAAGACCAATGGCCAGGGCTACACAAGTAGTTAGTAAATGCAGCTGCAAGAGAATGGCATATTAGTTATGGCCTTGAGGGAGCAGGTGGAGACTGCTTGGAAATCTTGTTACTGGGGTACCTGAGATTTTTAAGAAATGGGTGAGTATAGACCACTGGTATCACAAAAAAAGCTAAAATATCACTGTTTGGGTGTCACCCTTTAATACTCACAAAAAAGGCAGATATAAAAAACAAATTAATACAGCTTTGTAATTATTAAATGCACTTTTTTTGTGCAAGTACCTGAATTTGATGCAATGACTACTATAGTGATTTTCCTCTTCCACAAGGATCAACTGGTTAAAGAATATGCATACTTACATTGGTACATTATTTTATTTTCTGCATTAAATGTCTTTTTTTTGCTGTATTATTCATAAAGAGTCCAGCAGTCAGAGTGTATCCTCTTTCTAAGTAGTGGAATAATATTCATACCATTAGTGTCATTAGAAACTGAAGGACAAATCAACCTACCAACACCAAAACTAGAATGTCGGTGGACTTCAACTCTACCTTTTTTTGTTCTACAAAAGCTTTAATGGAGCATAACATATACATAATGGGGTTTATTTACTAAAACTGGAGAGAGCAAAATATGTTGCAGCTGTGCATGGTAGAGAGTCAGCTTCTACTTGTTCAGTTAAGCTTTGGCAAAAAACTGGAAGCTGACTGGTTTCTATGTAGAGCTGCATCAGATTTTGCACTCTCTAGTTTTAGTAGATCAACCCCAATGTATTCAAGAGGCAGTTGTTAGAACAATTAGACACAAATGAAATCCAGCATGTGTACACTCTACTCAGGATACATAAAAGATGAAAATACAAAATAAACAATCAACTATATAAGGTTCAGCAATGGGAAGCCTAGTGTTATCAGGATGAGTCCCCACAAGCGGGGAAGAGGCATAATAATCACTATGGGTCCTATAATTCAGCAGCTCAAGGCAACCAACCAACCAATGAGCTAGGGCCTGCATCCTTAGTTCTCAAATGGATTACTACCAGTAAATGGAACAATGCTCCGGTTAGGCAATGAAAAGAGTCTAAAGTAGGTTGGGCACGTACTAGTGGCCATGAAAGACAGAAGGAGGCAGAAAAAGACGGGAAGAGAGAGAAAAGGAAAGGGAAGGGAAATGGAAAAGGAATGGAAGGGAAGGGAAGGGGAAGGGAAAGGGAAGGGAAAGGGAAGGGAAAGGGAAAGGGAAAAGAAAGGGAAGGGAAAGGGGAAGGGGAAGGGAAAAGGAAGGGAAAGGTTGGGGAAGGGAAGGGAAAGGAAGGGAAAGGAAAGGAAATGAAAGGGAGAGGAAAGGGAAGGGAATGGAAAGGGAAGGGGAAGGGAAAGGAAGGGAAGGGAAAGGGAAGGGAAAGGAAAGGAAAGGGAAGGGAAGGGAAAGGAAAGGGAGGGGAAAGGGAAGGGAAGGAAGGAAGGAAGGAAGGAAGGAAGGGGAAGGGAAAGGGAAAGGGAAAGGGAAGGGGAAGGGCAAGGGGAAGGGAAAGGAAAGGGAAGGGAAAGGGAAAAGGAAAGGAAGTGAAAGGGAAGGGAAAGGAAAGGAGGGATTGGGAGGCACCTAAAAGAGGACCTAATGCCACAGCAGCCAGGAAAGGCTCACATGTCACACCTCTTAGTGCTCAAGTCTGCACGAAGAGGGTAAAGTAAGACTTCAGGAGCTCTATCATTGTTTCCAAAACAAATCTCATTGGGATAAGGACGCCTTTAACCCTGGTTCCATGATAAGCAACTGGAACCTTACCTCTCTTAATGTTTGTTTAATAAGTTAAAAATCAGAAAAGGTTTTCTTATCACTTCCTTCTCTGCAGAAAACTGCCAGTCTTCCATTGCAGGTTTTTAAACCAGGCAGATACATTATGGAAGTCAAGTTGAATTTCCCAATTATGAAACCAAACTTAATCAAGTATGTTAATGTTTTAAAACTCTTTCAAGTTCCAGTGAATAATTACTTCTCCATTTCCGATTATGTGGGCCATATGAAAGATACTGAAGAGAGACCCCTAAGGTATATAGACAGAAAACTAAGTGCGTTATCTGTTGAAGTGGGTGATATCTATAGGAACTTGATTTAAACCATGAACATACTCACAAGATACTCGGTCAACTCATAATCAATGACGAGTCTGCCAGGAATTACCCAGAATTCCCCTAGGCTAATTATTTTGTATCCCCTTGCATTTGTTTTCATTAAAGAAAAACTAATAAGACAGACAGAGTTGAACTTGTTGAATGACCGGACAAAGCAGTGTTAAAATCTCAACAGCTCTAATTACCAGCTGAGCAGTGTAAAAACTATGAATAAATGTCAAGCTAGGAGATAAGCTCTTATCTTAATCTAATGACTCTGCAGACTTAATTTGTCAGGCCAGCCTAGCTGATGAAAAACAGGTTTGTATTCTCCAGTTTTCGCAGCAACAAACCTCCAGATCCTTGAAATAGAATTGTAATATCATCAGTGTCATCCTGCAAAAATCTTGCAAGTACGCCAATGAAAATTCTTACTGCCCTGGGAGAATGAAGTAGTTTTGTCCCTGTTGATCCAATCTTCCTGACAAAATAGATGTCGTGTTTTCATAGTTGAATCTACAGATGACATATCCCTGTATTTCATTATTTTAGTGGGTTATAGGATTATAAATTCAGTAAAATACCTATGGCCAAGGCATCATTTACAAAAGGACAATTATGCAGATAAGGAATCAAGTGCAAGACGATTTCTACCTTTTGGGCAAAAGCATTACTAGATTCATAGCTGAATGTTATTACATCACTAAATATACTCATTTACTGCATGTTTCTATAATGTCAAAGTGAAATGTATTTCAATATTAAATTTGAAATTCATGTAGACAATAAAAGATCACCAATTAAAGTGGTTGTGAAGGCTCAAGGATTTTTACCTTCATGCATTCTATGCATTATGGTTAAAAGCCTTCTTCCCCCTAATACTTATAATACTTACCTGAGTCCCATCTCGATCCATGGAGGCTCTCCCCCCTCATTGTCTGAGGCAGCAGTGGGAGCCATTGGCTCCCACTGCTGTTAATCACAGAAAGTGAGCCAATGAGGAGGGGGGCAAGCTATGGCTCTATGTGTAAAAGGACTCGCAGAGCAGTGGCTCTGGAGTACGCCTGCTTGGGTGCCCCCAGGCACTCGGCAGGATGGAGGGGCCAGGAGTGCTGGAAGGGGACCTGAGAAGTGGATGTTCAGGGCTGCTCTGTGTAAAACCACTGCACAGAGCAGGTAAGTATGACATTTTGCTTTTAAAAAAAAAAAATAATATCACTTTAAGTCAGTGTATTCTATGAAAATTCTCCAGTATATTTTAAAGTGGAACTGAACTGTATCTGAGCACCACGAACCATTGCAGAACTTAAAGTGGAACTGCACTGCATCTAAGCACTATAAACCAAAAAATACTATTTAATTCATTTTTAACCTCCCTAGCGGTCTGATTATGTCAGTATTTCTGTGCTCAAAGCGGTACATTTGTTTGCATGGAAATGTGTATTTTTTTTATTGTAGGCCTGTAATTTTTAGGAATAACTCACTGAAATCTGTCCGAACAAGAGTCTAGTAAACATTCCGGATATGATAAAATTTGAAACAGGAAATGATAAATTATAATTTAATAAATAATCATAAAAAATAATAATATAATAATAAATTTAATTCAATAATATAATCAAACCAAAAACACTGAAATTTGAAATATAGCGTCAAGTTCGCACATTGCTGAGCAAAGTCGCAAAATCGTTTTCAGTGTCTGATGATGAATTTCCCTACGAATCATTATCACTCAATTCTGAAAGTGGTTCTAATTTACTATCGCTGTTCTCTAGCTGGTCTAAAACTGCTTTTGACCTAAAGGGACGCTGTTTGGGACGCTTTTTGGACACCATGGACATTTCCCAGTTTCCAGGCGAAAAAAATGCAGGCAGGGCACAGGACAAAGCAGTAGGGACAAAATGTATGTGAAATGGTTTGATACAGTAATGTTTTACTATGAGATTTTAGTGTATTTAGTGAATGTCACTTTTTGCCATTTTTAAATTTCCCGCCGGTTCCGTCCCCGTATGTCCCGATGTTGCAGGGAACAGAACACGGAAGACGGATGCCGGCATCGGCTGGAGGAGATGGCCGGGGACACTGCAGGGGGGACATCGCAGGAGCGAAGGACAAGGTAAGTGCAGAAGGGATCCCGGAGCAACGCTGCAGTATAGTCCCGAGTGTAGCTCCGGGTTACCACTTTTGGTGCTGAAACATTACCCTGAGCTACACTCGGGAATACCTCCAGGGAGGTTAATATTCAAAGCAAACTCACCATCAATCCATGTCTCTATGGTTTATTTTGTTGAGAAATCACTTTAAAAAAGACTGCAGCCATATTGAGTAAGGGCAAATGATTGATGTAGCATTTATTTCCTGGCATCCATCTGTCCTTAGCTCATGCTAAGCTCATGCAGGCAGGAAGGTGTGCTTAGCTGAGAAAACCCCTCCTCCCCTCCTGAAGACTCCTGGGATGTATGATATCATTTTCGCCTAGGCCAGCAGCTGAAAAAATCTAATAAAAAAAAAAAGTAAAAACAAGTAAATATAATATACCTTCCTATTTATTTACTAATGCTGGCAGCATAAGGATTAAAAATAGTTCATGTTGATTAAGAGATTTAATTCTGCTTTAAAGTTTAACTCAAGCCAAATATGAAAGGCACAAATTAAAGTGTTACTAAACCCAGGATGCTGCATTCACTATATCTGGTCTCCCACAGTACACAGAACACAGAAGTGCATTTATTCTAGTAAATAGAAACTACTAAATACCTTTTCTTATCAGCATTTAGAGCAGTCTTGTAATTTCTATCAGTGTCCAGTAGAGCACTGGTTATAGCTTGTAGGAGGAGTTTTCATTATGCTCTAGGAGCATGCAGGACCTCTGACCTCTGTCTGGAGAGTGCTAATTGGCCCTGTGCTGATCACATGCACTCTCCCAAACCTCTCTAGCAATACACACCAAACTGAGTATGTGCAGAGTGACTCCACATAATATGTCTTATCAGGAGATAAGAGGGGAGAACTGGAAGAAGGGAAGGATCAGAGAAGTCGAGATCAAATAACATTTTGACACAATGCAGGGGATTAACACCTTAGGTTTCACAGTGAGTATAACAAGCATGCTTTACTGCATATACAGACTGATTTTACTGTTGTGTATTTAGTAACACTTTAATGCAACTGTATTCATAATACATACAGTAAATCTATTATTATAAATTCTGTAAATGCAAGCAGTGTCAGTATGTTGATTTCAGCCCCTTTCAGCAAAGGCAAAAACATGCTAATTGCCTGGAGTTTGCATATTCTCTCTGTGCCTGTGTGGGTTTCCTCCGGGTACTCCTGTTTCCTCCCACACTCCAACGACACGCTGGTAGGTTAATTGGCTCCTGTCTAAATTGGCCCCTCTAGTATGTGTATGTATGAATGTAAGTTAGGGACCTGATGTGAATGGACAATATATGTGTAAAGCGCTGCGTAAATTGATGGCACTATATAAGTACCTGAAATAAATAATAAATAATTGGAGGAGAGAACTGAGTGAGATGAGAAATGAAGGAGACCTGTAAAGGTTACTGAACTGAAGAAAATAAAAATCAAATCTACCCCGCTAAACAGGGCTTTGTGGTTTAGCAGAACTGTGTAAATCTCAGAACTGGATAGATAGAAACACAAATCCTTTGATTGCTTTGCAATTTCCTGTAATCCCCTGCACAGCAAGAAAATGACAGTGAGAGTAACACTGCTAGCCAACCTGGCTCTTCTGTATCACATCAAGGTTTCAATCCAACAGCTGGGTTTAGTTTACTAAGGGGTACAACAGCAATGCAAATCCATATGATGAAGCTCCTTCATTGTCCTGTCTACAGGCTGAGGATGAGTTCCAGTCCAAGCTATATCTTTTAATGGTAGTGGGATTTGTTTGTGCATCTCTGTTAGCAAAACGTAGATCATAGGGATATCCAAACAAAATGACAAATCTTTTGGTAAGACAGTTCTTGTATTTGATCTTTGCACGGAGTTTAGTTTTCAAGCAGATTTAAAGGCCTAAAAGAACACTCTGCGTCCCGATGCATTGTGAACCCCTGGTGCAGAAGGCAAGTTGAGCTGCCCATGCTCTTTAATCACAAGTATAGAGAAAAGTCTGTGTTTATTGTACAAAGCATCCACAAACATGGCAAAGACAGTCTCCACCATAGGACCGTCCTCTCTAATGCACTTCACCCAAGGAGGGCTTAGGGGTAGAGCCCATCGCTACATCTATTATTCATTATGCATCAGATACACCCTTGCATGCCTGTGTGCACTGAGGATAATGAGACATGCAGTACTATTTGCCTTCACAGAACTTTTAAATTGATGACTGCACCTTCCCCGCAGTGCCTCCCATTTGTGTTTCAATATCCATATTTGTTTTTATCAGTATTAACAAAACATAAAAATAAAACAAATGTAGAATTATTTTTATAGTGTTCTTCATAATAATGCAAGTAAAAATGTAACCTCTCTCCAGTATTTGGAAAAGTTGTTTAGAACAGATTAGAAATCTGTAACAAAGTTTACCTATGATCCAAAGCAAATTACTTTTTGTACTACACAGCATTCTGAGCAAAGCTGGAGTCTTGTTAAACACTCAGACTAATTTGACAAATGTTGGATATTAGAATGGAAATATTTAGATGTGAGAATGTAAACTTGTGTAGGTAGAAGGGAGAAGCCATTACGGCCTTATTTTTAAATGTGAAGGGTCCAGGGATGTCATTATATATAGTACCCCTACTCATTCACAAAATGTAAAAACCCCAAAAATGTCACACAATGTACATCTATCGTCAATCTCATAATCCAGCTTTGTAGATACACATCAATCACGATGCCCACCAGTTGGTCAAAAGAAAAAGAAACTCTACCCACCAACATAATCTTATCCAGATAACCACTTGCCAATATCTGAAAACGTCAGCAGATGGAGGTGTTTTTTTCTTTTGATGGGTCAGCGGCATTGGGCATTGTGATTGACATGAATCTACATTTCTGGATAACATGTTTGACAGTGGATGTACATCAAGTGACAAGGTCCTCTCCATGTTGAGGGCATGTTGCCTTGTATGGTTTGGGTAGTGGTGCGCATTTATTTCCCCCCCATTTCCTGGCCTGACAGGCTGCATGCTTTGATATGGGTCTGGTATAGATTTTGGAGGGACCCCACTACATTTTTTTGTATAGGATCCCCCTTAAAATTTATGCTAGACACTAAGGGGTTTATTTACTAAAGCTGGAGAGTGCAAAATCAGGCTCACTTCTACCTAGAAACCAATCAGCTTCTAACTTCAGCTTGTTCAGTTAAGCTTTGGCAATAAAACCTGGAAGCTGATTGTTCCTATGCAGAAGTCAGCCTTATTTTTGCACTCTCTAGCTTTAGTAAATAAACCCCTAAATATCCAGTATGAATTATGAGGGAACCTCCCAATGCCTTTTATTTCCTTTGATCTATCAGTGGGGATTCCCAACCATACAAGTGATTAGGGCCAGGTGACATCACTCGCTAAGGACTAGGCAATGCCTAGTCATGCCTGCACCTGCTTGCATCTGCAACTATTGACAATTGAAAGCTGTCTTGTCTAATAGCAAAAGTAATATGGGTATGAGTAGATGTTTGACCAAATGCCTGAATAGCAATGGTTAGCTCCAAACTCCTGTTCGGACCAAACCTTATGCTCATCCTTAGCCAGTGACAGGGCCATATCTATAGAAAACAAGGCCTATTATAAGCAAAGAAATTGTGCACCATCAGGAGCCCCCCCCCCGTACATCATTGCCCCCCTTCATATCAGAAGCTCCCTTCACATCAGGAGACTCCCTTCCTATCAGAGTTCTCTCAACACTCTTAGATCAGAGACCTCAGAGACCCCCCTTACATCAGTGCTTTTAGAATTCCCCATCACATCAAGTCCTTAGAACTCCCCTTCACATCAGAATCCTTAGCGCTCCCTCACATCAGTGTTCTCCAAGACCCCCTCACATCACTGTCCTCAGAGCTCCAACCACACCAGACTCCTAAGACCAACCCTTACATTAGAGTGTTTAGATTCCCCTCACATCAGAGCCCCCTCATATCAGAGTCCTCAGCACCCCCACACACACCCCACATAAGTGTCCTCAGAGTCCTCTTTACATCAGAGTCCTTAGAGACCCCTTCCAATCAATGTCCTCAGAACCCCCTAACATTAGTGTCTTTCTTTGGGAACCAGTACAGCAGCAGCACCATGGCAAAGGGTGGAAGCAGAGCATATCTGGATAGAAGCAGACTAACGAACGCTGGGGGGTGGAGCTGGATGCTGCTCACCCTTCTTCATTTTCATGGATTTCCATGGTATGGATGGGCCAGCTTGCCTCCAACATGGAAACCATTACACAGTGTAGCACCATTACATAGAAGACTCCAGGAGATCTGGAATTTCACAATAACATAAGGATGCTTTGATCTGATAACACGGTGGGGGAATTTTGGGGATGCTAACAGAATTTTTGGGGATGCTATAGCACTCCCAAGCACCCCCTGGTACATGCATGGCACCACCCCTTTAAGTGTCGCTCAGGCTATGTGCCATACCCTGGACATACCACTAGTCGGTGAAGGCAAAGGATGTGTCTTGTTTACTATAGAAGTTTTGTGCACCATGTAGTAACTGCATTTGGTACTGGTTTAATATATCATACAGGGGCTTGTATGGGTAATGTTAAGAATGCCTACTTTAAAATCCTATACCTCTTTCATCATCCATGGGATTAGATTTGCATATGTTTCCAACTGTGTTTACAGACATAATTACTGCTGTCACCATTATCCCGACCACGGCCCACTTAACACCACCTGCAGCATTACATTAGGAATCCATCTTGGCTTTATAGGCCCAGAATCTAATGTAATTCTCTTTTCAGTGCACAATAATAATTAATTCAAGGCAGAATGGGTTAAACATGAGTACGCAACAGTTATTTGTACATTAAACTTCATTTCATCATATATTAATGATCTATTTTGTTAGATCAGCAACAGGAATGGAGTCTTAAGCAATCACTACAGTTGGGAAGCTTTCCATAATATACATACACATCTGCTGCTGAATTATCAGTTTGCTTCAAAAACCTTTAAATGATTAAAAAGGTTGTTTGTCCACAATATTAAAAATACCTTGTAATTAACATTGCATTTTAGATATTGGAAAATTTCCCAGAAGCCCATTCTTTTCCTCTTTTCTGTTTCATTGCATTTTGTGGTAATAATACCCCAGCCTCTGTGAGAAAAACATGAACAACAAAACCTGATGGTAATGAAAATATGTAATTAATATCAGCAGCACAAAGTATGCCTGTGTATGGGGAGGGGTTGTGTTTGCGAGGAATTACTGCTTTAGATTGAACAGTAAGTGCGAAAACACAATAGAGTTTTAAAAGCTTGTGGCAATAAAGAAGTTGCATAGAGCAACAATAGAAAACTATATTATAATATGTGTACTGTACCATGTCCATATAGAGGTTTTGTTGGGGTGCGGCAGCTTGTTTTATATATTAATATGGATAAAAGCAGAAAGTTTATATTACTGTTGTTATTATTATTATTATACAGGATTTATATAATACCAAGATTTTGAGCAGTGCTTTACAAAATAGAATCAGACAGTACAGTTACAATACAATTCAATACAGGGGGAATCAGAGGGTCCTGCTCATTAGAGCTTACAATCTAAAAATAAGGGTCAAGTGATACAAAAGAAAATAACAATGAAGAATATGCTGGTGAAGAAAGCTACAGTACAGTTTATTAGTTAGAGGGATGTAGGTAGGTGCAGTCTCTTTTTTCCACTGCAGGTGGTGCTCGGACTGCAGCGGCATTGCAGGAGAAAGGAAGTCAGGAGGAACTTCCTCCTCTATGGTTTCCTAGGTCACTGGGAAGCAATTCAGTTGGATGTCACTGTCGCATGTGGCTCTGGTGGTTTTGGGTCAGGCAGAGTCTATATAAGACCCTGACTTCCAGGCTTGGGACCAGGGGCGGACCGACAACTCATGGGGCCCCTGGGCAATAGGGGATCATGGGGCCCCTGTGTCCTTGCCCAAACTCAAAAAAGCCTATGAAAAAGGTACCAGGGGCATCTCATGGGGCCCCCTACTGACCCCGGGCCCTCGGGCAGTGCCCGAGTTTCCAAATGGTCAGTCCACCCCTGCTTGGGACGCATTTTGCAAGTATACTGTGTAGAGACTTATTACCTGTCTATCAGGGAAACTGTTCTCAACTGGATTCAGTGTGATTACTGCTGCTGCATTATCGCACAGGCAGGACAGGCCTTTCTGAAGAGTTTTCAGGGATCACCTAAAGGTGGATAGAGTAGGAGATATTCTGACAGATTGGGGTAAGGAGTTCCAGAGGCGGGGAGAGGCTCTGGAGAAATACTGAAGGTGAGCATGGGAGGAGGTAACAAGGGAGCTAGAGAGCAAAAGGTCATGAGAAAAGCAAAGAGAACAGTTTTGTTGGTATTTTGTGATGAGCTTAGTGATGTAGCTTTGGGCAGAGTTGTGGATGGTTTTGTAAGGAATAAAGATGGTTTTGGTTTAAAAATCCTCAATACATGCTATAAAGGTTTTTACTAATAAAAAAAATCCCTTTGTGCCTAACTAATGTAAATGTGCAGTAGGAAGGCTAGTGGGCCTAATGTTCAGAAGCTTCACCTCCACCTCTACCTCTTTTTGTTTGGAACCACTTGAAGAGTCAGCAGGAGGTGATGGCAAGGAGTTAAGTACTGAAACTTGGCTTCTAAAGATAAGGTCACATGATTTAGCTTTTACGTTTCCTTTTTGAAAAGATGCAGCTTAGGAGGAGGAATCAGTGCAGAACTGTACAATGTTAATGTGTTATAGTCACTGGACTCTGGGAAGAGATTTGTCTGCAAAACACTAAGTAGGTATGACACATATGGTGTTGCTAATTTATTACTAATCCATTAGTACCATTACCATTATATAGATGGTGCTATGCTAACTATTATTTCTATGGCAAAGAAATGATAACGTCATTGAAAGTCCCCATTTTCCATTGCACAATTTGAGGTTTGGTGGCATTGGAAGAGTCCAGACTGAGACCAGAATTTCTTAGCTGATGTATAGTATCAAGCATAGCTATAGAGCAATAAAGTCAGGCCTAGATCCATTGACAGGGGCATATGTGAAGAGTCTGCATGACTGGGTTTGGAGACGGAAAAGGAAGAAATACTTAGGCACAGGCCTGACTGGTAAAAGGGGTGAAGAGGAAGAACTGTAGGAGTGATAAGGTTCTAGCTTTGGACAGAGTTGTCAGCATTGGAGCAGTGCCCCCCCTTCTCCCGCCCTGTTAGATTGTTTTCTTCCCAACAGTGCCTATCTCAACCACTGTATGCGGTTTTATTTTGCTCTTCTATTGTCACTGCACTACCAGGAAGGGTATTATGGTCTTTGAAGGGCTGCATCTACAGTTAATGTTCTACTGAGATTGGAAAGCTTCCTAAGTTATAGTAATCTTGAGGCAACAGGTCATGTTAAGATTTATTTTGGTATCTGAGGTTGGAATGGTAAAATCCCCAAGGCATCATGTTGCTGGGGGCCTGGTGCACAAATACTAGTTGGTTTGTTTTCAAGACGACCTTCAAAGACCTTCGTATCAAATCTTGTTATACTGTTTAGGTTCATATTTATGGTTTTACAAGGATGATATGTGGCTTTTATTTAATGTATGGCTGCTGTGGCTACCAGATCCAGGGGATTTGGGTTGGCTTAGATGACCCCATACCATATACAACACCATTGTCAAAAGGTTAGATACATTATTAGGACTTGTGAAAGTGTATATAAAAACAACACTGTTTGGAATGAATGTGGAAAAGTTAGAGTCTCTGGTAGGTTTTTTCTGACTTCTTTTATCCCAGTTGGGGAGATTCACCCCTCTGCTTGTCCTGGCGACCACTGGCAATGAGTTATATATTGCAGGCTGGTCCTCAGTGTTGAAAAATGTTTTTTTTATTCTATATTCTATATTTTTACACATAATTGTCTGTTTTAGAATCAGTGCTACGCCCATTAACCACTTGCCTACCAGGCACTTATACCCCCTTCCTTACCAGGCCAATTTTCAGCTTTCAGCGCTGCCGCACTTTGATTGACAATTGCGCGGTCATGCAACATTGTACCCATATGAAATTTTGATCATTTTTTTCTCACAAATAGAGCTTTCTTTTGGTGGTATTTAATCGCCACTGGGCGCTTTACTTTTTGCGCTATAAATTAAAAATATGCAAAAAATTTGAAAAAAAAAAAAAAGTTTATTTGTTTCTTTTATAAAATTTTTCAAACAGGTATTTTTTCTCCTTCACTGATTTGCGTTGATGAGGCGGCACTGATGGGCACTGATAGGCGGCACTGATGGGCACTGATAGGCAGCACTAAAGGGCACTGATAGGCAGTACTAATGAGGTGGCACGGATAGGCGGCACTGATAGACAGCACTAATTAGGGGTCACGGATAGGCGGCACTGATATGCAGCACTGATAGGCGGCACTGATAGGTGACACTGATGATGGGTACTGATAGACGGCACTGACTGGCACAACCCCTGGGCACTGACTGGTGGCACTGACTGGCAGCACTGCTGGGCTGCACTGGTGGGTGGCACTGGTGGGCAGCACTGGTGGGTGGGCACAGGTGGGTGGCACTGGTGGGCACAGGTGGGTGGCACTGGTGGGCACAGGTGGGTGGGCACAGGTGGGTGGCACTGCTGGGCACATATAGGTGGCACTTCTGGGCACAGGTAGGTGGCACTGCAGAGTGGCACAGGTGGGTGCACTGCTGGGCACAGGTGGGGGCACTGCTGGGCACAGGTGGGGGCACTGCTGGGAACGGGTGGGCGGGGCTAGTGGGCGCACTGCTGGGCGGAACTTGCGGGTGTCACTGCTGGGCACCGATCATCAGGGCACTGATCATCAGTGCCCTGATGATCGGTGCCGATCCCCGCTCTGACAACTGCCGGTTCTCGGCAGTACTTTCCTCACGATCTGACAGCGTGAGGAAAGTGCAGCCGAGAACCGGCACTTGCATTTCCCTGTGATCAGCGTGTCATTGGACACCGCTGATCACGTGGTAAAAGGCCGGTGGGATCGGCCTTTCACCACATCACGTGATCAGCTGTGTCCGTAGGACACAGCGATCACGGAGATCGCCGGGTGCGTGCCCCCTGGGGCGCGCAGGAGAGCGCGTTCTGGGAGGACGTCA
Source organism: Staurois parvus (assembly GCF_062004578.1). NCBI lineage: Eukaryota > Metazoa > Chordata > Amphibia > Anura > Ranidae > Staurois > Staurois parvus. Next base: position 4,464,110 of record NW_028317862.1, read on the forward strand.
TATGACGTCCACTCAGAACTGGCCGGCCGCGGTGAAGCCGTCATTCGGCTATGCGCGGTCGGCAAGAGGTTAACTGAGGAAGTAATGGAAAGTCACAAAATTTGTCTTTTGTGGTTTTTTAAAATATTTAATAATTACCCATTGATGTTTCCATAAGTGCAATGACGTTGCCCAGTGTCTACTGCTCTGTCCTGCTCCTTCTGTCACTCTGCAGCAGCAGGACAGAGCACTGTGGCAGGCTAGGGGGGTAAGAGCTGCACTGATGTGGCAGTGCGGTAAAACATGGTGACGCCACTGATCCCAGGAGTTTTCAGGAGAAGAGGAGCAGGTTTTCCAGCTAAAGATTCTGAAGACCCTCTGCACACTGGTATATACCCTTTCAAGCAGACTATGCAATAAATAGGGATATTTGGTTCACACATATTGCAATACATGCTTAAGCTGGCCAACTGTGTCAAAGTAATCCCTCTATGGCCAATCCTACTCTGCTCTGCCTACGCAAATGCTACTGTGGACACAATGCTAGCATAGGGGAAAAGACACAATGGGGAGAGCTACAAGGTTCAGGTCTGGCTACTGACCCAACAATACAACAAACAAGAGATCCCTGTGCTCAAATCCCAACAGCTAGTGCATGCATTTATCCATCATCACATGCTTAAGCTGGCCAACTGCGTCAAAGTAATCCCTCTATGGCCAGTCCTACTCTGCTCTGCCTACTAAACACACTCTTCTACCTGCATGCCTGAGATAAGGGCAGATGGATTCTAGGAGGGAAATGCTACATGAATCATCTGCCCTTACTCAAGATGGCCACAACTAGAAAATCTAGGAGGTGTTCTCAGCAAAATAAAGCATGGAGACATGGATGGATGGACATGTTTGCTTTTTATTAAAAATAAATTAAATACTATTTTTGGTTTAAAGTGCTCAGATGCAGTTAAGTTCCCCTTTAAGTTCTGCAATTGCTCCTGACATCAGCATAGCTGTAACTATGTGCACTCTAATTGATGGCTGGGGCTAGAATTAGGTATTGCTCAGTGTTAAATGGAAAAACAATAAACTAATGCATATGGCAGAAATATATTAATTCTGTTGGCAGAGGGCAATATGGACGCTTCCCAAAATAACTTAAAAAAAGCCTGTAATCTATTGGAGAAAGAGAACGCAGAGATGTAACTATATGTTACATGGTAGCCTAGTAATATCAGATTAGGCCCTTTCGCCTCTGTTCAGCCAAGGTGTGTGTTGGATTCCCCAGCTGAAATCTGTTCATCTCTCATGTAACATAGCCATTTGGAGTCCCAGATGTAGGAAATGAACTAATCCAAGTTCATACACTAATGAAAACCCCCATCTGGCATATAGAAGCGACAGACATAACAGACACACAAACGTAACCTCACGTCAGCCATGCCATTTTATAAACAGAGAGTTTAGAAGTTGCAGTGGGCAAGTCAGGACCTTTAGGCCATTGAGTGACAGTGAATGGAAACATACAATGCATGAAACAACAGATAGGGCTGGATTAGGTTAAAAGTAATTAGATCACCGTGTCTTTCCATCCCTATCCATTTATTCCCAACTAGAGATATTTGTCTCTTCTGCATGTTTTTAATATGCTTGTTATTAGTTCACTATGGCGACGTTAAGTGCATTTCAGGGTCATCACCCAAGGTTAATTAGTTGTGGTTGAGTTACAGTCCCAGCACGTTTACAGGGGAGCAGCTTACTACTTCCGTCTCTGCCTCCATAAGAGAAAGTGCCTTTATAGGAAATGAAGATGAGAGATACCAATCTAAACCTTAATTTTATTAATCCCCTGGCTGCTAGAAATACCACCCATACTGACTATTTTGGCAGCCAAAGGGTTGAAAACACATTTTATTTATTTGGTACTTTTCCCAGGCTAGAGAAGAGTGACAACAAAGGGCTCCTTGTCTACAAATCTTGTCCGTAAATATACTAGACACAATGTTTCCCAGCATTTACAGGACTTATTTAGAGCAACATACCAACTAAATAATGAAAGTATAGATCATTTCATATCTTTGTAGCACTGCAGCTGTCGTCTAATGCCTGCTAATATGTTCTAATAATATGTATTTTTCATATACTGCAGATCTAAACATGTAACTGTTCACAGCTGTCTATGGCACTTCTCAAGGTTTACGTCTTCTCCCCACACGCACATAGTAAATGTTCATGCACAGAAAATACTAGATCTTTTTAAATAAGATGTTCTTATTCCTAAAGAGTCTTTGCAGTTGATTTACTCAAGACAAATAGGTCGTTCACTTTCAAAGGGAATTTTCTCTTAGCTTAATTAATTGGAAGTCTGCTGACTTCCATCATCCAATCATGTGCATGCAAAAATATATATATTTTTTTATTTTCCTTGCGCATGAATGGATATTTGTTGCAAAGTGAATTTTGACCACATTCTCTAAGCCATGGGGTCTCCAAAATTTCTAAGCAAAGGGCCTGATTACTGTTTTTAAGACTTTAGGAGGGTCAGACTGTGGATAGTGGGAGTAAACCATGCCCCATCATTGGTTTTAATGGGAGGAATTGTGCCCCATGGTTGGTATCAGTGGGAGATATAGAGCCTGTCAGGGACATGTTGGCCATAGTATAGCTGAGGTTCGTAGCCGCACACGAATGTACAGGCTCGGGCCTGCAGGTGCTCGTGCTGTTGTGAGCATACATATGCGCATGCATGCACGGCAATGCGCATTGGCTAATTCTGGAACCTATTGGCCTATATAAGTGCAGCAGCTGCACTAGTGAATTGCTGTCTGATCTGCAGCTCTCACTGTGTTCCTGTGTCTGTTCCTGTATTGATACCCTTGATTGACCCGGCTTATCCTGACCTCGCTTGAACGCTACCTGCACTGACCTTGGTTTGCTTCTTGGACTCCGTCTCTGACTACGGTATCTGCCTGATTTTCCTCACTGCTGCTGACACTCACTGCTGCCTCTCTTCTGCCTGCCATCTATGCTTGACCTGCCTGACTGTTACTGACCTGGCCCATCTGACCCTGCATCCAGCTTCACCTGTAACCAGCCTGCTCTACTGTGCCATCTGCCTGCTTTCAGCCTGCCTGCTACCAGTCTGCTCTACTGCACCACCTGAGGCCAGTCTGCTGTGCAGTGACGTCTGCCTACACCCTGCTCCTTCACTCCTGGGATCCAGTCCGCAAGTTATCAGCTATTCCTCTGCAGACTACTGGACTGATCAGGTACTTATACCCCGCCGTGCTCTCGTAGTTGCTGTTCTACCTTCAGTGGCCCCTGAGCCGGAGCTGTACGAAAGGCCTTCCTCTACATGTCAGGCTCCCTAATGAGGTACGTGACAGTGCCACATTAATGGTGTCAGTGGAAGGAATGATAACTCATCAGTGGTGTCAGTCAGATGAATAGTGCCTTATTGTTGGTGTCATTTGGAGGAATAGTCCCCGATTGCTGGTATCAGTTGGAGGAATAGTGCCTCATCAGTTGTGTTAGTGGAAGGAATGGTGCCCCATCACTGATGTCAGTTGGAGGAATAGTGCTCCATTGTTGGTATCAGTGGGGAGAATAGTGCCTTATAAGTGGTGTTAGTGGGAGGAATAATGGCCCATCATTGCTGTCATTTGGAGAAATAGTGCCCCAAAGTCTAATACAGGCAGGCAAAGGGCCACATCTGGCCCCTGGGTCACAGTTTGGAGACCACTGCTCTAAGCAAAGGGATAATTCTCTTTGCAAAGTGAACAACTTTTATGCCTTTAGTAAAAAAGCCTGCAGATATGGATGAATGCAAGGCCGTTCGGAATGGCAAAGTTCTGGAGCCTGCCCACCCCTTCATGCCTCCTGTACAGTGCTATTGGCCAATGGGGAAGCCAATCATAGTGATGGACCAATATTATTGGGAGGGAGGGGGTCTAGTACCAAGCTCCAACACTACCTGGAAGTGGTGGAGCACTGAATGCTTTGGCATTTAGCAATAGCTCCAGATTTGAAGTTGCTTGCTTTTTATACCTTTCAGAGCTAACTAACTAACTAACTAACTAACTAAACTAGCCTGTAATTAAATATGTCTTACATAATGCAGGAAGTTAGGTCCTGTAGAAATCTTCTGTGCAGGGATGTCCCATCCTCTTCCTGCTTCTGAACTCTCAGCACTGTGGGGTTAATAGTGCCAAGTCACTTGTAAAGCTGCAATAAATAAACTCATAACAGGGACCCTTCCGCTCCTCCATTGAAAACGTTCATTTATTGATTGAACTGCATGGAATACAATTTGTGAATGGAGGAGAGGATTCTGTGACTAATCAGAATCTCCCCCATTCACGGATTGTGTTACATGCAATGTACACTAGAAAACTACTTTTCCCAACAGAGGAGGAGGGGGTGGGCCAAGAACTATTTCATAGCAACTTCACAAGAGACTAGGAGTGTTTAAAGGATAAGTTCACCTTTTGTAACATGTTACACCCATATTCAGGGTGCAACATGTTATGATCGGACTGGCCCCCCCACACCCCTGATCCCCATTGTGACAGCTACCGAGGGGATCTTTTCCTCCCCACTAGCTGTCACAATTAAAAAAGTTTCCCCCAGGTCGCATCAGGTGCTGTGAGAATGAAAGAAAACTAAAGGCTTTGTTAATTGAGAGTTTTGTCTTTCTTCCTGAGCTCAGGCAGGGTAGCATTTACCTGCCCTGAAGTCATGAGGAAAGGTACGACTCCATGGGAGCCTTACAGTTTCAAATCAAGTTGCATTTCTTTTCAGAAAGGGATATAAAACAACTACATAACAGCACACACTGTTGTCTCTGTTACAATAGTCTGCACTCTAATACCAAATAAAGAGTGAAGATTCTGATTCTTACATATGTTCTTTCCTGATTGGTTGTCTTTGAAGTATACCCTCCAACATGCCCCAACTCCAGTAGGTACAAAACATTCTGCTTTTTCATCCCTTTGCCTTTCTAATTACACTCAGGGCACATTTAAATAGACCCTTCACAAGAACACATTGGGGTTGATTTAAGAATGGTAAATAGGGAATTTTCACTTTCCAAGGTTAGTGAATGTGGTGAATTTGCAAAGAATACCCAATCATATGCCAAGAAAACTATTTTTTAAAATATATTCAATATATTATATATATCTGGTGAGCATAATCATAAACACGTACAGATGATCAGTGGCAGAGGAAGTTTTTCCTATTGATATGCATAATGCTGTAGGACCCCCATCAAGTCTACTAAATGCCTGGACAGTTCGGTACATACATGGCATGCCAGGTGGCAGTAATTTGAGGCAAGTGACCAAAATCTTGTTTGCAATGTATGGACTACAGTTGCCAAATCATTGAATTACTCCTCATCATTGGGAAAGTGGTTTATTCACAGGTACAATGAGGCCCCACCAGCATGCATATCTGATGGTTTTCTGCAGTAAGTACATAAGTTAACCTGGACCAATAACAGTGATCTCTGATTGGTTGATGGCCTTACATCAATCAACACTGCTGACTGAATTTTTTGTTAAGTACAACCCCGTGTCTTTTAACTGAATGTTAAATAGCAATCAATAAAATGGCAGTAACATGCCCATGTACAAATCATTATCATTACATTACAATCAAGACCTCATCTGGAATATGCAGTTCAGTTTTGGGCACCAATTCACAAAAAGAATATCGTGGAACTGGAGAAAATGCAGAGAAGGGCAACCAAAGGCATGGAAGAGCTCAACTATGAGAAAAAATAGCTGAACTGAACTTATCCTCTCTTTAGAAGAGGCAATTATAGGGGGATATGATCACCATCACATAAGTGGCCCATGTAGTAATCTTGGTGTCAAGTTATTCACTTTACGATTATTACAAAGGGCAAGGGCAATCTTTACGTCTGGAGGAAACAGATTTAACCTCCACATAGAGAAAGGCTTCTTCACAGTAAGAGCTGTGAGAAATCCTCCACATAGAGAAAGGCTTCTTCACAGTAAGAGCTGTGAGAAATGTGGAATAGGTTCCCTCAAGAGCTCGTTCTGGCCTGCACAGCAGAATGTGTGAAAAAGAGCTGGATGCATTTCTAAATGCACAAAATATAACTGGATAAAAACATTTTTAAGTATTAAGTCTAGGGATTATTGATCCAGGGAATATTTGATTGTGTTGTGGGGATTAGGATGGCATTCTTTCACCCATTGGAGCAAATTGGATCATGTTTTATTATTTTTTTATTTATATATTTTTTTCTTTTTTCCACATAAGCATAATAATCAGATGTAGTGACTACACAGACAGTCACGTGTAGCACCTAACAATGTGGTGAGCAGACAGCAAATATCATGATTATGTGCTCATATGACAGCAGAACTCCTAAAGGAATTGTCTACAGATTTATGCCCTACATACTATGAAAACGGTAACAGAAAATCAATTATAACGAAGGTTTACAGCTTTATAAAAATGACGTTTATGTTGAAACCTATGAATTGTCCTTATAAATCTGACATTTGTTACATGTTGTAGTTTGACTTCACCAAAAAGCTCTATTTGTTTTAGGTAAGGACATTGTGCAAACGTTAATGTGTATAAAAGCAAAACTAAAGGGTAACAGGAATTTGAAAAAAAGGTCAATGCATCCTTGACATATACAATATACTCCAATTGAGACAAAAGGTTGTAACGAGAACTAGACCTCATGTATAGGAATGAAGCCTAGGCAAGCTAGGTCATATGGTTTATTCCTACCAATCATGACTGCAGAGTGTTTGTTTAAAAAAAACAAAAAAAGATCCAATCGACTACACATGATGGCAAACTATACATATAAATATGTTTTTTTATTTCAGTAACATACACTGATAAGATTATTTACATAATTATTTATACCTGTAAAATACTCTAGTTCCCCTCCACTTTTGTTACAAATTTAAACACTTGCAAAAAAATAAATAAATAAATTTTTAATGTGCAGTCACATAAAAAAATCACTTCCAGCTATGAAACCTTGGGGGTGTTCTGTACATTGTATACAAATGATAATTTTTTCTCATGTGATTGGCTTACTGTTTATCCTAGATGTCTACACAAGAGCTTAATCTAAATTACAGACATTCTTTGCAACGTGAGCTTTGTATGTATTTTTAACAGTATTTTAGTTGTTTGGGACAATAGTTCCCACCACATACCATGTACAGTACATATAAAAACAGCATACATTTACCTGTGTACCCCTTACCTGTCATCTATACTGAACACACAGCCAGGCACACAGCATTTTCCCTGTTCTTTCACTGGCTCAGAAAGGTCTAGGGGTTCTTTTTAGGGTTGTTTTGGAACAGGAACTTGGATAGGGAGCATGGGATACCCCCGGTACCAGTGACTGAAAAAACTGAGGACTGATCAACTTCTGGCTGTGCTTCACACACTGCTGGTTGCACCTATGGTTGCTCTTTACACATTGCTGGCTGCACTTGATTGTTCCACAGGATTCCTATAGCTGCTAGTGACTTGTACTCAAGAGGTTAAAAGCTACTCGCTGTCACTTCTCCTTAGCATTGGGGGTGTTATTTACTCCCTTAGCCACAGGATCTCCTGCCAGCTCTATCAAGTGAGGGAGATGTAGACTCACAGCACCCCAGAAAAGTTGGACTCTTTCCCACTAGCTTCCTCCTTGCTCTTGCTAATGAGCTTCCTCCTGACCTAGATCAATTCTTGGATAATGGATCTTTGTCTGTGTGTGTGTATATATATATATATATATATATATATATATATATATATTGTTTTTTTTTAACTATAGTTGAACTGGATGGACTTTTGTCTTTTTTCAGCCAGACTAATTATGTAACTATGTATAGGCCCCCAACTAAGCCTAGCTGGGGCCTTCTCTCTGGCTGCTCCAGATTTCCTGCCCCTGTACAGGGGTCTCCTTCTGCAGGACCAGAACCAGGAACACTACCCTGCTGTTCAGAGTCCTTATGAGCTCTCCTTCCACCTTCTGGGCACACCTTCCAAGGGATTGGCTGGAGTATCGTAAATATTCAGGCTGCCTGTTCAGTTCTTCCTCAAACTTTGCTTCCAGAAGCCTCTAGAAGACAGGGGAAAGTAACAGAACAGCAGACTGTGAAACACTGAGCAACCCTAAGCAATCAACCCCTGCTCCACTGCTTACAGAGGAACCAAATTCATTTTTACCTAGCAGCCTACTCTAAACAAGAAAGGTGCTACACAAGCTTAAAGTCCATCTCTGGGCAACTAGAAAAAAATATCCCTTGCAGTGGGACTGAGACTGTGCTGCAAGGCTTAAAGTGACATTTCGCTCAAATGTTTAAAAACCGTTGACAGGCAGGGTTTTTAAAACAGAATAGAGTCAGAATAGACCCTAGTGGCCTCTTATGTCATAAATGTCTCCCCCTGCCCGTCAGCAGTAATGTGATCTGGGAGGCACATGCAGTGTGTCTTGGGGATGCAGTTCTGGGGCACATGCACAGGAGTGATATCATTGGGGCCTTGCCTTTCAAGTGGCCAAAGATATGGAACCTGGAAGGAAAATGGACAAAGATGGATGGACTCAGGACCAGTGGGAGTGGTTACAGCACAGTGTTGGAGGACAGGTAAGTCTACAATAATGTGCTGGTATGTGGGGCATACTAGCACACAGGGGCGGACTGACAACTCATGGGGCCCCTGGGCAATAAGGGATCATGGGACCCCTGTGTCCTCGCCCACACTCAAACCACACCCATAAAAAGCCTATGACAGGTACCAGGGGCTTCTCATGGGGCCCCCTATTGACCCCGGGCCCTGGGGCAGTGCCCGAGTTCTTAAATGGTTAGTCCGCCCCTGCTAGCACATTATGGTATAACACTGTAGGGGGCCCATTTATCGTTTTTTGGGGGGTTATTACCAAGTAAATTGCTTGTTTTGGTCTGGGGGGAGGGAGAGATTTACTTACTCAATCCTCTGCCTCTCCCTGCGGCACCATCTGCCGAGGGAATGGATGGTCTGGCAAGTAAAACTGGTTTCCCTTTCCCTTAGAAAAAAGAAGCAATTTACCTTTGCAGTGAAGGTGCAGCCCCACTGCAAGGAATCATGTTTTAGTTGCCCAGAGTTGGACTGTAAAGTAACTTTCTTTTTAAAAGTTCATCAAGGAAGTCAATTGATGCAAGCCTAGAGTAGAGCTTGGGTGACATATTTTGGGAGTTCAGACATCAGCTCAGTGTTCAAGCTCAGAGCACCTTGCCTACTGTATGCTGTATTCTGTGTACATGAGAAAGAGTGCACTTATACATTGTGACAGACCCAACCGGGACAGGGGCTTTCGGAGGAGACTACAAGTTAGCCTCTTGCCTACTGACCATGGGCTCTGGCATTTGAGGGAGTTCTGGGGGACCTTTTGGAGTAATATTACTTTATATTCAAGTCCATGTCTCAGCAAAACACATTACTTTAGATTCAAGTCCATGTCTCCCCTATTGTTTCTGTCTGTTGGCTAGTCCTCCTGGATGTTCCTACATGATGGGATTAGTCTGGTATCAACTTGACCTTGCTATCTAATTTATGTGGGATATTTATCCCAATGTTTATTAATTGTTTTTATTGTTCATGCGGGGGATGCCCCTATTTATGAAGTGTAAAAAGCTTGTATTTCTGTTTAATAAACAGTTCCAGCTGCACCTAAGCTAGTGTCATCTTGTCATTGGGTGCAATTCCCAGCTATAATGCCTTGGTCCTGTGTCCCAACAGTGAGGAAGCAGTTCTCTGACGGAGGCACTCAAGCAGGGTGCTAGGCGGTCTGTCACATACATGCAAGGTTTTTTTCAATCTTTATTTTAATAAAGACTGTTATTTTAGTTCCTGGCTACCAATTATCCCTCTGAGGGGAAGCAAGCATTAATCTGACCTTATCGTACGAAGTCCATCACTTAAGAGCATCCACCAAAGGAAGAGGAAGAGTGAAAGTTTTACACTAAGGGTGTCACATCACAAGAAGACTTGGTGAGGAGTGGCTTTGGAAGAAAGCTTAGCGATTGTCCCTTTACTATTGCATGGGGAGACAGTCACCAAAACTACAAGGCCCCTTCCACTATTAAAGAAGAAAAGGAGAAGAGGAATTAGATGTTATTGGGTTGACGTAAAAGTGAACAAGTTGCTTTGCTCTGCTTGGACTATGTACAAACTGACTTTAATGTAATTTGGCTATAAACCTAATTTCTGAAGACCTAACTCCAGCTTTGCTATCGCTTTAAATAATATTTTGGGCCAAGCTGGCCCAAATGCACTATTTCATTTACTAATAGATATGCCCTGTGTCAGCGCTGTATAAACTGTATGTAGCACTGTGTTCCAGCAGCAGCATGGGGACTTCCCGTCTTTATGATCTCCACCATCCTCACTCAATTCTGTTTCCGGAATGGGACAGAAAATTCCCATACCACTGCCACAATACACCGCAGTATACTGTATGCAGCTGATGCTACATACAGTTCATACAGCACTGTTGCAACTACAAATATGATTACAATACGTTTTCCATCAAACTAGTACCCCACTTCGCCCTCTATATAAATTGTGAGGTTGATTTACTAAAACGTGTGGAGTGCAAAATCTGGTGGAGTTGTGCATAGTAGCCAATCAGCTTCGAACCTAAGCTTGTTCAATTAAGCTTTGAGGAAAAAAAAAAATGGAAGCTGATTGGTTTCTATGCAAAGCTGCACCAGATTTAGCACTCCCCAGGTTTAGTAAATTAAAGGATAAATTTACCTTTGGGAACATGTTACATGTCCCATCCATATTTAGGGTGAAACATGTAACATGTTTCCAGTCCCAGAGCCGCCGCCCACTCCGCTGCATGTAGTGACATTTTTTTACCTGCACAAAGATGTGCATTTATTTATTATTATTTTTAAAGGTGCATTTATCCTTTAACCACTTGCTAATCGTGCTATTATCCAAATGACGGCTACAGCGCAGTTGTCCAGTTCTGGGAGGGCTTCATATGACGTCCTCCCAGAACATTCCCTCCTGGGCGGTGCATACCCGGCATTCTCCAATCACAGTGGCCTTTTACCACGTGATCAGCTGTGTCCAATGACACAGCAGATCATGGAGTAAATACAGTTGCCGGCTATCGGCAGCACATTGCTCACACTGTCACAGCGTGAGGAAAGTACTGCTGATAACTGGCAATTGTGATAAAACAGATCAGCACTGATCATCAGTGACCTGTGATTAGTGCTGTGCAGTACTTCCCACCAGTACCCAGCAGTGCCACCCACCAGTACCCAGCAGTGCCAAGCAGTGCCACCCATCAGTGCCTAGCAGTGCCACCCAGCAGTGCCACCCATCAGTGCTGTACAAGCAGTTGTGCCCAGCAGTGCCACCCAGCAGTGCCACCAGTCAGTGCCGCTCATCAGTGTTGCCCATCAGTGCTGCCTAGCAGTGCCCATCACTGCCACCTATCAGTGACCATCATTACTGGATATTAGTGCAGCATCATCAGTGCCTCCTCATCAATGCCCACCAGTGCCGTCTCATCAGTGCCACCTCATCAGTCCAGCCTATCAGTACCCATTAGTAATGCCTATCTGTGCCACCTCGTCAGTGCAGCCTCATCAACACACATCAGTGAAGGAGAAAAATTGCCTGTTTGCAAAATTTTATAATAGAAACAGAAACATTTTTTTTCAAAGTTTTTGCTCTTTCTTTGTTTATAGTGCAAAAAATAAAAACCCCAGTGGCGATTTAATACCACCAAAAGAAAGCTCTATTTATGTGAAATAAATTATACAATTTCATATGGGTACAGCGTTGTATGACAGCACATTTGTCATTCAAAGTGCGACAGCGCTGAAAGCTGAAAATTGGCCTGGGCACGAAGGGAGTAAAAGTGCCTGATAGGCAAGTGGTTAACCCCATATGTACTACTTAAATGATAAGTTCACTTTCTGCACAAAAATAATAAATGCACATTTTTTTGCAGGTAAAAAAAATGCGCATGTATTATTTTTGTCTGCAGGAGCCTGTAAAGCATTGCACCAGCGATCAGCAGATCGCTGGTGCCATGCAGGTCTCCTGCAGAGCTGTCAGTATATCTGCTTGCCCATACAGGATGTACGAACAAGCAGATATACTGACAGCATCGTGGTAGTTCATTAAAAAGCTACAAGCCGACAGCTGCTAAGGCTGTCGGGACTTGTAGTGCATTAATTCACGGAACTCTGTGAATGAATGACGTGAATGTTGTCCCAACCTACCGAAACCCCTTTCTCCCAAGATTTATTGGCTGAAGTGGTCTTTGGCAGCCAGTAGGTACCTAAAAAATTTTTAATCCCCCAACCCTACTGAGATCATCTGGTGACAATCCTGTAATTTCTCTTGATGCTTTTACTCCACCCATGGTTCAAAAGAAGCTATTGAAGAAGCACTCATACAGCAATAGATGTAAAACAAGATAGGATAGACTATATAGGACATGTTCTTTCTAGTTAAAACTTTGAGAATTATTTGTCTGGCAGACTCCAGGAAGTCATTTTCTCACACCATGCTTTTGTTTAACCAACTGAAATTGGTTGTAAGCATTTAATACCACTTTTTCTTCTTCCCTTGATTTTAATGCTGTCATGCAGGGTGAAACCAACAAGATTTCCTAGTAATTCACCCTGGAGGTTATACAATAAATGTGGAAAAAAAAGAAGAAAATAAACTGAGCATTTCTTTTATACTGGGGGAACAGGCAATAAAAAGCAACTTTATTAAAAAGCGTTACTATTTCCTTAAAAGATTTTACTAGCTGGGGCAGAACATTGCTCTGGGTGACGATTTTAGCAGCTATTATTGAAAAATCTGTTCAGTGGGTGTGGAAGGCCAAGCCTAGGTCACCTGAGTTAGTTAAAGTGTTCCGTGGGTGGTAGTGATTGGACTCATCAGCCAAAAAGACCTAATACCATTTTAATTCAAGAAACCATGACAGTTTTTTATTGCAGCTCCATGCTTGCAAAACAGCATTAATCTAGAACAGGGAATGTAATAAAAAGGCACTGTCTCATGCTGTGTGAGTATATATAGACCATTAATAGCTCCAGTGTTGATTACATGTGTCATCGGTCAGACATGTAATAGTCTGGAGGATTCAGATGGCAACTTTAAAATTCAATGTACAGTAATTGCATTGTACCTTATGATCTGAGCAGTTCTCTAGTATGGAGAAAATCAGGCTTTAAGGAAGTTTTAGCTTAGTGTTTTGACGAATGAATGCATTGAGGTCTGTGTTTAAGGAAGAACTTTGCACAAATTAAATAGATACACCCTCTTCTAGGTACACAGCCTAACTGTACTTGCTGTGTGATCGCACACAATGAACTGCTCATAAATCAAAATGGTGGACTCATATCATGCTATAGAGCTTCTAGAGATACCATCCCATTATTATCAGATTGTGTAAACTAACCATTCATCCCTTGTGGGGTGAAAGATGTAAGTTGGGACTTTAAAGCGGTTGTAAACCTCACACATGAAATATGAATATAGCATATACACCTATAGTGTGTAAGGAGGAACCAGACAGCGCGCGACACTGCCGCCGGAGCCTGGAGGAAGCCCGAGGACCATCTTAACTCTGGTTAGTGTGATACATTCCTGTCATTACTGGATGTTATTACACTCTGCATACTGCACTTTATTTGAATAAAGCTTTGAACCTACTACACTATGGGTACCTGTTTTGTGGCTCCTATATGGAGCTATTAAGCCTGCAGGTTACCCCAGCGACTCATCATCTCTAGAGGAACAGGAGCATATAGGCTGAGCACCATACCTACCTTTAAGGGGACCTCTGGATCCAACAGACAACCCATCGCAGCTTGATGACTACACCATAGAGGATAAGTTCACCTGGATTGACCTGCCCATCTATAGATACCTTGATGGTTATATCACATGCTCTTTTCTTATGCGCTTCCGGTGAGTGCGCACTTTATCTATTGGTTGGCGTCACAAGCTTATCTGCTGTCATTTTATCATCTTAAGGAGCTGTTCTCATATCCATCTATGTTTGAACTTTATTAGAGGACATTATTGCATACCTATAACGGCTTATCATTATATACTATAATACCATTATCCATATCGCTACACCTCATTATGTTATTTCTGGTCTATAGTGTGTACTTGTCTCTATCCAGAGCACTAAGTGACATTTCTGTCTGCTGTTTCATTCTTCTATCAGCATGGATCACTTTTGACAATTTTTCCTGACACCAAGAGAAATATGGTGATAGAGGAAGGATCTCCAGCTAATTGACAGCCTCAGCTCTGTTTCTGTGAGCTTAACGCAGGGGTGTATGTTTCTTCCCTCCAATCAGCTCTCCCCACTGAGCTCTGTGTAATTTCAACTCTCCACCCACTGTTTTCTGAACTGTGTTTATAAATTCAGCACTTTGACCAGCTGTAAAGAAGATAAGACAGGTACAACTTATGTAGGAGGATTTATTTCATCTCTGTGTATCACCTGAGGCCAGTCACTTCACTGGGTATAGGGAAGGGTTTACAGCCACTTTAAATGTACGTCAAAGAAAAAAATTCAAGTATAATACTCAACAGACAGATAAAAACAATTTTTTAATCATTTAAAAGACACATCAAAGTCATTAAAACTCATTATAATGATTTCCAAATCATATAGTTCCTTTACAGCACCTACAATCAATGTGTTTCACGATTAAATACCACTTCTTAAGGATCTGCACTGAAGCAAAAATTTATGCATCAAATCTGATCTAGAACCACAACTGACAGGCCTCCTATTCAATCCACAATCTGGGATATAGAGATAGAATCTTAGAGGTAATACCCCTAGACATAAAATGATGTACTGTATAGCCAGGTAAATGGACATGAAAGGTCATATACTGAATCACATATTTTACCATTTAGGTGATTCCTTAAATCAGCCCAAAATGTAATACAAGTGGGTTTAGACAGATGCACCCCTCCACTGGATCAAACAATTGTGGTAGGACTACACAACCCCCCTAACCCCCTCATGTTATAGGGATGAGGAGGGGGGAGCAGTTTTATGATTCTAACACACACCCTGTCTTAGGGTGGCAACATTGCTTCTTAATACATACAGTAAGGTGAGTGAGGGTTGTCACCCTAGGAAAGGAAGTGTATTACTGGCAGGATCTCCAGATAAGAAAAAGGTAAATAACTCCTGACATAGAATACCGAATGCAGTCATCAGATTTAAGGCCTGGTAAGCTTTAGTTTTGAATAGAATGAGGAGGGATTAGAACACCTGTCCATTTGTTATTGCTGTCTGTGCCCCTGTTAGGAATATGCTTCCTCCCAATTCATCAGGTTTACTGTTATCACCAAAAATAAAAAACTCCCACATTTTCTATTGTCACCAGAACCAGAATAGAGGGAAAATCTTCCAATAGGGACACTAGTTAATTGGCTATAGATAGGAAGTGAAGTAAAATCTCCCCAATGGCACAAAAAAAACAGTCAGGGGTTATAACCCTCCCTTACTCTATCCCCCCCAAAAATTCCTTTAGTTCTACTTTAAAATATATTACATTTTTTGTTCTTGGGTGTAGATACATGTTAAGATACTACCCCAGCAGTAGGCTAGAGGCATAGCAGATCTCTTTAGATGGATTATATACACTCACTGGCCACTTTATTAGGTACACCTTGCTAGTACTGGGTTGGACCTCCTTTTGCTTTCAGAACTGCCTTAATTCTTCATGACATAGATTCAACAAGGTGTTGGAAACATCCCTCTGAGATTTTGGTCCATATTGACATGATAGCTTCGAATGCGAATCTCCCACTCCACCATATCCCAAAGGTGCTCTATTGGATTGAGAACTGGTGACTGTGGAGGCCATTGGAGTATAGTGAACTCATTGTCATATTCAAGAAACCAGTCTGAGATGATTTGAGCTTTGTGACATGGTGTTTTTTCCTGCTGGAAGCAGCCATCAGAAGATGGGTACACTGTAGCCATAAAGGGATGGACATGGTCAGCAACAATACTCAAGTAGGCCAATGAGTTTAAACGATGCTCAATTGGTACTAAGGGGCCCAAAGTGTGCCAAGAAAATATTCCCCGCCCCATTACACCACCACCATCCTGAACAGTTGATGCAAGGCAGGATGGATAAATGCTTTCATGTTGTTTACACCACATTGTGACCCAACCATCTGAATGGCATTTCTGAAATCGAGACTCAACAGACAAGGCAATGCTTTTCCAATCTTTTATTGTCCGATTTTGGTGAGCCTCTGTGAATTGTACCTGGCAACTGTCAAGTAATTGTGCATTCAGGGTTGGTATTCTGCATAACTTGGATGTAACGAGTGGTTATTTGAATTACTGTTGCCTTTTTATCATCTCGAACCAGTCTGCCCATTCTCCTCTGACCTCTGAAATCAATAAGGGATTTTCGTCTATACAACTACCGGTCACTGGATCTTTTCTCTTTTTTTGACCATTCTATGTAAACCATAGAGATTTTTGTGCATGAAAATCCCAGTAGATCAGCAGTTTTTGAAATACTTGGACCAGCCCGTCTGGTACCAACAACTATGCCATGTTCAAAGTCACTTAAATCCCCTTTCTTCCCCATTCTGATGCTCGGCTTGAACTTCAGCAAGTAGTGCTGCCTTGTGATTGGCTGATTAGTAATTTGTGTTACCAAGCAATTGAACAGGTGTACCTAATAAAGAGTCTGGTGAGTGTACATTGTAGTGTATATATTAGATTGTGGGAACCAAGCATTTTTATGGAATTATAACAATACAATAAAAAAATTATAGCATTTTTATTACTAGTTACAAATGTAGCTCCAGTCTCTGCTTTTTGGTATGTCAATTTTTGAAGTTTATATTGTAGTAATATCTTGTTACCATTTGTGGTTAAATACATTTTTTTTTGGTGCACAAGCAGTAAATTGTGAAGCCCTTAAGCAACATATTTTTATGTTTTTGAAATTATACAGTACATGTATATGTGTCAGTTCAGGGTTTTGCATTTTAACTAATTGTGATAGATGGATACTGGGAGAACTGACTGGGCGGCACAGTGGCTTAGTGATTAGCACTTCCGCCTGGCAGTACTAAGGTTGTTGGTTTGAATCCCAGCCAAGGCACCACCTGCCTGGAGTTTGCATGTTCTCCCTGTGCCTCTTAAAGTTTTAGTAAAGGCACATTGGCTAGGTGGTTATCACTTCCACCTAGCAGCACTAGGGTCATCAGTTCGAATCCTAACAACAGCACTGCCTGTCATGTTCTCCTTGTGTTTAAGTGGGTTTCCTCCGGATACTCCGGTTTCCTCCCACACTCCAAAGACATGCAGGTAGGTTAATTGGATCCTGTCTAAATTGTCCATAGTATGTGTATGTATGAATGTGAGTTAGGGACCTTAGACTGTATGCCCCTTGAGGGTTAGGGACTGATGTGAATGTTCAATATATATATGTAAAGCACTGCGTAAATTTACGGCGCTATATAAGTACCTGAAATAAATAATAAATAACTAAATGTAATTCTAATCAGTCAGAATTTTTTGATACGTCTCCAACTAGCTCAGGGGTTAAAGTGCTCACACAATGTACAGCAGTTCAAGTATTAAATGGGAGAGTAAAATTCATGTTGTCCATGTATTAAATGATACATCTTGTAAGGAGTTTGGACAATCATTGGTTAACAAATGATACACAGTCTTATTCAATAAAATGGAGAAAGGAGCGAAGTGCAGTAACAATGAGAAGTACTCACAGCAGACAATCAGAATTTATCACAAGCTGATTAAGCTTTAGTTAATTAACTAGTCACTGGACTTTGCTAGTCTAGAGCAGGGACAGATTTGTTCTCTGGAGCTTGTGCATACACGATCTTTGGTGCACAAAAATATGCCCCTCTGCGGGAATCACACATAATTTCTTGTTTCACTGGTCCCAACCTGGCTTAGAATATTGACATATTGATTGTGCAAATAGGCTGATGTGTGATGACCATATTGCTACTGAAGATGGGAAAAAATGTGCAGCCAATAAGTACTGTATAGAAGGAAAAGCCACCGTACTTGACTTCTGCTGATACAGACCCAAGCCTTCTGTGCCAATAAATCCAGCCCCAGTCCAGAGTCTTCTGAAGCTTGGAAAGAGTACGATGGGAGGGGCATACTATGTCCTCAATTAAAAGCAGGAAAGCATTTTGTGGGTGAATACTGTAGCAAGGAAGTCTGCGATAAAGATGCTAGGGAAAAAAGGCGATGTTTAGCTGAAAGGTACCGTTGTTATGGTGTTGGTAGCAAGGACAGGTAGCCTGCAAAGATCCCTTCTGAATTGTGAATAGGTAGTACTCTGATATGGTAAAGCTCATGACAACAGTGGTAGACAAATGTTCAGAAATCGGATTGAAAATGAAATTTAAAGTGTCACTAAACACACATAATAAAAATAAATATAAATAAATGCTGCAAAGTAGACACCACTCCAGGTAGTCTCCCACTCCACCTCCACAATTACAATATCAGGTGCTGGCCCTGACATCACAGGCTCCACGGTAAGAAGAAAGAAAATCTGGTTGGCCGCACATCCAAAAATATCACCTTTATTGTTGAAATCTCATAAAAACATCTCCAAATACATGGTAGAAAGACAGAAGATCCAGCTATCCCGTTTCACACCAAGTTCAGCACTTAATCATACCTTACTAGGCTATGATTAAGCGATGAACTTGGTATGAAACTCATTAGATGGATCTGCTGTCTTTTTACTATGTATTCGGAGATACGTTAATGAGATTTCAACAATAAAGGTGATATTTAGAGATGAGCGAATCGAAGTATCCGAAGTGGAATTCGAGTCGAATATCGGAAAAATTTCGATTCGTGCCGAATCCGAAAAATAGCCTAATTCGGACGCGCGAATCGAAATTTTTCAGAAAATGGCGGCTGACATGTGCGGCGACGGAGCGGGGATGTCTGGGAAGGCGCGCAGACAAGGCGCGCTGACCCATAATGCATTCCTCAACTACATGTGATCGCATCAGCCTATCAGCAGCCAGCCAGCCAGCACTGTGTAATGGTCGAGCTATAAATAGCGGCCATTTTGGAATTCTTCATTTGCCTGCAGTTATTGAACAGAGGCAGACCGCTCTGTACTAGGGACAGGGACAGAGTTAGGGCCACAGAAACGATAATTGGGGACAGAGAAAAGTTACTTAGGGACAGAGAACCATTACTCAGGGACACAGACTTGTTAATGAGGGCCACAGAATCGTTATTTAGGGACAAAGAAACGCTAGTTAGGGCCACAGAATTCATAATCAGGGACAGACAGAATTGTTACTCAGTGCCAGAGAATTGTTACTTAGGGCCACAGAAACGTTATTAGGGCCACAGAATTGTTACTCAGGGACAGACAGAATTGTTACTGAGTGCCAGAGAATTGTTACTCAGGGACAGACAGAATTGTTACTGAGTGCCAGAGAATTGTTACTTAGGGCCACAGAAACTTTAATTAGGGCCACAGAATTTTTACTCAGGGACAGACAGAATTGTTACTGAGTGCCAGAGAATTGTTACTCAGGGACAGACAGAATTGTTACTGAGTGCCAGAGAATTGTTACTCAGGGCCACAGAAACTTTACTTAGGGCCACAGAATTTTTACTCAGGGACAGACAGAATTGTTACTGAGTGCCAGAGAATTGTTACTCAGGGACAGACAGAATTGTTACTGAGTGCCAGAGAATTGTTACTTAGGGCCACAGAAACTTTACTTAGGGCCACAGAATTGTTACTCGCACAGACACAGAATTGTTACTCGCACAGACACAGAATTGTTACTGAAGGCCACAGAACTGTTACTTAGGGCCACAGAATTGTTACTCGCACAGACACAGAATTGTTACTCGCACAGACACAGAACAGTTACTGAGGGCCACAGAACTGTTACTTAGGGCCACAGAATTGTTACTCGCACAGACACAGAATTGTTACTCAGGGACACAGAACTGTTACTTAGGGACAAAGAAACGCTAGTTAGGGCCACAGAATTCATACTCAGGGACAGACAGAATTGTTACGGAGTGCCAGAGAATTGTTACTCTGGGCCACAGAAACTTTACTTAGGGCCACAGAATTTTTACTCAGGGACAGACAGAATTGTTACTGAGTGCCAGAGAATTGTTACTCAGGGACAGACAGAATTGTTACGGAGTGCCAGAGAATTGTTACTCAGGGCCACAGAAACTTTACTTAGGGCCACAGAATTTTTACTCAGGGACAGACAGAATTGTTACTGAGTGCCAGAGAATTGTTACTCAGGGACAGACAGAATTGTTACGGAGTGCCAGAGAATTGTTACTTAGGGCCACAGAAACTTTACTTAGGGCCACAGAATTGTTACTCGCACAGACACAGAACTGTTACTGAGGGCCACAGAAACTTTACTTAGGGACAAAGAAACGCTAGTTAGGGCCACGGAATTCATACTCAGGGACAGACAGAATTGTTACGGAGTGCCAGAGAATTGTTACTCAGGGCCACAGAAACTTTACTTAGGGCCACAGAATTTTTACTCAGGGACAGACAGAATTGTTACTGAGTGCCAGAGAATTGTTACTCAGGGACAGACAGAATTGTTACGGAGTGCCAGAGAATTGTTACTCAGGGACAGACAGAATTGTTACTGAGTGCCAGAGAATTGTTACTTAGGGCCACAGAAACTTTAATTAGGGCCACAGAATTTTTACTCAGGGACAGACAGAATTGTTACTGAGTGCCAGAGAATTGTTACTCAGGGACAGACAGAATTGTTACCGAGTGCCAGAGAATTGTTACTCAGGGACAGACAGAATTGTTACTGAGTGCCAGAGAATTGTTACTTAGGGCCACAGAAACTTTAATTAGGGCCACAGAATTTTTACTCAGGGACAGACAGAATTGTTACTGAGTGCCAGAGAATTGTTACTCAGGGACAGACAGAATTGTTACGGAGTGCCAGAGAATTGTTACTCAGGGACAGACAGAATTGTTACTGAGTGCCAGAGAATTGTTACTTAGGGCCACAGAAACTTTAATTAGGGCCACAGAATTTTTACTCAGGGACAGACAGAATTGTTACCGAGTGCCAGAGAATTGTTACTCAGGGACAGACAGAATTGTTACCGAGTGCCAGAGAATTGTTACTCAGGGACAGACAGAATTGTTACTGAGTGCCAGAGAATTGTTACTTAGGGCCACAGAAACTTTAATTAGGGCCACAGAATTTTTACTCAGGGACAGACAGAATTGTTACTGAGTGCCAGAGAATTGTTACTCAGGGACAGACAGAATTGTTACCGAGTGCCAGAGAATTGTTACTCAGGGACAGACAGAATTGTTACTGAGTGCCAGAGAATTGTTACTTAGGGCCACAGAAACTTTAATTAGGGCCACAGAATTTTTACTCAGGGACAGACAGAATTGTTACTGAGTGCCAGAGAATTGTTACTCAGGGACAGACAGAATTGTTACGGAGTGCCAGAGAATTGTTACTCAGGGCCACAGAAACTTTACTTAGGGCCACAGAATTTTTACTCAGGGACAGACAGAATTGTTACTGAGTGCCAGAGAATTGTTACTCAGGGACAGACAGAATTGTTACGGAGTGCCAGAGAATTGTTACTCAGGGACAGACAGAATTGTTACTGAGTGCCAGAGAATTGTTACTTAGGGCCACAGAAACTTTAATTAGGGCCACAGAATTTTTACTCAGGGACAGACAGAATTGTTACTGAGTGCCAGAGAATTGTTACTCAGGGACAGACAGAATTGTTACCGAGTGCCAGAGAATTGTTACTCAGGGACAGACAGAATTGTTACTGAGTGCCAGAGAATTGTTACTTAGGGCCACAGAAACTTTAATTAGGGCCACAGAATTTTTACTCAGGGACAGACAGAATTGTTACTGAGTGCCAGAGAATTGTTACTCAGGGACAGACAGAATTGTTACGGAGTGCCAGAGAATTGTTACTCAGGGCCACAGAAACTTTACTTAGGGCCAGAGAATTTTTACTCAGGGACAGACAGAATTGTTACTGAGTGCCAGAGAATTGTTACTCAGGGACAGACAGAATTGTTACGGAGTGCCAGATAATTGTTACTCAGGGCCCCAGAAACTTTACTTAGGGCCACAGAATTTTTACTCAGGGACAGACAGAATTGTTACTGAGTGCCAGAGAATTGTTACTCAGGGACAGACAGAATTGTTACTGAGTGCCAGAGAATTGTTACTTAGGGCCACAGAAACTTTACTTAGGGCCACAGAATTGTTACTCGCACAGACACAGAATTGTTACTGAGGGCCACAGAACTGTTACTTGGCGCCACAGAAACGTTAATCAGGGACACAGAATTGTTACTGAGGGCCACAGAACTGTTACTTAGGGCCACAGAATTGTTACTCGCACAGACACAGAATTGTTACTCAGGGACACAGAATTGTTACTCAGGGACACATAATCGTTTAATTAAAGAGTATGTCAGACAACATGCAGAGGAGTGGCAGAGGAGGCAATGTTTTAGGAGCGAGCAGACGTGGCAGCAGAGGAAGGGGTCGAGGCAGCACTATTCGCAGCCAGAGGCCAGTGCTCCCGGTGTCATCCAGCGGTCGTGTCTCCACCGACAACCCTGCCGTCGTCGATTGGTTGGCTCGGTCGTCTTCCTCTTCCCAGGTCACCTCTGACACCTACAGCCAACGGTCGGTGGGTACGTCAGACACAACCGTTAGTTGGCATGGCCCGGGACCTAGCCCACTGAAATCACGTGTCCTCTACCTGCCCCTGTCCTTTGGTGTTCCCTCACCAAGCGAAGTATCGCATGCTGTGGGCTCAGCCCCACTGTACAGTGAGGAAGAGCTAACAGAGGGCGGTCAGGAACGGGGGGAGACATCCGCCTTTTCAGCAGCTAGGCGAAGAAGTAGTGGCGAGGAGAGTGGCCCGGTAGCCGGTCTAGAGACAGGTCTGTCTCCTGACCCAGACGCAGCCGAGGGGGCTAGTAGTGAGGCGGAGACCCTACTTGATGATGAGGAGGTTGATCGCACTTGGCAGCCTCGTCGTCATCAGGCAATTTCTTCCGCATCATCAGGAGAAGAGGGTGGCAGCTTGGCAGTGAGCGAAACAGTCGGTGGGTTGCCCAGGAGACAGCAGGAGGGTCGCAGCAGTGTCAGTGGAAGCAGTGTCAGTGGAGCCAAACGGCCACGGAGTAGAGCACCAGCTCCACTGCAGCCTACCACCACGGCCAGTAGTGGTGCCGGTGTGCACGGAGGAAGCAGCAGTCAGCCAGTGAGGAGTATCGGGGGCAAAGTTTCCTACTCGGCGGTGTGGCAATTTTTCGTCAAGCCGCCCGAGGAAGTAAACGTAGCCGTATGTCGACTATGTGGCCAGAAAGTCAAGCGTGGCCAGGGGGCCCATGTTGGGACTATTTGGGCCATGTTGGGACAATGGGAGACCTCCCATTGCTGCTGTCTCCATCGCCACACTCTGCCATGTGCCACTTTCAGGTCTCCTCACACACTGCTGGTGTGTTCAGTTTTTTGACATAGGGTGCTGGCAGATTACGGGCCTCCCATAGCTGCTGCCAGGCCCCTAATCTGCCATAGGCCCCTATATACCGCCTCCTCATGCTGCTGCCAGGTCCAGAGTCTGTCATGGGTCCCTGTACGGCCTCCCATTGCTGCTGTCTCCATCGCCACACTCTGCCATGTGCCACTTTCAGGTCTCCTCACACACTGCTGGTGTGTAGAATTTTTTGACATAGGGTGCTGGCAGATTACGGGCCTCCCATAGCTGCTGCCAGGCCCCTAATCTGCCATAGGCCCCTATATACCGCCTCCTCATGCTGCTGCCAGGTCCAGAGTCTCTCATGGGTCCCTGTACGGCCTCCCATTGCTGCTGTCTCCATCGCCACACTCTGCCATGTGCCACTTTCAGGTCTCCTCACACACTGCTGGTGTGTAGAATTTTTTGACATAGGGTGCTGGCAGAATAAGGGCCTCCCATAGCTGCTGCCAGGCCCCTAATCTGCCATAGGCCCCTATATACCGCCTCCTCATGCTGCTGCCAGGTCCAGAGTCTCTCATGGGTCCCTGTATGGCCTCCCATTGCTGCTGTCTCCATTGCCACACTCTGCCATGTGCCACTTTCAGGTCTCCTCACACACTGCTGGTGTGTAGAATTTTTTGACATAGGGTGCTGGCAGATTACGGGCCTCCCATAGCTGCTGCCAGGCCCCTAATCTGCCATAGGCCCCTATATACCGCCTCCTCATGCTGCTGCCAGGTCCAGAGTCTCTCATGGGTCCCTGTACGGCCTCCCATTGCTGCTGTCTCCATCGCCACACTCTGCCATGTGCCACTTTCAGGTCTCCTCACACACTGCTGGTGTGTAGAATTTTTTGACATAGGGTGCTGGCAGATTAAGGGCCTCCCATAGCTGCTGCCAGGCCCCTAATCTGCCATAGGCCCCTATATACCGCCTCCTCATGCTGCTGCCAGGTCCAGAGTCTCTCATGGGTCCCTGTACGGCCTCCCATTGCTGCTGTCTCCATCGCCACACTCTGCCATGTGCCACTTTCAGGTCTCCTCACACACTGCTGGTGTGTAGAATTTTTTGACATAGGGTGCTGGCAGATTACGGGCCTCCCATAGCTGCTGCCAGGCCCCTAATCTGCCATAGGCCCCTATATACCGCCTCCTCATGCTGCTGCCAGGTCCAGAGTCTCTCATGGGTCCCTGTACGGCCTCCCATTGCTGCTGTCTCCATCGCCACACTCTGCCATGTGCCACTTTCAGGTCTCCTCACACACTGCTGGTGTGTAGAATTTTTTGACATAGGGTGCTGGCAGATTAAGGGCCTCCCATAGCTGCTGCCAGGCCCCTAATCTGCCATAGGCCCCTATATACCGCCTCCTCATGCTGCTGCCAGGTCCAGAGTCTCTCATGGGTCCCTGTACGGCCTCCCATTGCTGCTGTCTCCATCGCCACACTCTGCCATGTGCCACTTTCAGGTCTCCTCACACACTGCTGGAGTGTAGAATTTTTTGACATAGGGTGCTGGCAGATTACGGGCCTCCCATAGCTGCTGCCAGGCCCCTAATCTGCCATAGGCCCCTATATACCGCCTCCTCATGCTGCTGCCAGGTCCAGAGTCTCTCATGGGTCCCTGTACGGCCTCCCATTGCTGCTGTCTCCATCGCCACACTCTGCCATGTGCCACTTTCAGGTCTCCTCACACACTGCTGGTGTGTAGAATTTTTTGACATAGGGTGCTGGCAGATTAAGGGCCTCCCATAGCTGCTGCCAGGCCCCTAATCTGCCATAGGCCCCTATATACCGCCTCCTCATGCTGCTGCCAGGTCCAGAGTCTCTCATGGGTCCCTGTACGGCCTCCCATTGCTGCTGTCTCCATCGCCACACTCTGCCATGTGCCACTTTCAGGTCTCCTCACACTGCTGGTGTGTAGAATTTTTTTGACATAGGGTGCTGGCAGATTACGGGCCTCCCATTGCTGCTGCCAGGCCCCTAATCTGCCATGGGCCCCTATATACCGCCTCCTCATGCTGCTGCCAGGTCCAGAGTCTGTCATGGGTCCCTGTACGGCCTCCCATTGCTGCTGTCTCCATCGCCACACTCTGCCATGTGCCACTTTCAGGTCTCCTCACACTGCTGGTGTGTAGAATTTTTTTGACATAGGGTGCTGGCAGATTACGGGCCTCCCATTGCTGCTGCCAGGCCCCTAATCTGCCATGGGCCCCTATATGCCGCCTCCTCATGCTGCTGCCAGGTCCAGAGTCTGTCATGGGTCCCTGTACGGCCTCCCATTGCTGCTGTCTCCATCGCCACACTCTGCCATGTGCCACTTTCAGGTCTCCTCACACACTGCTGGTGTGTAGAATTTTTTGACATAGGGTGCTGGCAGATTATGGGCCTCCCATTGCTGCTGCCAGGCCCCTAATCTGCCATAGGCCCCTATATACCGCTTCCTCATGCTGCTGCCAGGTCCAGAGTCTCTCATGCCATGTGCCACTTTCAGGTCTCCTCACACTGCTGGTGTGTTGAATTTTTTGACATAGGGTGCTGGCAGATTATGGGCCTCCTATAGCTGCTGCCAGGCCCCTAATCTGCCATAGGCCCCTATATACCGCTTCCTCATGCTGCTGCCAGGTCCAGAGTCTCTCATGCCATGTGCCACTTTCAGGTCTCCTCACACTGCTGGTGTGTTGAATTTTTTGACATAGGGTGCTGGCAGATTAAGGGCCTCCCATAGCTGCTGCCAGGCCCCTAATCTGCCATAGGCCCCTATATACCGCCTCCTCATGCTGCTGCCAGGTCCAGAGTCTCTCATGGGTCCCTGTACGGCCTCCCATTGCTGCTGTCTCCATCGCCACACTCTGCCATGTGCCACTTTCAGGTCTCCTCACACTGCTGGTGTGTAGAATTTTTTTGACATAGGGTGCTGGCAGATTACGGGCCTCCCATTGCTGCTGCCAGGCCCCTAATCTGCCATGGGCCCCTATATACCGCCTCCTCATGCTGCTGCCAGGTCCAGAGTCTGTCATGGGTCCCTGTACGGCCTCCCATTGCTGCTGTCTCCATCGCCACACTCTGCCATGTGCCACTTTCAGGTCTCCTCACACACTGCTGGTGTGTAGAATTTTTTGACATAGGGTGCTGGCAGATTAAGGGCCTCCCATAGCTGCTGCCAGGCCCCTAATCTGCCATAGGCCCCTATATACCGCCTCCTCATGCTGCTGCCAGGTCCAGAGTCTCTCATGGGTCCCTGTACGGCCTCCCATTGCTGCTGTCTCCATCGCCACACTCTGCCATGTGCCACTTTCAGGTCTCCTCACACTGCTGGTGTGTAGAATTTTTTTGACATAGGGTGCTGGCAGATTACGGGCCTCCCATTGCTGCTGCCAGGCCCCTAATCTGCCATGGGCCCCTATATACCGCCTCCTCATGCTGCTGCCAGGTCCAGAGTCTGTCATGGGTCCCTGTACGGCCTCCCATTGCTGCTGTCTCCATCGCCACACTCTGCCATGTGCCACTTTCAGGTCTCCTCACACACTGCTGGTGTGTAGAATTTTTTGACATAGGGTGCTGGCAGATTATGGGCCTCCCATTGCTGCTGCCAGGCCCCTAATCTGCCATAGGCCCCTATATACCGCTTCCTCATGCTGCTGCCAGGTCCAGAGTCTCTCATGCCATGTGCCACTTTCAGGTCTCCTCACACTGCTGGTGTGTTGAATTTTTTGACATAGGGTGCTGGCAGATTATGGGCCTCCTATAGCTGCTGCCAGGCCCCTAATCTGCCATAGGCCCCTATATACCGCTTCCTCATGCTGCTGCCAGGTCCAGAGTCTCTCATGCCATGTGCCACATTCAGGTCTCCTCACACTGCTGGTGTGTTGAATTTTTTGACATAGGGTGCTGGCAGATTATGGGCCTCCTATAGCTGCTGCCAGGCCCCTAATCTGCCATAGGCCCCTATATACCGCCTCCTCATGCTGCTGCCAGGTCCAGAGTCTCTCATGGGTCCCTGTACGGCCTCCCATTGCTGCTGTCTCCATCGCCACACTCTGCCATGTGCCACTTTCAGGTCTCCTCACACACTGCTGGTGTGTAGAATTTTTTGACATAGGGTGCTGGCAGATTATGGGCCTCCCATTGCTGCTGCCAGGCCCCTAATCTGCCATAGGCCCCTATATACCGCTTCCTCATGCTGCTGCCAGGTCCAGAGTCTCTCATGCCATGTGCCACTTTCAGGTCTCCTCACACTGCTGGTGTGTAGAATTTTTTGACATAGGGTGCTGGCAGATTAAGGGCCTCCCATAGCTGCTGCCAGGCCCCTAATCTGCCATAGGCCCCTATATACCGCCTCCTCATGCTGCTGCCAGGTCCAGAGTCTCTCATGGGTCCCTGTACGGCCTCCCATTGCTGCTGTCTCCATCGCCACACTCTGCCATGTGCCACTTTCAGGTCTCCTCACACACTGCTGGTGTGTAGAATTTTTTGACATAGGGTGCTGGCAGATTACGGGCCTCCCATTGCTGCTGCCAGGCCCCTAATCTGCCATGGGCCCCTATATACCGCCTCCTCATGCTGCTGCCAGGTCCAGAGTCTCTCATGGGTCCCTGTACGGCCTCCCATTGCTGCTGTCTCCATCGCCACACTCTGCCATGTGCCACTTTCAGGTCTCCTCACACACTGCTGGTGTGTAGAATTTTTTGACATAGGGTGCTGGCAGATTATGGGCCTCCCATTGCTGCTGCCAGGCCCCTAATCTGCCATAGGCCCCTATATACCGCTTCCTCATGCTGCTGCCAGGTCCAGAGTCTCTCATGCCATGTGCCACTTTCAGGTCTCCTCACACTGCTGGTGTGTTGAATTTTTTGACATAGGGTGCTGGCAGATTATGGGCCTCCTATAGCTGCTGCCAGGCCCCTAATCTGCCATAGGCCCCTATATACCGCTTCCTCATGCTGCTGCCAGGTCCAGAGTCTCTCATGCCATGTGCCACTTTCAGGTCTCCTCACACTGCTGGTGTGTTGAATTTTTTGACATAGGGTGCTGGCAGATTATGGGCCTCCTATAGCTGCTGCCAGGCCCCTAATCTGCCATAGGCCCCTATATACCGCCTCCTCATGCTGCTGCCAGGTCCAGAGTCTCTCATGGGTCCCTGTACGGCCTCCCATTGCTGCTGTCTCCATCGCCACACTCTGCCATGTGCCACTTTCAGGTCTCCTCACACACTGCTGGTGTGTAGAATTTTTTGACATAGGGTGCTGGCAGATTATGGGCCTCCCATTGCTGCTGCCAGGCCCCTAATCTGCCATAGGCCCCTATATACCGCTTCCTCATGCTGCTGCCAGGTCCAGAGTCTCTCATGCCATGTGCCACTTTCAGGTCTCCTCACACTGCTGGTGTGTAGAATTTTTTGACATAGGGTGCTGGCAGATTAAGGGCCTCCCATAGCTGCTGCCAGGCCCCTAATCTGCCATAGGCCCCTATATACCGCCTCCTCATGCTGCTGCCAGGTCCAGAGTCTCTCATGGGTCCCTGTACGGCCTCCCATTGCTGCTGTCTCCATCGCCACACTCTGCCATGTGCCACTTTCAGGTCTCCTCACACACTGCTGGTGTGTAGAATTTTTTGACATAGGGTGCTGGCAGATTACGGGCCTCCCATTGCTGCTGCCAGGCCCCTAATCTGCCATGGGCCCCTATATACCGCCTCCTCATGCTGCTGCCAGGTCCAGAGTCTCTCATGGGTCCCTGTACGGCCTCCCATTGCTGCTGTCTCCATCGCCACACTCTGCCATGTGCCACTTTCAGGTCTCCTCACACACTGCTGGTGTGTAGAATTTTTTGACATAGGGTGCTGGCAGATTACGGGCCTCCCATTGCTGCTGCCAGGCCCCTAATCTGCCATGGGCCCCTATATACCGCCTCCTCATGCTGCTGCCAGGTCCAGAGTCTGTCATGGGTCCCTGTACGGCCTCCCATTGCTGCTGTCTCCATCGCCACACTCTGCCATGTGCCACTTTCAGGTCTCCTCACACACTGCTGGTGTGTAGAATTTTTTGACATAGGGTGCTGGCAGATTATGGGCCTCCCATTGCTGCTGCCAGGCCCCTAATCTGCCATAGGCCCCTATATACCGCTTCCTCATGCTGCTGCCAGGTGCAGAGTCTCTCATGCCATGTGCCACTTTCAGGTCTCCTCACACTGCTGGTGTGTTGAATTTTTTGACATAGGGTGCTGGCAGATTATGGGCCTCCTATAGCTGCTGCCAGGCCCCTAATCTGCCATAGGCCCCTATATACTGCTTCCTCATGCTGCTGCCAGGTCCAGAGTCTCTCATGCCATGTGCCACTTTCAGGTCTCCTCACACTGCTGGTGTGTTGAATTTTTTGACATAGGGTGCTGGCAGATTATGGGCCTCCCATAGCTGCTGCCAGGCCCCTAATCTGCCATAGGCCCCTATATACCGCCTCCTCATGCTGCTGCCAGGTCCAGAGTCTGTCATGGGTCCCTTTACGGCCTCCCATTGCTGCTGTCTCCATCGCCACACTCTGCCATGTGCCACTTTCAGGTCTCCTCACACACTGCTGGTGTGTAGAATTTTTTGACATAGGGTGCTGGCAGATTAAGGGCCTCCCATAGCTGCTGCCAGGCCCCTAATCTGCCATAGGCCCCTATACACCGCCTCCTCATGCTGCTGCCAGGTCCAGAGTCTGTCATGGGTCCCTGTACGGCCTCCCATTGCTGCTGTCTCCATCGCCACACTCTGCCATGTGCCACTTTCAGGTCTCCTCACACTGCTGGTGTGTAGAATTTTTTGACATAGGGTGCTGGCAGATTACGGGCCTCCCATTGCTGCTGCCAGGCCCCTAATCTGCCATGGGCCCCTATATACCGCCTCCTCATGCTGCTGCCAGGTGCAGAGTCTCTCATGCCATGTGCCACTTTCAGGTCTCCTCACACTGCTGGTGTGTTGAATTTTTTGACATAGGGTGCTGGCAGATTATGGGCCTCCTATAGCTGCTGCCAGGCCCCTAATCTGCCATAGGCCCCTATATACCGCTTCCTCATGCTGCTGCCAGGTCCAGAGTCTCTCATGCCATGTGCCACTTTCAGGTCTCCTCACACTGCTGGTGTGTTGAATTTTTTGACATAGGGTGCTGGCAGATTATGGGCCTCCCATAGCTGCTGCCAGGCCCCTAATCTGCCATAGGCCCCTATATACCGCCTCCTCATGCTGCTGCCAGGTCCAGAGTCTCTCATGGGTCCCTGTACGGCCTCCCATTGCTGCTGTCTCCATCGCCACACTCTGCCATGTGCCACTTTCAGGTCTCCTCACACACTGCTGGTGTGTAGAATTTTTTGACATAGGGTGCTGGCAGATTAAGGGCCTCCCATAGCTGCTGCCAGGCCCCTAATCTGCCATAGGCCCCTATATACCGCCTCCTCATGCTGCTGCCAGGTCCAGAGTCTGTCATGGGTCCCTGTACGGCCTCCCATTGCTGCTGTCTCCATCGCCACACTCTGCCATGTGCCACTTTCAGGTCTCCTCACACTGCTGGTGTGTAGAATTTTTTGACATAGGGTGCTGGCAGATTACGGGCCTCCCATTGCTGCTGCCAGGCCCCTAATCTGCCATGGGCCCCTATATACCGCCTCCTCATGCTGCTGCCAGGTCCAGAGTCTCTCATGCCATGTGCCACTTTCAGGTCTCCTCACACTGCTGGTGTGTTGAATTTTTTGACATAGGGTGCTGGCAGATTATGGGCCTCCCATAGCTGCTGCCAGGCCCCTAATCTGCCATAGGCCCCTATATACCGCCTCCTCATGCTGCTGCCAGGTCCAGAGTCTGTCATGGGTCCCTGTACGGCCTCCCATTGCTGCTGTCTCCATCGCCACACTCTGCCATGTGCCACTTTCAGGTCTCCTCACACACTGCTGGTGTGTAGAATTTTTTGACATAGGGTGCTGGCAGATTAAGGGCCTCCCATAGCTGCTGCCAGGCCCCTAATCTGCCATAGGCCCCTATATACCGCCTCCTCATGCTGCTGCCAGGTCCAGAGTCTGTCATGGGTCCCTGTACGGCCTCCCATTGCTGCTGTCTCCATCGCCACACTCTGCCATGTGCCACTTTCAGATCTCCTCACACTGCTGGTGTGTAGAATTTTTTGACATAGGGTGCTGGCAGATTACGGGCCTCCCATAGCTGCTGCCAGGCCCCTAATCTGCCATAGGCCCCTATATACCGCCTCCTCATGCTGCTGCCAGATCCAGAGTCTGTCATGGGTCCCTGTACGGCCTCCCATTGCTGCTGTCTCCATCGCCACACTCTGCCATGTGCCACTTTCAGGTCTCCTCACACACTGCTGGTGTGTAGAATTTTTTGACATAGGGTGCTGGCAGATTAAGGGCCTCCCATAGCTGCTGCCAGGCCCCTAATCTGCCATAGGCCCCTATATACCGCCTCCTCATGCTGCTGCCAGGTCCAGAGTCTCTCATGGGTCCCTGTACGGCCTCCCATTGCTGCTGTCTCCATCGCCACACTCTGCCATGTGCCACTTTCAGGTCTCCTCACACTGCTGGTGTGTAGAATTTTTTTGACATAGGGTGCTGGCAGATTACGGGCCTCCCATAGCTGCTGCCAGGCCCCTAATCTGCCATGGGCCCCTATACCGACTCCTCATGCTGTGACGTTGCAACAAGGTGGAATTCAACCCTACATATGTTAGACCGCCTTTACGAACAGCAAAAGGCCATCACAGATTTCCTGATGTTAAAAGCGGATAAAGGTATTCCCTGTGTAACTTAGATGTCAGCCATTGGCAGCTCATGCGTGACACCTGCGCTTGCTCAGGCCCTTTGAGGAGGCCACGCTATTCGTGAGTCGGCAGGACTATGGGATGAACGACGTCATTCCTCTGTTGCACGTCCTGGAACAAATGCTGTTAACAATGGCTGGTCAGGGTGCGGTAGACGTGGCGCACAGCTCTCAACGCCACATGACCCCTGTGGGGGCAGGACAGGAAGAAGAGGAGGAGGTAGAGGAGGACATTGGTGCTCAGGAATTATTGAGTGAAATGGGTGGTTTTTCCACTCAGCGGACAGGAGTGGAGGAGCAGGAGCATCTGGTAGAGGAGGAGGAGGAGGAGGAGACAGAGGACCCAGACGCACCGTGGCAGTATGCTGTGGAGATGGAGGCAGGGAGTCCCTCGCATTCCTTGGCACAAATGGCCCATAGCATGCTCGGTTGCTTGCGTAGCGACAGCCGAATAATAACCATCAGACAGAGGGATGACTTTTGGCTGTCCACCTTGTTGGACCCTCGCTACCGTTCAAAAATGGTGGCCTTTTTCACACCTGCTGAGAGGGAGGCCAAAATAACGTACTATAAAAACCACCTATGTAGTCAGCTGGTCTCTGCCTGTCTGCGCCAACGTCCATCCTCAGACACTGTGGGCCCTGTGCGCTCGCGTTCCGCTGCCATGGCAGCAGGGGAGGGGTGGGGTGGTAGGAGCAGTGGCAGCTCCACCAGCAGCGGCTGCCTCAGTCTGCAGTCGATGATGAGTAGCTTTCTTTACCAGCGCAGTGAGGAAACTACTAACCAGCCGCAGCAGCAGCAGCAGCAGCAGCAGCATCAGGTGGACCTGGAGCAGGACCTCAAACAACAGGCTTAGGCCTACTTGGACAGCACCCTGCCAACCGAGGTAGACAATCCCCTTGACTACTGGGCAACGAAACTTGACCTTTGGCCCCAACTAGCTGAATTTGCCCTTGAAAGGCTGTCATGCCCGGCCAGTAGCGTGGCATCGGAGCGCGTGTTTAGTGCGGCAGGAGGTATTGCAACTCCGCGGAGGACACGACTGTCCACCCAAAGTGTGGAGAGACTGACGTTTGTGAAAATGAATCAGGCGTGGATTAGTCTGGATTTCAAACCACCAGTTCCTGACACAACTGACTAAATCCGCCATGAATCATGCCCCAAACATGTGCCACTTTCAGGTCTCCTCACACTGCTGGTGTGTTCCATTTTTTGTCATAGGGTGCTGGCAGATTACGGGCCTCCCATAGCTGCTGCCAGGCCCCTAATCTGCCATGGGCCCCTATACCGCCTCCTCATGCTGCTGCCAAGTCCAGAGTCTCTCATGGGTCCCTGTACGGCCTCCCATTGCTGCTGTCTCCATCGCCACACTCTGCCATGTGCCACTTTCAGGTCTCACACACTGCTGGTGTGTAGAATTTTTTGACATAGGGTGCTGGCAGATTACGGGCCTCCCATAGCTGCTGCCAGGCCCCTAATCTGCCATAGGCCCCTATATACCGCCTCCTCATGCTGCTGCCAGGTCCAGAGTGTGTCATGGGTCCCTGTACGGCCTCCCATTGCTGCTGTCTCCATCGCCACACTCTGCCATGTGCCACTTTCAGGTCTCCTCACACTGCTGGTGGGTTCCATTTTTTGTCATAGGGTGCTGGCAGATTACGGGCCTCCCATAGCTGCTGCCAGGCCCCTAATCTGCCATGGGCCCCTGTTGTCGCTTGTTGGCATATTCCGCTCGTTCAGATGCTCTTTCTCCTGCTACTCCTCTTCACGGATTCCGTCAGCAGTCTTTCTTGGAATCCGTTTCCAAGAGACAACAGTTTGCGAGCACGCACCAGACGGTGCAGAAACTGAACGTCCTCCTGTCCAAGTTGCTGCTGCCAGGCTCGTAATCTGTCATGCGCCCCTGTACCGCCTCCTCATGCTGCTGCCAGGTCCAGAGTGTGTCATGGGCCCCCGTACCGACTCCAAATGCTGCTGCCAGGCCCGTAATCTGTCATGGGCCCCTGTACCGCCTCCCCATGCTGCTGCCACGTCCAGATTGTGTCATGGGTCCCTGTACGGCCTCCCATTGCTGCTGCCAGGCCTGTAATCTGCCATGGGCCCCCGTACCGACTCCTCATGCTGCTGCCAGGCCCGTAATCTGCCATGGGCCCCTGTACCGCCTCCTCATGCTGCTGCCAGGTCCAGAGTGTGTCATGGGTCCCTGTACGGCCTCCCATTGCTGCTGTCTCTATCGCCACACTCTGCCATGTGCCACTTTCAGGTCTCCTCACACTGCTGGTGGTTTCCATTTTTGTCATAGGGTGCTGTATGGCCTCCCATTGCTGCTGCCTCCACCGCCACACTGTGGCTCCACACTCTGGTTTTGGCCCCGTGACTGCCCAAATGAGTGAAGTGTGCGGTGATTCTAAGATCGACGGCACTCATCTGCATGTCATACTGCCTGACAGTATTATTTCTCTTCCCCAGCAGACTCCAAGGGCATTTAAATTAAAGGTACAGTGTTCAGCACTAATATTAAGTCTCTCTGAAGCCTAGAAACACCCTTTTTTAAGTTAAATTCACAGCGAATATATTCGACTCGAATCAAAATTTTTCTACGAATTCGCCGAATCAGTCGAATCGAATTTTTGAATACTTCGCTCATCTCTAGTGATATTCTTGGACGTGCAGCTAAACAGATTTTCCTTATTCTTACTATTAATAAATGCTGTATTACATGCTGTTCATACTCAGTCACTGTGGGATTCATTTTCTGTATTCTGTAAAAAATCTGATTGATTCTACTGTTCTCTATCACCCCCTTCTGTCCACATCCCCAATGCAGTTGGGGATTTTGCAGAGCAGTGTTGGGAGCTCTGCACATGCTCAGTTTTCGATTTCAGTTTCTATGCTGAGCATTTCCTACCTATCACATCTGAGCAGCCCATGTAACTATAGAGTCACACATTTGGGCGTATACACAGTGGTAAATGACAGCCCACTCCTCCCTCCTCCTCCATGCCCACTAACCAGCTAAACATAGTGGGGGTGGAATATTACATCTTGATTGATGGAGGATTCTCCTCCCTGTTATTTGAAGACAGAGGCTGGAAGGGTGTGACACAGCCTGTGACTGGCAGAAATCCATGCACACCAGGTTATTTTTTTACATTTATTATAAACATGTGACCAGCAGCAGAGGACTAAAAACTCCTCCTGCTTATGTTTCCCTGCATACAGGCTGGGAAAGAGCTGGGTCATGGGACAGCTGTATATCAGTTAAGAAAAAGGTACTTTTTTTAAATTAAAATAATTACATTGTCATCATCCATATACAGAAAGAGAAGGGACAATGTAAATTAAACACTGTGTGTTTAGTATTACCTAAAGGCTTTGTTTCACTTTAAATATTTTGTTTGGCCAAACTGGCCCAAACAAACTACAGCTGTAGCTCCATCACTAAATGATGCAGCTGTGTGTGTTGTAATGCACTGTATTAGCATTTGCTACATACAGTAAGTGGTGAACTTCCTCTCTGCCTCTCCACCTCAGCCAATCAAAGGAAGCCTTGAATTCACTGGCAAAAATACAAGACCTTTCCTGAATGGCAGAAAGCACTCAGCTCGACTTTCTGTAATTTTGACAGCAGACAGAAAGCTACCCATACTGCTGCCAGAACACAGCGCCACCTACTGTATGTAGGTAATGCTACCACAGTGCATTACAACAACACACACATTGGATGCATTGTTTAGTAATGAAAGCAGCTTGATTCCAAACTAGCTGTCTAAAGTTAAATGAAACCTGTAATTCTACTATAAATTAGCCGAACACTTATAGATTTTTGTTTTCATTCAGATTCCTCCATTCATTCTAAATATTGTGGGTGGGTAAAAACTTCCCTGCCAACTATTGTATTCTGACAGCTGGCTCTAGTGGCTGTCAGAATAGCTAAACAGTGCCTGCATATGACTGGAAGCAGGCGCTGTTCAACTGCTAATTTTTGCTCCTAGCTCCTAGAGCTGGGTAGTGCCAACAGGGCCCAGCGTGATTCAGCCAAATTCAAGTCTTTATTTCACAAAATAAACCCTTAGTTTTTTCAGTTGATGCTGGTCTTACAAGCTAATGCCTTACAATAGGATTTGAGTGAGCTTATCTCCACCCCCAACTGGCAAAGCTTTAAAGCAGGTGGTAGAGCTTATGGAAATAACTTTAGTGAGAATGCAAACTGCAATAGGAGTACATTCAAATCACACTATAGAAATCACAAACACTATATGTATGCATATTGTTCAAGGTCAACTTACCTTTAAACTGATACTTTGGTTTCACCAGTAGGTTGATTTACTCTGTATTGTACACTGTAGCAGAATAAGACATTAAAAAGACAATTTAAATAATGATGCTTCTCCAACCTTTGTGGTTGGGTAAGGTCCTCTACAGTTCCATAATGGCTGTGCACAAAGCCAGGCCATAAAGACATAGTTTAAAGAGTTTGTTTTGTGGAGGAACCTGAGTGGCTTGCACAGAGCCCTGACCTTAAACCTCCTGGAATACCTATGGGATGCACTGGGATGTCAATGTGAACTAGTTCTTCTTATCCAACCTGAGCATGGAAATGTTCTTTTGGCTGAATGGGCATACATTCCCACAGACACTGTAAAAATCTTGTGGAAAGTCTCCACAAAAGAGTGGTGGCAGTTATACAGTTACAGCTACAAAAGAAGGGCAATTCCATGTAATTTCCCATGCTTTTGTAATTGGAAGTCCAATAAGCTCATATAACTCAACCACGTTACCACATACTTTGGTTCAATAGTGTAATTACCTTACACAACCTAAAATAAATTTTATTATCATTTCTGTTTGATAAGAAGACTCTTAAACCAACTGGTTTTGATTTCATTTATTTTATTATTTACATATTAAAATGCTTACAGATTAAAAGAAGCTCAAAATGGCAACATTTTAATAACAATTTATTAGACAAAATATTTCCCTACAGTCCATTCCCAGCTGGAGTGTTCAGTAAAATACATTTATTTTCAAGTGCTACTTTAATTAACATCAACAACGTTCACATATGGACACCTTTTATTTCGATGTCCAAACTTTTTCACAAAATGTCAAAAAATACTAATTAAAAAGTAATCTCTTAAAAAAACTTTTTAAAATAAATGCTTGGCTGAAATGTACTGAATTTACATATGCAAAAAAAAAAATCTATGCAAAAATATGCCATTCTTGATAATTATAGTTTCAAACCAGTAGCAGTGTTGCTTAAAATGTTACTGTGTACTGTATTTAATATTCCTTGTTAAAATTAATGACTTGCAATGGAAATCATGTATAACTATACAGCATAA
The DNA here is from genome assembly GCF_062004578.1 of Staurois parvus. Lineage (NCBI taxonomy): Eukaryota > Metazoa > Chordata > Amphibia > Anura > Ranidae > Staurois > Staurois parvus. Next base: position 4,501,855 of record NW_028317862.1, read on the forward strand.
AAAGAACGATTATTCCTACAGAACACATCAAATGTTTAACATGGAAAGGAAAACCAATTCATTTAATAAAACAGTGGGACTTTAAATATCCCAGGGAGACGCTGCCACACAGTATTTCGGTGTACATTATAGTTTTCTGTTGGCTAAAACTAGAGATTTTTTTGCAATAATATAAAAATGCAAATGCTCAAGTTCATGTGGTTTTCTGAACACCTGTGTCACATTCGCTTTTGCATGAACAGTACTCAGTTAAAGAGACAGTCGCCTGCCCATTTAGGGGGGAATGAGAGTGCCTCCTGATAGCCCACCCTCCCCAGCAAGGAATACTCACCCATCCACAATCCCTAACTGTTGCAGCAGTCTACCAGGAGTAAAGTCTACTGTTAGTGCTTACCAGGGTAGATGATATCACTGTCCCCCATAGTGATTGGAGGGTCAAACCTGGGTGCTATCACAGGGGGGAGGTCTCTGATATTTGGGAAACCCACTCTGTTACAGCAACAGATGGAAAGCTACAATGAAAACAGGGTGGCAGGAGGGGATGGGCTGTCAGGAGGCACTATCACTTTACCCTGTATGGGCAAAATGACTGTCTTTAGTTTAGATAAATATAAAAAAATCCCTCAATCTATCTTTGCAACAACTGTGTTAATGCCTGAGAAAATATAGCGCAAAAAAAAAAAATCAGCATCATAAGACATTTTCAGATGATGGCATCAATGGCCGCCTTCATATTTCTTGACAGGTTTCCCATAGATTATTATTAACTCCAAGTTGTCTAATAATTATAAATTGGGACAACATTACTTAAAGCATTCCCTTTACCTATTCTCCCTAGCCTCGTAAACTAACATAGAACCTCCCACCTTACTGCCTACTTATCTCAGCATTAAAGTTTCAGTCTCTTCCGCTCTTAACTTCCTTCAAACCAAAATAATTTTCAGCAGTAAGATTCATAGATTTAATTGTGGCTGTATTCCCAGTGTCTCTAGTCTCAGAGTATGGCCCAAATTCAATTATATGATGATTTCATACACAGGCAAAGACCAGCATCATAGATTGTTTTGCCAGAGGAGGCAATCACTCTCACTCATAAATATCTGGTGGGGGGGGAAGGTTCTAGGCTGATTTTTTTTTTTAATGAATGTGTACTTTAAAGTAGAACTAAAGGCAACCTTCTTTTTCCCATTTTGTATAAATAAAGGAAGGGTTGTAACCCCGGTCAGTTTAGTTTTTGCCACCTGTGTCCCATTGGGGAAATTTCCCTTCACTTCCTTTCCTATAGCCAGAACAGGACGTGGGAAAATCTCTGGAAATTAAGGAAATTCCGTAGGCACCCCCAGATCACCAGAACTAGTGTCCCCATTGGAACATTTTCCCTGTATTACTTTTCTAGTGACAACCCTAAATTGGGGGTTTCTTTTACTTTCACTTTCGATAATTGTAAACAGGACAAATAGAGAGGGTGATTTTCCGTAACAGGGGCACAGACAGCAATAAAAACTAACAGTTGTTCTAATCCATCTCCAGGCTGTTCAAAACTAAAAAAGCTGCCTTTAATTATACTTTAAATAAAACAATGCTTACAAATAAAGGCTTTGATAATGATATGCATTAAGAGACTAAATATTGTTGATTTTTGTTTTTCAAGATGTGATATCTATTTATAAACCATCATATCAAATCTACAAAGTGGCTCTCATACTGCTAAACTGCTGAAGAAAGAAATAAGCTCTTCTTGTTTTTTGGTTTTTTTTTAGGAAGCACCAAACTGATACAAGTTAAAATATTGTCAAAAGCATCAGAAAAATATTTCACAGCTTGCAGGTGAAAATTATTAAAGTACAGTGGGGATCAAAAGTTTGGGCACCCCAGCTAAAATTTTTTATTAATGTGCATAAAGAAGCCATGGAAAGATGGAAAAATCTCCAAAAGGCATCAAATTACAGATTAGACATTCTTATAATATGTCAACAAAAGTTAGATTTTATTTCCATCATTTACACTTTCAAAATAACAGAAAACAAAAAAATGGCGTCTGCAAAAGTTTGGGCACCCTGCAGAATTTATAGCATGCACTGCCCCCTTTGCCAAGCTGAGACCTGCCAGTGTCATGGATTGTTCTCAATCATCGTCTGGGAAGACCAGGTGATGTCAATCTCAAAGGTTTTAAATGCTCAGACTCATCTGACCTTGCCCCAACAATCAGCACCATGGGTTCTTCTAAGCAGTTGTCTAGAAAACTGAAACTGAAAATAGTTGACGCTCACAAAGCTGGAGAAGGCTATAAGAAGATAGCAAAGCGTTTTCAGATGTCAATATCCTCTGTTCGGAATGTAATTAAGAAATGGCAGTCATCAGGAACAGTGGAAGTTAAAGCAAGATCTGGAAGACCAAGAAAAATATCAGACAGAACAGCTCGCAGGATTGTGAGAAAAACAATTCAAAACTCACGTTTGACTGCACGATCCCTCCAGAAAGATCTGGCAGACACTGGAGTTGTGATACACTATTCCACTATAAAGAGATACTTGTACAAATATGGTCTTCATGGAAGAGTCATCAGAAGAAAACCTCTTCTACGTCCTCACCACAAAAATCATCGTTTGAACTTTGCAAATGAACATATAGACAAGCCTCATGCATTTTGGAAACAAGTTCTGTGGACAGATGAGGTTAAAATTGAACTTTTTGGCCGGAATGAGCAAAGGTACGTTTGGAGAAGAAGGGGCACAGAATTTAATGAAAAGAACCTCTGAACAACTGTTAAGCATGGGGTTGGATCAATCATGCTTTGGGGTTGTGTTGCAGCCAGTGGCACAGGGAACATCTCACGAGTAGAAGGAAAAATGGATTTCAGCAAATTTTGGATGGTAACTTGATGCCATCTGTGAAAAAGCTGAAGTTAAATAGAGGATGGCTTCTACAAATGGATAATGATCCTAAACACACCTCGAAATCCACGGGGGATTACATCAAGAGGCGTAAACTGAAGGTTTTACCATGGCCTTCACAATCTCCTGACCTCAACATAATTGAAAATCTATGGATAGACCTTAAAAGAGCAGTGCGTGACAGACAGCCCAGAAATCTCAAAGAACTGGAAGACTTTTGTAAGGAAGAATGGGCAAAGATACCTCAAACAAGAATTGAAAGACTCTTGGCTGGCTACAAAAAGTGTTTACAAGCTGTGATACTTGCCAAAGGGGGCAGTACAAGATATTAACTCTGCAGGGTGCCCAAACTTTTGCAGACGCCATTTTTTTGTTTTCTGTTATTTTGAAAGTGTAAATGATGGAAATAAAATCTAACTTTTGTTGACATATTATAAGAATGTCTAATCTGTAATTTGATGCCTTTTGGAGATTTTTCCATCTTTCCTTGGCTTCTTTATGCACATTAATACAAATGTTTAGCTGGGGTGCCCAAACTTTTGATCCCCACTGTATATGTGCAGTCAAAACATATTTTTGTTTTAGATAGAACAGGGGTAGGTTAGAACATTTGACAGGTTTGCTGTTCATCAAGGCTCAGTTAGAGAGATTTATCCTCACTTCCTGCCCTGATGACAAATGTGTTAATTAGATAGGAAGTGAAGGAAACTCTCCAACAACTACACAGAGAGAAATAATAATGCTTTTCTTTAGTAGAGTATGGGAAGATTAAAACCCCAAACAGTGATTTTAGTGGGGATATAAATATACCCCCCATTGGGATAGTAATTAAAGCCTACTCTTAGATTGTAAGTTCCAAGGAGCAGGGCCCTCCTAACCCTCTGGTATTGAACTGTGAAATGTTGCTGTATTGTCTCCCTTTATATTGTAAAGCGCTGAGCAAACTGTTGGTGCTATCCTGTACTAAATCCTGTATAATAATAATTATACTCCAAGCAAGGTCTGATTTACTGATGGATCCCTCACCCTTGCTAAACAACTGATCTTAAAATGGGAAAAAAAACTGTGGGAGGGAGGAGGATTTAGATATTATATTTACATTTTCCCCGGCTTTCATACTTCAGGTGGTAACTTCACCACCCTTTCAACAAGATTCTGGGAATGCCAAGTAGTCACATTCTTGCAAAATGAAACACCAGCACAGTACAGGATTGTCTTCTTGTGAGATTTGGGTTGCAGAATTTCCTGAGATTTCCCTGGAAGGATGATGAGGCTACTCTTGTCTAGTTGCTGCAGGCAGTAGTGGGGGTAAGGTAAGAATATTACTTAATCTCTCTGCACAGGGTTTTTTTCATTTAAGGCAGCATTTTGGCAAGGGGAAGGAGGGCCTAATTAGATAACCATTCCGTGATGTTTATATACAAGGTCGTCTATAAAGTAGACCAACTCTGAATTTACATGAAGCAAAACATTTGAAACTTAAAAGGTTTTGGCTAAAATGTGGAAGGGTTAGATCCTTTATCAACTTTTTAGTGCACACTTTGGATATTTCTTTATAGATGCTGTCTGTTTGAGGGGTGTCAGACAGAAGTCTTTAAGAACTTAAGGAAAATCTCCCATTGCTACAAAAAATAAGCTTTGGTTGGAGTTTGACATTAAAATGCAATACAGTTTTAAAAAAATTGTGAAAAAAAATTAACTACATACATGCGACTTGTTGCTGCTCATGCTTCCTAATGCAGGTTCTTGAAGTACTCATGGCGTTCAATAGGAAGAACTGAAATTTAGTTTTTGGAATTAAATACAGTGGAAAATTGCCAACCACTTGCCAGCTGCCAATAATTGTAAGGAGACCAACATAGCAACAAGCAAGATTGAATACACTTTGTTTTTTATCCCAAGAGAGATTATACTTTGCAATACTGCATTGCAACTGCTTGCCAAAGATATGTCACACAGTTGTATTCGTGGTCCCACTGACTTCAAAACTTCAATATGGCAAATGAAACATGTCGCATTGTTTTGACACATTGTATTGTGAAGCACCAGGGCCAAGGCACTATGTATGGACCTGGGAGACTGTCATGTTAGCTTGTAGGTAGGTGGTCAGTGGGCTAAAAATAATCAACTGCCTGTTTTTATGTTCTTTTGCTGCCTGCATGAACCTAGCGTAAAAGTTGTGTCACAGATCATTTTGTTAGGCTTACCCAAAATTAAGTCTTTTGGGAGAATGCACAGGTATAACCAGCGCAAAACAAATATATGCATTTGTAAACACTGTAGCAAGCCATGGCATGGGGGTAAGAATTCACCTGAGGTGGTAGAGAGCGGAAGTTTTGGTCAGGCAAGTGGGGGAATAAGAGCACTTTGTGGGGGATTTACTAGAATTGGAGCATGAAAAAACACAAAAAAACCCCACAACTAAAAAAAAAAGAAAAGGAAGGTGAAAAAATAAAACTCCTTGATGGTACACACAAACAAACCTTACCTTAAAAAAAAAAAAAAAAAAGGAAGAAGCTTTGGCTGGAGATTGACATTAAACTTCAATGCAGTTTTTAAAAAATGCTGCAAAAAAAAAAATTTAATACGTAAATGCTATTTGTTGCTGCTCATTCCAAATGCTGGTTCTTGAAGTACCCATGGTGATCAATAGGAAGAACTGAAATTTAGTTTTTGGAATTAAATACAGTTGAAAGATGCTAACCACTTGCCAGCTGTCAATAACTGTAAGACCAACATAGCAACAAGCAAGATTGAATATATCTTATTTGGCGCAATGGATACTTTAAAAGCATGCAGAGACTCTTCTGTATAATAAATGCTATTTACAAAGTCTATTTTGATATCCTTGATTATGTCAAGTTTGTCAAAGTCTAGATACAGCACTTTGCAAATACATTGTGCCATATATCTTCAATAAAGTGTATATAGTGTATATCTAATGCAGTAAGTAACATTGCTTTTATAACCTTCAATTAATTTGTTTTGCTTTTTCTATTACAGCATATGGGTGGATGCTAAATATATATTTGAAGTCCTGTAGATTGTGGCTTTGTGTTCTCAATATATAGACATGATCCCATCACATTTCTGAGCAGACAAATGGATATTGTACTAACACCCACTCACAACTGACACAGCAAGCATAGACCCATTAGTGGCAGTAGATTTGAATGGTGTCCAGTTTCCTGCTTAATGCGAAATTGAGGTAAATCCAATGATTTCATATTTAATAATGTAAATGTAATTTGTTCAGTCTATATTCACACAAAAGGAAATATTTGGATGGTGAGCCGTTTTGGGGATTTCTACATATAATTATTTTAAGCTACTCAGTCAGTGTGTGTCCTATTTATACCAAGCCAAATTGCCAGCAGGGGAGAGCTGCATCCAATCCAGAAGCTAAATGACTCACTGAAAATCAATCTGTTTTCCCCTCTGCCTTTGGGCTTTCCTTGGGTTCAGTCCTGACTCTCCTCCAGTCATACAGACAGCTTGAGGCTGAGGGTGTCTTTTGGTGTAACTGCTGTCTGCTTCTCTGTCTCAGCTCTATTCACCACAATCGTTAAGGAATTTTAGCCATCAGGCTCTGCAGCCCAATTCTTTCTTGTTCCTCCGGAGATCTGGCCTTGATCGAATATGAAGATAATCTGGCTTCTATGTACTGGTTATTGCAGTACCACATAAAACACCTGTTTGAAATAAAAATGAAAAAAAAAATTATAATTATAGATAGATTGCAATAACCTTTTTTTTTATGGTTTCCTAAAGCTGAACTTCAAACATGATGGCATTGCCTGCAATGATAGTTTCCCAGGCATACTTAGAATAGTTACATTGGCATAATTTGCCATTATACTAAGAAATCAGTTTTGTTGTTTACGGTGCAGCCCTTTTAACACTAGCGGTGGACTTTAGCACCCCTCTGAAAAGAGATCACTTTTCAGTGGTGGTTGAGCAATGGTTTACAGGCGTTTAGGAGACAATACTGACACCTCATGAATGCTTGCTTTTTTTATCCCAAGATTTTATTTTGAAATCTTGCATTGCAACTCTTTGCCAAGGATATGGCACACAGTTGTAGCGTGGTCCCATTGACTCCAAAACTTCAATATGGCAAATGAAACGTCACATTGTTTTGACACATCGTATAGTGAAGCATCAGGACCAAAGCAATGTGTATGGACCTGGGAGACTGTCATGTTAACTTGTAGATAGGTGGTCAGGGGTAAAAACAATCAACTATCTGTGCTGTGATATACCGGCCTCCTGGATCTATATCCCGCTTCCTGGATGACTTTTCCTCCTGGCTAACCTTCTTCCTCTCCTCTGAGCTACCCACCATCATCCTTGGGGATTTCAACATCCCTGTCAACCTCGACAACCCAGACACATCCCATCTCCTCCACTTAACCTCCTCCTTTGCACTTGCACAGTGCATACAATCCACCACCCACTCCAACGGTAATATCCTTGATCTCGTCTTCTCCAACCGCTGCGCTCCCCACAACCTCACTAACACCCCCTTCCCTCTCTCTGACCACAACCTCATTACCTTCTCTATCTCCTCGTCCTCCAATGCCTACCCCTCCAAATGTCACACTACTACCAGCTGTAACCTCCGCAACCTTAACCCTGCCCCCTTCCACTCTGCAGCTGATCAACTCCACAACAGCATCCTCCCCCTGTCCTGCTGCGACTTGGCTATGACTGCCTACAACAACGCGCTGTCAACAGCTCTTGACACACTAGCGCCTTTAACCACACGCCACATCAGACCCCGACCGCTCCAGCCCTGGCAGACTGATCACACCAAAACCCTCAAACAACACAGTCGTGCCCTGGAGCGACTATGGTGCAAAACCAAATCCCAACAAGCCTTCGCCCGCTACAAATCTGCCTTCCACACCTACACCTCCTCCCTCCACGCAGCCAAACAAGTCTACTTCCTGACCCTCATCAAGGCCCTCTCCTCCAATCCTTGCCGACTCTTCTCCACCTTCAACTCTCTACTCTCGCCACCCCCACCTCCACCCAGCACCTCACTCACTGCCCTTGAGATTGCCAATCACTTCAAAAACAAGATTGACACAATTCGCAAGGACATCGCCGCAACTCACACGCCCTCTCAACCCGTCCCCTCTCACACAGCTACCCCCTCATCCCCCCTCTCCCTCGACATAACCCGCAGGGACTTCGTCACTGCTCAAACTCCCTCCAACCCCGTTCCCCCTCACTCAACTACCGCCTCATCACCCCTCTCCCACGGCCCCACCACTGTTTTGACCCCCACTTCCACCCCACCCTACATTCCTCATACTGAAGCCCCCCAAACACTCCGCACCTTTGACCTTACTACCATCGAGGAAGTCTCCAAGATCCTCTCTGATGCCCGCCTCACCACCTGCCCCCTTGACCCTATCCCCTCACAACTCCTTCAACCTCCCTCCCCCTCCATCCTACACATCTTTAATCTCTCCCTCTCCTCGGCACTTTCCCCTCCCCTCCCCTCTGAAACATGCACACATCACCCCCATACTTAAAAAGCCCTCCCTGGACCCCAATGACCCGAACAACCTCAGACCCATCTCCCTGCTCCCATTTACATCTAAACTCCTCAAGCGCCTAGTCTACACCTGCCTAAGCTCTCACCTTCTCACCTCAACGACAACAACCTCCTCGATCCCCTACAGTCCGGCTTCTGTCCCCTACACTCCACCGAAACTGCCTTACCCAAACTCTCCAACGACCTGCTAACCGCCAAAGCTAATGGTCATTATTCAGTGCTCCTACTCCTTGACCTCTCTACGGCCTTCGACACGGTTGACCACCCCCTCCTCCTCAAAAAACTACACTCCCTCGGGCCTCAGAGATTCTGCTCTCTCCTGGCTCTCATCCTACCTGTCACAACGCTCTTTCAGCGTTACCTATAATGCTACCACCTCCCCCTCACTCCCCCTCTCTGTTGGGGTCCCTCAAGGCTCTGTCCTCGGGCCCCTTCTCTTCTCCATCTACACCTCCTCCCTTGGCCAACTCATACACTCTCACGGCTTCAACTACCACCTCTATGCCGACGACACACAAATCTATCTCTCAACCAACCCCCCACCTCACCCCCTCGGTCTCTGCCCGAATCACACACCTATTGAGCGACATATCAGACTGGATGTAGCTCCACTTCCTTAAACTGAACCTCTCCAAAACCAAGTTTCTTGTCTTCCCCCCAGCCCAGATACCACCCCCCATTGACTTCTCCGTCACATCCAACAACGCCACCATCAAACCCGCCCCGCAGGCCAGAGTACTTGGTGTCTGGACTCCAACCTATCCTTCCAGCCCCAAGTCCAATCTTTAACTAACTCTTGCAGACTCCACCTCCGCAACATCGCCAAAATACGCACGTTCCTAACCCCAGAAACCACTAAACAGCTCATCCACTCCCTCATCATATCACGACTCGACTACTGCAATTCCCTCCTCACTGGCCTGCCTCGCCGCTGGCTATCCCCGCTTCAGTCGATCCTGAATACGGCTGCCAGACTCATTCACCTTTCCAACCGCTCCGTTTCCGCTGCCCACTCTGCCAATCCCCCCACTGGCTTCCGATTGCGCAACGGATCAAATTCAAAATCCTAACACTGACGTACAAAGCTGTCCACCATACTGCCCCAAACTACATCACTGACCTAATATCCAAGTACCGCCCAGCACGCACACTCCGCTCCTCACAAGACCTCCTTCTCTCTAGCTCCCTGGTCTCCTCCTCCCATGCCCGCCTCTAGGACTTCTCCAGGGTGTCACCCATCCACCCATCAGATTATCACCTACTTTCCTCTCCTTTAAGCACACCCTGAAAACCTATCTCTTCAGGGAAGCCTACCCCACCCCCTGCTAACCTGCCGACCTCCTCCACTCTTCCTACCACTCCATCCCCCACAGCTATCTCCTCCTGTACCACTATCCCCTCCCTCCTAGATTGTAAGCTTGAAAGAGCAGGGCCCTCGATCCCCTCATGTTTTGCATTGTATTGTTATTGTTCTGTCACATGTTCTGTCCCCCTTTGTAATGTACAGCGCTGAGCGAACCATTGGCGCTTTATAAATACTGTATAATAATAATAATAATAACTATCTGTATTACATTCTTTTTGTGCCTGCAGGAACCTAGTCTAAAAGTTCTATCACAGATCATTGTGTTAGGCTTACACAAAATGAAGTCCATTTTGGGAGAATGCACAGGTACAACCAGCGCAAAACGAATTATGTATTTGTAAACAAGGTAATGGACATGGCATGGGGGTAGGAATTCACCTGAGATGGTGGAGAGCAGTAGTTTTGGTCAAGCAAGTATTGGGGGCAGGGAGGTTCGGGGGACAAAATAAGAGCACTTTGGTTTCTATGCAGAGCTGCACCAGATTTTTCTTGTTCCAGTTTTAGTAAATCTTCCCCAATCACCTTCCAGGTTGTATTGCCTATGCTTAATTGAACAAGCTGAAGTTAGAAGCCGATTGGCTACCATGCACAGCTGCACCAGATTTTGTACTCTCCAATTTTAGTAAATCTCCCTTTTTGTCTTCTTTGTTAACTCCTTGGTATAAAGCAGTGATGGCAGCCCTTCTAGAGACCAAGTGCCCAAACTGCAACCCAAAACCCACTTATTTATCGCAAAGTGCCAACACTGCAACTAAACCTGAATACTGAGGTTTTAGTTTAGAAAAATCAACCCATACATTAACATTTTTTTGTCTTAATAGAAAAACACAATAAAAGAGCTTCCACTGACCACCAGCACAAGGGGGCAAAGTGCCACTGACCACCAGCACAAGGGAGCAAAGTTCCACTGACCACAGCACAAGGGAGTTGTTGTTTGCTTTACAGGAACACCATTCACTTGTTGTTTTATTGAGTTAAAGTTCTATTGTTACTTTGTTTTATTGTAAATCATTGTTTGCTTTGCAGGAACACCATTCAGCTGCAGCACCGAATTGTTTATTCTGACAGCAACAGGGTCTTGCTCTCAGAATATACATAGTAGGTGTGTGTAGCGCTGCTGAATGAGATTTTTCATCTGCAGTTAAAAAAAGAGCATATGCCGAAGCATGGGGGGCTGGGGTGGCCAGTGGGTGGATGGCCCCTATGCTTCTGTATATATATTTTATAAAATTTTTGGAACATTTCATGTGTGCCCATCATTAGAAGTGGGTGGATGCAGGGAGGTATATTCTAATGGTGGGCATACCACACACTTTTTCTGGCAGAGATATTTCAATAAAAAAGTTGTTTTATGGAATTAATGTTTTATTGGTAGTATATAAACCCTTTTAAGTGGTATACATATATATCCTCCAAAAATTATACAAATAATAAGTGAAAGTCCATAAAGTCCCAATCTTTTAAAAAATTACCACCAAGTGTCCATAAATAATAAAGTCCCTAAAAAATGCCGGTCCAAAAAGAAAAATTAAAAAAATTCAAGGGGTATCACCCCTTATGATTAAGTCCAGGAAGTGACGAAACACATCAAGGGACGTGACGTTACCCAGAGGACCGGAAGTAGCGGAGCAGCCATTTTGAAAGTGGGAAAACAATACCTGGCATTCCTGGAAGCTGCTTCAAGGTTGGAGTCATGGGAATAATGCGATTTTTATGCTGATATAATGTAAGATCAACTATTAAAGTGTTTTTTCAATTTCAAACGGAATTACACTATATGGGTCTATTTCTTTTTCCTATATACAGTTGCAAGAAAAAGTATGTGAACCCCTTGGGATTACGTGGAGTTTTGCATGAATTGGGCATAAAATGTGCTCTAAACGTCATCTAAGTCACAACAATAGAAGAACACAGTCTGCTGAACATAATACTACACAAACATTAGATGTTGCCATGGTTTAATTGCACATAACATGTAAACATTCACAGTGCAGGCAGGAAAAAGTATGTGAGGCCCTAGCTTAATGACTTCTCCCAGAGCTAATTGGAGCCAGGAGTGAGCCAACCTTGACTCCAAGTAGTGTGATGATATTGGATGTGTTGCTGACAGCTGTCCTGCCCTTAAAAAACACACACCTTTTGTGGGTTTACTGGTTTCAAGAAGCACTGTCTGATGTGAACCATGCCTCGCAGAAAAGAGCTCTCAGAAGACCTACGATCAAGAATTGTTGACTTGCATGAAGGTGGAAAGGGTTACAAAAGTATCTCCAAAAGCCTTGATGTTCATGTGTCCACGGTAAGACAGACTGTCTACAAATGGAGAAAGTTTAGCACTGTTGCTACTCTCCCTAGGCGTGGTCGTCCTGTAAAAATGACTGCAAGAGCACAGCGCAGAATGCTGCATGAGGTAAAGAAGAATCCCAGAGTGTCAGCTAAAGACCTACAGAAATCTCTGGCACATGCTAACATTTTTGTTGACACATCTACAATAAGGAAAACATTAAACAAGAATGGAGTACATGGGAGGACACCACGGAGGAAGCCATTGCTGTCCAAAAAGAATATTGCAGCACGTTTGAAGTTTGCAAAAGAGCACCTGGATGTTCCACAGCACTACTGGCAAAATATACTGTGGACAGATGAAACCAAGATTGAGTTGTTTGGGAAGAACACACAACACTATGTGTGGAGAAAAAAAGGCCCAGCACACCAACATCAAAACCTCATCCCCACTGTAAAACATGGCAGAGGGAGCATCATGGTTTGGGGCTGCTTTGCTGCCTCAGGGCCTGGACGGATTGTTGTCATTGATGGGAAAATGAATTCCAGAGTTTATCAAGACATTTTGCAGGAAAACGTACGACCATCTGTCCGCCAACTGAAGCTCCGCAGAGGATGGGTGATGCAACAGGACAATGACCCAAACCATACAAGTAATTCAACAAAACAATGGCTGCAACAGCACAGAATACGCCTTCTGGAGTGGCACAGTCAGAGTCCTGACCTCAACCCAATTGAAATGCTGTGGCATGACCTTAAGAGAGCGATTCACACCAGACATCCCAAGAATATTGCTACACTGAAATAGTTTTGTGAAGAGGAGTGGTCCAAAATTACTCCAGATCGTTGTGCAGGTCTGATCTGCAACTACAGGAAATGTTTGGTTGAGGTTATTGCTGCCAAAGGAGGGTGAACCAGTTATTAAGTCCAAAGGTTCACATACTTTTTCCTTCCTGCACTGTGAATGTTTACATGTTATGTGCAATTAAACCATGGCAACATCTAATGTTTGTGTAGTATTATGTTCAGCAGACTGTGTTCTTCTATTGTTGTGACTTAGATGACGTTCAGAGCACATTTTATGCCCAATTCATGCAAAACTCCACGTAATCCCAAGGGGTTCACATACTTTTTCTTGCAACTGTATACTATGGAGCATTGATACAATGGAGTATATACACTGAGGTTCTGAAGGCATCCATGTGGACAATACAGTATATACCCTCTTCTGGAGTAAAGTGTGATTTATTACTTATTTGGTAAGGGTATTTAATTCAGACACTTTAGAAGTGCATACTGAATGCCACGGGAAAATATATTTGTATAGAATCTTTGATTCACAGTGTGTTACACTATCACTGTGCACAAGTGTTCCCAATCACATATGTGGTCACGTTATTATTTTGGAGTGTTCACAATCACATATGTGGTCACGTTATTATTTTGGAGTGATTAGTGCACATGTTACATTATTTATGATTTATATTAATCAAGCATAATGCACTATTGAGTTTTTCTTGTTTCAAGGTTTACGTCTTCTTTGGAGTCATTCGGAGGGCTCTGCAGAAAGATTTATGAATTTTTCTTTTTGGACCAGAATTTTTTTCTCCAAAATACATTCTGCTACATCTCCCGAGTATGGGGGTACCACATATGAAAGACTTTTTGGCAGTCTAGCCAAGTACAGGGCCCCAAAATCCAATAAGCACCTTCAGGCTTTTAAAGGGCTTTATTTCCTCATTACTTTTCCTGACTACCTATCACAGTTTCAGAGGCCCTGAAATGCCAGGATAGCACCAACCCCCCCCCCCCCCAATGACCCCTTTTTGGAAAGTAGATACCCAATCTTGCTATCTTGGCATTTCAAGGCCTCTGAAACTGTGACAGGTAGTGAGGAATTGAAATGAGGAATGTACGCACCTTCAGGTTTTCAAAGTGGTCAATGGATTTCAGGCTCCTGTATGTGGCTAGGCTCCCAAAAAGTCTGACACGTGGTATCCCCATACTCAGTAGAAGTAACAGGATGTATTTTGGGGTGTAATTCCTCATATACCCATGGCTTGTATGAGCAATATATAATTTAAGTGACAACTTTGTGTAAAAAAAAAAAAATGTTTTTGTAATTTTCCAAAAACCTGTCATTTTCCGAAAAAAAAAAATCTTCCATGGACTCAACATGCCTCTCAGCTTAGGGTGTCTATGTTATGAAAAGGGGTCATTTGAGGGTGTTTGTACTGTCCTGGTATTTTAACACCTGAAGAAATGTGATAGACAGTCAGAAAGTAAAAGCTGTGTAAATGCCATTATCTATACCATAATTTGTAGATGCTCTAACTTTCACACAAACCAATTAATATGCAGTTATTGGGATTTTTTTTTACCAAAGACATGTAGCAAAATACATGTTGGCCTAAATTTATGACGAAATTTATGATGACAGAAATTAGAAAATATAATTAATTTTTTCTAAATTTTTTGGGGTTTTTTGTTTATAGCACAAAAAAAACCCCAGAGGTGCTCAAATAGAACCAAAATAAAGCTCTATTTGTGTGAAAAAAAGGACATAAAGTTAATTTATGTACAGCATTGCATGACCGCACAATTGTCAGTTAAACTAGCGCAGCGCTGTATAGCAAACAATGGCGTAAATTGCAGTATCTATACCATAGTTTTTAGACGCTATAACTTTCACACAAAGCAATCAATATACACTTATTGGGATTTTTTTTACCAAAGACATGTAGCAGAATACATTTTGGCCAAACTTTATGACTAACTTTGAGTTTACTATATATATTTATAGCTGAAAGTAAACAATATCTTTTTTTTTTTAATTGTTGGGTTTTTTTTTATATAGCACAAAATATAAAAAGCACACTGGAGAAAAAATACCACCAAAAGAAAGTTCTATTTGTGTTAAAGACATAAATTTAGTTTGGGTAAAGCATTGCATGACCATGCAATTGTCAGTTAACACTTTGAGGACCAAGGGACGTATTTGTCCCATGTTTGTAATTGTGTGTATCATCTGATTAAGAACTTAAAACTCTTTTTTTTTTTTGGTTTGAGTCAAAATATATTGTTCTTATCAACAAACAACAAATGGATCTAGCTTTTTGCCAATTATTTCATGAAATGGCTTAGTTACAGCAACTGAAGTGTAGAAACTTTAAAAACAAAAAAATTTATTCTTTTGGCATTCCAAAACCTTACGGTCCTCAAAGGGTTAAACTAACGCAGCACTGTATAGCAAATAAAATGGCGTAAATTGAAGTATTTATACCATAGTTTTCAGATGCTATAACGTCACACAAAGCAATCAATATACACTTATTGGGATGATTTGTTTTACCAAACACATGTAGCAGAATACATTTTGGCCTAAATGTATGACTAACTTTGCGTTTACTACATATTTGTTATAGCTGAAAGTAAAAAATATAGTTTTTTTTCATAATTTTAAGTCTTTGTTTATGACACAGAAATAAAAAGCGCACAGGTGATCAAATACCACCAAAAGAAAGCTCTATTTGTGTGAAAAAAGGACATAAATTTCATTCATGTACAGTATTGCATGACCGTGCAATTGTCAGTTAAACTAGTGCACTGCTGTATAGCAAACAATGGCGTAAATTGCAGTATCTACAGTCAGGTCCATAAATATTGGGACATTGACACAATTCTAACATTTTTGGCTCTATACACCACCACAATGGATTTGAAATGAAACGTGGCAACCACATCCCCCGGAAGAAGCCAAGTGACCCTGTGGCGCAACGCATTGGGGAGGGGCATCGACGTCACCACGGCAACCCGACTTCTGACACAGCGATTGCAGGCAGTGAGTGCAGACACTCGGAGGGAGCAGGTCATACCCGGACTGAGCGGTTATACTCAGTAATGCTTGTTGATTTTAACTGAATGTGAGTGCATAAAGGAGAGCAATAAATTTATGTTTTTTAAAACGATAAAGCACTATATATTTTTCTGTTTTCCACTATACTAACGAGGAATTAAGGGAGAAGGAAATATTTCCACTATACTAACGAGGAAGTAAGGGAGAAGGAAATATTTCCACTATACTAACGAGGAATTAAGGGAGAAGGAAATATATCAACCAACAGTGCAAGGAGGCAGAGACTGCCAGTTTCCATCAGGAGCCATCCAGCCACTTATAGAGGAGCCCTAAAAGGATCCCAGCATTACTACATTCATATCAAAGATCCCACCAACACCTTATTACTATACAGCTGTGTTAGCCTAGTAATAGGCTAACAAGGAGGTGAGCGCCTAATAATAACATCCAAGACAAGTTTTATTTTGGACATTCATTTGGACTTTTCACATTTATATGTTTACAGATATATTTGATTATTCATCATTTAAGTTTGGGACACTCTAAGTTTGGACATTTTATTATTTTAGTTATATACCATTGTATTCTTTATATTATTTTTTAAAAACATTTTATTTATGTTATATCACAATTGTCACAGATCAACCAATTAATCTTTGTAAAAGCGTGGCACCATTTACCATATTATATTCTAGTTCACACAAATGAGCATGTGATTAGGAGCCTGCTAGCTTTTATATTAATATTTAGCATATTATCCTAGTGGCTTACAAGTAACCAAATTAATTCTTTCTTGAAAGTAAAAAATAGGTTTTTTTTAATTTTCTGTCTTTTTTTGCTTATAGTGCAAAAAAAAATAAAAAAGCGCACAGGTGATCAAATGCCACCGAAAGAAAGCTCTATTTGTGTGAAAAAAGACATAAATTTAATTGGGGGTGCAGCACTGCATGACCGTGCAATTGTCAGTTAAAGTAACACAGCGCCGAATAGCAAAAAGAGGCCTGGTCAGGAAGGGGGGTAAATCCTCAGGAGGGCAAATGGCTAAAGTCCTGATTAATCGCCCCTTGTTAACATAAAAGTACAATTGTAACATTAAATGTGATACTGTATCTACATAATCATGTGTATAAAAAAAACCTTCAATTTGGACGAATAAAGAAAACAGTTATTTGGAAAGATGCTGAGTGTATCTATTTGTGCATGTTCCCTACTGCAGTAGTTATTAATTTGGAACCTGTAATCAGTATGAGGATAGGAGTTTCCTATCTATATAATTTCCAGAAAATTTGTGTTATCCCAAAATAAAAAAAAATATTGAACCACAGTGGGCATGGTATGACAGTTGTGTTTGATTTACAAACAAGCTGCTGCTCCAAGTCTGCTGGCACCACAGGACTCAATCATCCAACTTCCAGATGGTACTAGCCCAGCTCACAACTGTCAGATAAAACCAAAACGAATCTGGATGGCTGCACTTCTCGGATCCAGTAAAAAAATGTATTTCACATTATTATCCATAAAAGCAGTGAAGTCACAGTGGGGGAGGAGAGGCATTGTTAACACATTTCATGCTGTACTTTGTGCTTACTCATAGCCATATGAGTACAGGGGTGGACTGTCAACTTATGGGGCCCCCGGGCAATAGGGGATCATAGGGCCCCTATGTCCTCACCCATACTCAAACCACACCAAAAAAAGTAAATGAAAGGTACCAGTGGCATCTCATGGGGCCCCCTACATACAATTCTCCTTTAAGGGCTCATTTGCACAGGTGCAGATATCTATATATAGATAGAGAGAGAAAGAGAAGGTGTGTGAGAGCATGAAGCATGCACATGGGTTCTAGGGAAAATGTATGTATTTATTTCAGGTATAGCAACATCAATTTATGCAGCTCTTTACATATATATTGTACATTCACATCAGTCCCTAACCCTCAAGGGGTGTACAGTCTAAAGTCCCCAATCACATTCATACATACACATACTAGGGTCAATTTAGACAGGATCCAATTAACCTAC
The DNA here is from genome assembly GCF_062004578.1 of Staurois parvus. Lineage (NCBI taxonomy): Eukaryota > Metazoa > Chordata > Amphibia > Anura > Ranidae > Staurois > Staurois parvus. Next base: position 4,519,838 of record NW_028317862.1, read on the forward strand.
CAGCATGTCTTTAGAGTGTGGGAGGAAACCAGAGTACCTTGAGGAAACCCACGCAGGCACAGGGAGAACATGCAAACTCCAGGCAGGTGGTACAGTGGTTGGGATTTGAACCAATGACGCTGGTGATACCAGACTGGAGTGCTAACCACTTAGCCACTGTGCTGCCCCAAATAACTTATTTCCCAGTCTTAAGTTTATACAGGAGGGCTATTACCAAAAAAAGTGACCAAATATTATCCCTTATTTATCTGGCGTGCATCTGTAAATTTTCATTATATTTTACAAAACTGCCTATTACCATTAATTCAGAATCCGTGACAGAATTTTGACCGATGAAGCAAATGAGCAGGCATAAAGCAAAGCGTGAGTGGAACGCATTAGTTATACTGAATGCAATGTCTGATCACACACAGGTCCATTGAGCTGCTGTGAATACCAGAAAACAGAAATCTGTACCCTTTACATATGTTTACTTCTCCAATTCCCTTTCAGCCAAGTATTAAAAGAAATATTTTGGTGATGTGGCCTCTTTTGAGGGATTAAATGGAAACATGGTTTGCGTGGTAATAGTTTTTACTAATGGCCCAGCACACTAATGGCTCATTTTAAAAAACTGTTCCGCCTTGCACTTATCCAAGCAATTCCTTTGTCAAAAAAGAAACTGTTTAACTGACTAGCAAAAAGGATTCACTGCTCATGACACTGGCAGGAAGGTGTTTTAAGTATGTCAATGGATTACACACTCATGTTCAAACTAGCAGTCATGTGAAAAAGAAATCCATTAGTGTTTCAGTAGGCAAAGGAACATTTATTGTTACATTATTACATTGAGGTAATGTTCAGGTTTCTTATGATGTCAGGTGAACAGGTTGCAGCGTGAGTCAATATTGTTAAAGCTGAACTCTATTCAGACATAAAAGACATAAATGAATGCGGCTCTGTATTCATTAATGCATCACACACATACAATAAGAACAAAAGGCCCCATGTATTACTGGATAAACTTTATTGGAAAACTTATGGGTTCATACTTACAATAGCCAAAGGCTAATACAGCAATATAGACCATACCCAAGTGGCAAAGTTACCCTCATAAGGTGGAGTATCCGCCTGACCTTGATGTCACTGAGATACGCTAACACTTTTCAAGGGACTTTCCCACTTCATCAGGCTTTGCTGTGATGAAGAGGGTTCATCCCTAGTAAATGCATTAGCTGGTCTTGGTGATGCCAGGGTCATATTGATACTCCACTTTATGAATGTTATCCTGCCACTCAGGTCTTGTCTATATTTCTGTATTAGCATTTGACTATTGTGAGTATGCGCTCATTGCTTTTCCAATCAAGTTTATCTGATAATGTCTGTGGCTTTTGTGTCCTTTAGTTTTTTTCTGTATGTCTTTTTTCAAGATTTCTCAGTCTTAAGAGGGTAGCATTGACGCAGTTTACCAAGATGTGACAAGAAATTACATTTGAATGGTCTATACTACAGCTCTGTTGATCTTTACAAAGTCACTAGAGCTATGGAGTCATATGGAGATACAGTTGTGTTGGGTCATTAATACATCATCAAAAGATATTCTTTTTAAGCCTAACTCCAGGTACAAGAAAAAAAAAAATGACCCCTGCAGTGGGGCCTGTAGCAAACTTGCTCATCAGTGTTGGACGCGGAGTTCCCCTTTTCCTTTGTCTTTTCTTTTATTTGAGGTATTCCTCGATCATTCACTCCCTACCCCCTCCCTTCCTGCGAGGCAAACGTTATCTCCTGAGTGACAGATGGGGGGTCAACCACAGAGTAAAGCATCCCTTGTCCCGGTGCCAGGCCGCCTGCGGAAGTGTAACCTTTCTCACTTAAAAGCACTGACCTGAGAAACTCATGTAGGCTCACCCATCATAAAAGACAGTTTATCTGATCGGCCGGTCCTTCGGTCACGAGTCTGGTGAGAAGGTCGGGGGTCTGACGCCGCGGGCGTGACGTATTACTGTTAGTCAGTCGCGGTCGTGCGATTCTTGCATGTTGGTGGCGGCGACCGTGTGATCCGTGACAGGGCCCATCACACGACGTGGGTTAAATGCTTGTTAAATTTAGGAGTACAGGGATAAGGGAGAAATACCTTATTCATCATTTTGGCTCCTTTTATCTTTACGACTGCTCACATGAAGCCTCCTCTCTAAGGCACTCTCAGTTGTGGTTGCAAATGCCAGCTCCCCGTTCAATATAGGGTCAATAGCCCTGCGTGGTACATGGTGATTCTGAGGGAGCATCTGGGTGAAGATGTGAGCGCCGGAGTGAGAGTAATGGTAAATAATGCAGGCCGTATTTGGGATTGTTAAAGGAGGTTCACTACTGCACAAATTTGGACAACATACAATTTGTAAGGCCGTACAACCATCAGACTGAAGGGAAAAAGGCTGGTGTAAATGAGGTTCATTGTGGGCTTCAATGTAGGGATATACTTTACCACCTGTAAGGGACCGCCCGGCGGTACTACTAGCACTCCACTGAATAGGCGTCCCCAGCGCACGGAGTCTAAGTCCCAGGGTGCTTGTTCACCAGGGCCCCTGATGGTGGGGATGGACTTGGAGCTCCCTGAGACCAGGTCGTGGCTACTGGGTGCGCCCGTCAGTGGTAGTAGTATGCGCAAGGGGCTCCCACGGGGAAGAGTCTGATGTGAGGAGGTCAGAAGACCCCACTGCACGGGATGGATGGATGGATGAGCAAGGTCAGATGGGCCGGGTCGGTAACAGAGAGGGCGGCAAGGTACAAGGCAGCGGGCATAGAATGGTCGGGTCACACGCCAGGTCAGCAACAGCAGGTCAAAACCAATAGGGGGCATTCAGGAGAGAGGTCAGGCAAAGCAAGGGTCAGAATAGGAGAAAACAGCAAGGTCAGGTATAATCCGGGTCAATAACTTACAGGGTACAGGTTCACAGGATACAAGATGCAGGAAAGACCAGAAGGCACTGAATGACAGCTCAGGGTCATTTAAATATCCCGCCCTGCGCTGCCATTGGTGCCCAGCGGGCGGCCGCGGCTTCTACTGCGCATGCGCGAACTCGAACGCCGCGGCCGGCCCGGACCCAGTGCTCGAGTCCCTGCGCCGGGCGGCATACTGCGCCTGCGCCGGGACCAACGCGGCGGGGATCGAGGGGATCCCTGACATTGCCCCCCCCCCCTACGGGCAACCTCCGGATGCCCACCCGATCTCTCCACCACGGGTGATCGCGAAAGAACCTCCGGACAAGTCTGGATGCATGGACATTATGGGCTGGTTCCCAAGAATTGTCCTCAGGACCATAGCCCTTCCATTTGATAAGGAATTGGGTCTGGCCTCCCCTCCTTCGACACTTCAGGATTGTTTCAACCTCAAACTCTTCTTCTCCTTCGACCGTTACCACTTCCGGGGGTCTAGATTCCCGGTCAGGGAAGGCATCTGGGACCACTGGCTTCAGCAGGGACACATGAAAGACCGGGTGGATCTTGAGCGTGTCAGGGAGGGCGAGTTCGTAGGCTACTTCGTTAACCATCCGTTTAATGCAGAAGGGGCCTATAAATTTGGGTCCCAATTTCTTTGACGGGCAAAGCATCTTTAGATTGGACGTCGCCAGCCAAACCTTCTCCCCAGGCCGCAATACCAGATCTCCTCTCCGTTTCCTGTTGAATGCTTTCCTGTAGTCTTCCTGGGCCCGACTGATGGCCACTTGAAGCTTCTTATTGTTCGCAGCGAAGAACGATACCACATCTTGTGTTGCTGGTACTGGGCATTCCGACACCAAATCCGGGAGGAAGACTGGGTGAAAGCCATAGTTGGCAAAGAACGGGGACTGCCCTGTTGCTGAGTGGCGGGCGTTGTTATACGCAAATTCCGCTAAAGGAAGAAGTGGCAGGCAGTCATCTTGAGTAAACGAGGTATAGCATCTTAAGTATTGCTCCAAGGTCTGATTGGTCCTTTCGGTTTGACCGTTAGTTTGAGGGTGGAACGCAGAGGAGAGAGATAATTTGATGTCCAGGGCTTTGCACAGTGCCCTCCAGAATCTGGACGTGAACTGGACCCCTCGGTCCGAGACGATGTCTTCAGGGACCCCATGCAACCTGACTACCTCACGAATGAAGACTTGCGCGGTCTCGGCCGCCGAGGGGGTTTTCTTCAACGGGATGAAGTGGGCCATCTTGGACAAGCGGTCCACGACTACCAGGATTGCCGTGTGGTCTCGGGATGGCGGAAGCTCGACTATAAAGTCTAGTGAGATCTTTTGCCAAGGCCGTTCAGGAATAGGTAAGGGTCGCAGCAGACCCCAAACCTTGTTTCTTGCTGGCTTGTTCTTCTGGCAGGTGACACAGGACCTGACATAGCCCTTACAATCCTTAGCCATGTCTGGCCACCAGAATGAGCGTCGGAGAAGTTCCAGGGTCTTTTCTGGGCCAAAGTGCCCCGCCATTGGGTGGTCGTGGCAATGCCCCAAGACCAAGGTTCGGGTTTCTTCCGGCACCACAATTCGGTCTTCCCTCCATAGGAGTCCCCCCTTGTTCCGGAGTGGCCCTCCGCCTGGGGTAGAGAAGTTTGTGGATGCCTCCATTAGCCTGGAACGAAGATCCGACTGAAGGGCCAAGAAGTTACCCGAGGACAGGATGGTGTCAGGTACTGGGGTCTCCTTGACGTCTTCGTACATCCGTGATAACGCATCCGGCTTAGTGTTCTTTGATCCCGGCCGGTACGTAATGTGGAAGTTGAATCTCGAAAAGAATAGTGCCCATCTCGCCTGTCGCGGGCGTAGACGCTTGGCAGTTCTCAGATACTCTAGGTTCTTGTGGTCAGTAAATATTAAGATGGGGTGCACCGCACCTTCCAGCAGGTACCTCCATTCCTCTAACGCCGTTTTGATCGCTAGTAGCTCTCGATCACCGATATCATAGTTCCTCTCCGCTGGGGTCAGCTTCCGTGAGAAGAACGCTACAGGGTGGAGCAGTTCCTTGGTGCCTTTTCGTTGGGAGAGGATGGAGCCTACCGCATTCTCCGATGCATCTACCTCCAAGATATAGGGCAGAGCGGCGTCTGGGTGACCCAAAATGGGTGCCAAAGTGAACAGCTTCTTTAAGACTTCGAAAGCTCCCTGCGCTTCTGGTGTCCATCTGAATCGGGTTCCCAGCTTGGTTAGCTGAGTAATGGGGGAGACCAAACCCGAGAAGTTCTTGATGAACTTCCGGTAAAAATTTGCAAAGCCGATGAATCGTTGGACGCCTTTCCTATCTGTGGGTTCAGGCCAATCCAGTATTGCAGTGACCTTCTGGGGATCCATCGCGACCCCCGCGGTGGAGATAATCAGGCCCAAGAAGACAATGCTGGATTGTTCAAAACAACATTTTTCTGTCTTGGCGTACAACCCATGCTGCCGCAACCGCCCCAATACTTTTGCTACATGTATTCTGTGTTCCCCCAAAGACGGGGAGAAAATCAGAATGTCGTCTAAATAAACGATCACGAAGACATCCAGAAAGTCGCTAAAAATATCATTCACAAAGTGTTGAAAAGTGGCCGGAGCATTGCACAACCCGAACGGCATGACCAGATATTCAAAATGACCGAAGCGGGTGCGGAAGGCCGTCTTCCACTCGTCCCCCTCCCTTATGCGAATCAAGTTGTACGCCCCCCTCAGATCCAGCTTGGTAAAAACCACTGCTGACTTTAAACTTTGGAACAGCTCAGGTACTAATGGTAGTGGGTAACGGTTTTTTATCGTGACCCTGTTCAATTCCCTGTAATCGATACATGGCCTTAAGGTTTTGTCCTTCTTTTCAACAAAGAAGATTCCCGCCCCCGCCGGTGAGGTGGAGTGGTGGATGAACCCCTTCTGGAGGCTGTCCTCGATATATTCCTTTAGGGCCCCCAATTCGGGCTCTGAAAGGGGGAAGATTCGCCCAAAAGGAATTTCTGAGCCGGGTAACAGGTCAATGGGGCAGTCATAAGGGCGGTGGGGGGGTAGAGTATCAGCTCCCCGTTTGCTGAACACATCTAAAAACCCATGGTAGACCGCAGGGATTACTTGTTTTAATTCAGCTTCCCCCTCAGAGCACAGGAGGATTTGGGGGGCCCCCGGGCCCGAAGTGCGGCAGTATATCCGACAGTATGGGGAAGGGAACGTGATTACTCCGGTCTCCCAGTCAATCTGGGGGTTATGGGCCCGTAACCATGGGAGCCCCAGAATGACTGGGAAGAGGGGTGAAGCTATAGCATCCAGGCGGAGGAATTCCTGGTGCTGGCCGGCAATGACAGTGGTGATGGAGGGGGTTTCCTGGTTCACTACCCCCGATTTTATTCGGGAACCGTCGGCCAAATAAATATTGAACCCCTTCTGTTTCAATTGAAGGGGAATACCCTGCTGGTGAGCAAAATTAATATCCACGAAGCAGCTGCATGCCCCAGAGTCAATTATGGCCGATACTTCCACGGTCCTTTCTGGAAGCTGAAAGGAAAGGGGTACCACTAAGTATTGGGATGGACCAACATTGCCAATGGATAAGGAAGAAGAGGTGCACTTACTCAGTTTCTGCGGGCAGGAACGCGCCATATGACCAGCTTCGCCACAATAGAGGCACAGGTTCTGGGATCGTCTGCGCAGATGTTCCTCTGGGGATAGTTTAGGCCGTGCCAGGCCGAGCTGCATGGGTTCGGGGTTATCTCCAGGTGGCCGGTTTTGGACGACTGGCCTAGGTGTTTGACTGGGACCCTGAAATGATCCCCAGGGATTTCCATGACCCTGGCCGGACCTCTCAAACCTGCGTTCCCGCAGTCTACGGTCAATTTTAATGGTCAGTGCTATTAAGTCCTCTAAAGTCTCAGGTACCTCCACCCGGGCGAGCTCGTCTTTCAGGCCATCTGATAGGCCAATACAGAACTGATGCAGGAGTGCGAACTCGTTCCAGCGAGTATCCCCCATCCATCGCCTAAATTCAGCTGCGTACTCCTCCGCCGCTCGGCGGCCTTGCCGGAGCGTGTACAGAGTAGCTTCAGCAGAAGCTGCCCGCTGTGGGTCATCATAAAGGATGGCCATAGCATCAAAAAAACTGTCAACCGAACTGAGGTGAGGGTCGTTTTTTCCCCGTAATCGATGGGCCCAGTCTTGGGGTTCACCCTGCAGGAGGGAGATGACGAACCCCACCTTCACGGATTCAGTCACGAAGGTTCGGGGTTGTAGCTCAAAATAGAGGAGGCAGGACTCGCGGAATGATCTAAAACGTGTGCGGTCCCCGTGGAAACGTTCCGGTAAGGGTACTCGGGGGTCGGCCGCCGGGAGTGGTGCGGATGCCCCAGACACCAGCACAGGGGCTGCTACAGCTGGAGATGTGGGGACCGCGGCCTGTGGGGTGGGAGCGGATATAGTGCAGGCCTGGAATTGAGTTTCAATCCGCTGACATCTATCCTGCAGGGCCGATACGGTCTGTGTCAAATTGGACAGGTGCCTGCAGATCTCCTCCAGCGGCGAGGGACCTCCTCTAGACTCAGTCATGGCCTTCTGGTACTGTAAGGGACCGCCCGGCGGTACTACTAGCACTCCACTGAATAGGCGTCCCCAGCGCACGGAGTCTAAGTCCCAGGGTGCTTGTTCACCAGGGCCCCTGATGGTGGGGATGGACTTGGAGCTCCCTGAGACCAGGTCGTGGCTACTGGGTGCGCCCGTCAGTGGTAGTAGTATGCGCAAGGGGCTCCCACGGGGAAGAGTCTGATGTGAGGAGGTCAGAAGACCCCACTGCACGGGATGGATGGATGGATGAGCAAGGTCAGATGGGCCGGGTCGGTAACAGAGAGGGCGGCAAGGTACAAGGCAGCGGGCATAGAATGGTCGGGTCACACGCCAGGTCAGCAACAGCAGGTCAAAACCAATAGGGGGCATTCAGGAGAGAGGTCAGGCAAAGCAAGGGTCAGAATAGGAGAAAACAGCAAGGTCAGGTATAATCCGGGTCAATAACTTACAGGGTACAGGTTCACAGGATACAGGATGCAGGAAAGACCAGAAGGCACTGAATGACAGCTCAGGGTCGTTTAAATATCCCGCCCTGCGCTGCCATTGGTGCCCAGCGGGCGGCCGCGGCTTCTACTGCGCATGCACGAACTCGAACGCCGCGGCCGGCCCGGACCCAGTGCTCGAGTCCCTGCGCCGGGCGGCATACTGCGCCTGCGCCGGGACCAACGCGGCGGGGATCGAGGGGATCCCTGACACCACCTCTGCCCTAAAGTTGGATCTTCTTTGTATGGTGCACAGGGCTTTGTTTTTTTCTGTTTACATAAACTATTGATGGAAATTTCTTCAATAAAAACTTATTGAAAAAGAAAAACAGGCAATAAACTTGCAAGTTGAACAAGGGTCACGTGATCACTCACCACCGGTGCTTTGCAGCTGACTCAGTGGAAGATGGTCATACATGTGGCATTACTTTAGGGCTAAAGCTAAACTCCAAGAAACTGCTAAATACACAGCTGAAATAAATATAAGGGAGTTGGTTTGTCTCCATAAAGTATTTCTTTCCATTCTTTTCTAAGATACACACGGTCCTACCAGACAGCACAGCCCACCTAAAGACCATGACTAGTCACTGCAGAAGAAGCATCAGTCTGATTAGCTCAACTATCACTCTACTCTCTCCTGCTATCAGCAGGCTCCTTATTAGCACATGAACACTACAAAGGACCTGATTGGTACATTGTGCTGCTTCTTCCTCTCCCAGTCAAAGCTCTTCTGTAAAATGGATTACGTGAAGCTGATACTTAGTCACATTCACTAGCTGCTTTAAGAAAATATACTTTTTTTTTAATGAACATAAACGTGTATGAATTGGTGTATTTATTTGCTTGAAGTTCAGCTTTAAGGTGTATCTAAAGTCAACACAAAAATGTAATATATTGCAGCTTACAAATCTTTGATGTGGTGGCTGCATTAGTTTTTTTTTTTTTTTTTCAAGATTCTTTTGCTTTATTTTCCCCTTGTAATCCTACAAAAATATACTTCCTGTCCCTGGAAAGCCATGTCACTCCACCATTGTACCTATGAAGGGATCCATGGTTGTCCATCTAGACTACCCTCCTCATATGGACTACAAACATCTTGCTATGTCTCTGTCTCCATTACATGGAGGCAGGACAATAAGTAATTTATAGAAGATAGCTAAGAAGTGATAAGGACACTACATTTCTAACAAAATCAACAGACATCTTCTGTATTTGCTGAAAATGTTCTTAGCTTGAAAAAGAAGAAAACAAATGCAGCCACCATATTTAAGGACTTTACTATATTACATTTTTGTTCATAGGTTTAGTTATCCTTTAAGTTTAAAATAATGCTCAGGTAGTCAAAGCTAAGATTTGACTGGGTATTATTTCACTCCCCTGCATTTTTTCACTATTTAATATGAACAATGTTCATAAATGTCTCCTACTTTAAGACATGTAAAGAAGTCAAAAAACAGTTTTCACACATACAGCCTGTTCCCACGGCTGTTCACTCAATGGCTGCTTTTCCTCTAAGAGAATCATACACCTGTTCAAGCACCATTTACAAACTTCGTTTCCCGCAGAAGGCCTCATGTCAGTGACAAGGCACTTAATAAAAGAATAAATAACTTGGTTACTTAAAAACTGTCACACGCACACACAGTAGCACTCACTGAAGCTGCGGTTTATAAAACTTTTAAGAAGTGCAGACACTTTTAAGACTCTATTGTGATTCAGCAAAACTCTTTATAATGTATTGTTACTTAATGGAACACTTATCCTTTATCCAATGTCGGACTTTTATTTCTTGGCAACAAATGTAGCAGCTTACTATGTTAAATACTTATATGTATTTATTATAGCATTATACTTCTATTTAATAAAGCTGTTAAAAAAGAAGCATTTTAACAATGAAATTAAAGCCATAAAGGAAATGGGTCACAGGCATAATCCGGAATTGTTCTTCCTCTAATATTCAGATTGCTAGGAGCAATATTATTGAAGAGGAAACATTTAAAAATATGCAGACGAAGGACTTCAAGATGACGTTTTAAAATGAAACTAAAAGGTGAAATAAACTACATGCTGAACTGAAGAGTGATTTATATTATTGGAGAATATTTAATACCTTTCTTGATATTGGAAAAATCCAATGAATTAAATACCTTTTTTTGAAATTGGAAATATTCAATAATTAAAAATGTGTCATTTATGACATATCAAAAACATTCTAACAAAAAAAAGTAAACAGTGAGATGCTCTGCAATTGCCACATCAGCATTGTTCCTTCCAGAAAACACCAGCAGTCATGCATTCAGTGCAACTGCTGGTGTGAACAAATCCTTAACCTCTTGATGCCGGCGGTATGCATATATGCAGCCTCTCGGCGAGTGGGCCTCAATGAAAAGAGGCCGCATATATGCATACCAGAATGTAAACAGAGCTGTGCTGAGAGTGCGCACCCTGGGCGCTCCCGGCACAGTTACTGGCAGCTAACTGAAAGCTCCTGATCACTACTTGCAAACTGGAGCTTTTTGATCACGGCAGTCAGATGATCAGAAATCCAGACTTACCTCCCAGTAGCAGAAACCTCCTCAAAGAGTGGGAGGTGCTGGCATTAAGGGGTTAAACAAAATCATAAAGGGAACCTTACCCATTCAGGCCACTAATGCTTTTTTTCCTAGATCTCCTCCACTACAACTTTTGCTCACCAAAGCCCTGGAGTAGAAGTCTATGTGTAAGCTTATGTATTCACTATACTATCTGAAATACCTGATAAGGTAATACATCCTGACCCTACCTTAGCACTTTTCCATATTGCATTAAACAACTTCCCACCGACCTCGCGAAATTATGGAAGACTACCACATCAACATCCCTATTTACGACGGTCAATGACTTAAACTTCCAGTGTGAAATGGAAAAGAGATCCGACTCAAATAATTTCTCCTACGCCAAATTCTCCCATTTCTGGTCAAAATGGTCTCGTAACCCAGAATGTACTGTTAAAATATGATAGCCCACCCTATTTGGAGTACGTATCTGTTTCTGACTGGTGTATTGTTCACCCCTTTTACTAGTATATTGTTCACCCCTTTTACCCTCTGGCTTCCTCTACACTTATTATTATTAAACAGTATTTATATAGCCAGAAGGTTTGCTCAGCGCTGTACATTATTGTGGGGGACAGAACATGAGACAATACAGTAACAAAACAATACACGAGGGGTTCGAGGGCCCTGCTCTTTCGAGCTTACAATCTAGGAGGGAGGGGATAGTGGTACAGGAGGAAGTGGCTGTGGGGGATGGAGTGGTAGGAGGAGTGGAGGAGATCGGCTGTTAAGTGAGGGCGGGGTAGGCTTCCCTGAAGAGATGGGTTTTCAGGGTGCGCCTAAAGGTGAGGAGGGTAGGTGACAGTCTGATGGATTGGGGTAGTGAGTTTCAGAGGATGGGGGAAGTCCTGGAGAAGTCCTGCAGTCGGGCGTGGGAGGAGGAGACCAGGGAGCTAGAAAGTAGGAGGTCTTGTGAGGAGCGAAGAGTATGGGTTGGGTGGTATTTGGGTATCAGGTCGGTAGTTTGGGGCAGCGTTATGGATGGCTTTGTATGTCAGTGTTAGTATTTTGAATGTAATGCGTTGGGCAATCGGAAGCCAGTAGAGGGAATGACAGAGGGGGGTGGCGGATACGGAGTGGTTGGTATGGTGGATGAGTCTGGCCGCTGAGTTCAGGATAGACTGAAGCAGGGATAGCCTGTGTTGAGGTAGGATGGTGAGAAGGGAGTTGCAGTAGTCCAGTCGTGAGATAATGAGGGAGTGAATAAGTGGTTTTGTAGTGTCTGGGGTTAGGAACGTACGTATTTTGGAGATGTTGCGGAGATGGAGCCTGCATGAGTTTGCCAGCGATTGGACATGGGGTTGGAAGGACAGGTTTGAGTCTAGGGTGACACCTAGGACTTTGGCTTGAACTTTCATTTCAGATTCCTCAGTTTATGGACACAGGATTTACTACTAAGTATAAACCATTGCAATTCACCCTGTTTGTATGTTATTGTGTTGACATTACGACACATCTAATGGAACCTGTATGACTATGAACCTGAATACCCCTTTTCTTTTGTGGTTCCCTTACCTGTAATTGTTTCTGTTCAAAATTAATAAAAATTATTTAAAACTTTGTGTATTATACTAGGTTAAGGCCTCCACATCCCCATGAACATAGTTGTCATGGCTCCAGGGTATGAACAGAGGTATGTGAACTGACGCAGGGAAACGCAGGCTTCAGATATGTTATAAACAATATAATTTATTAACACTAACAATACATAAACGCAGTGCAATACTAAAACATAACACAGTGCAAACAAACCAAACCAAACCACCCACAGATAACAATACATACAATGCAAGCGTTTTCAAGCAGGCCGGGTCAATAACAATCGGGCAGGTAGGAACAGGAGGAGCAGGCAGAGAGTAGTCAGGTCATGAGCCGGGTACAGCAACTAACGGTCAGGTAGGTACAGGGGGTCAGGCAGAGAATGGTCGGGGTCACAAGCCAGGGATCAAACAGGAGAAGTCAGCAGAGGTCCGGATCAGGCAGGGTCAGCAACGAATCAGTCAGACAGGGACAAGGACAGGGACAGGAACAGGAACAGGGATGCAGGTAACAAGATACAGGGGCCCAGGAAAAACACACACCAAGGCCCAGACTGCAGGTCTGGCCATCCCTTAAATACACCTGCATAATCAGTTTCAGGTGTTTGGCTGGCTGCAGGGTTGAGTCTCTGATTGCTGGGAGCACCCGCTGGCCAGCCCTGGTACTGCAGCCCACAAGGCAGGTGAGTCCCACCATTACTGGCAAGTCCCTTCCTGACAATAGTATTGTGTTTTACAAGTACACACAAAAAAATAAGTGCTTTAGTACAATCAACATTAAAGTGCAGTTCCGGTTGTTTTTATGTTTATTAAATGTCAGCAGATACAAAAACTGTCAAATTTTCAACACTCACCTGTTCCTTCTCTCCCTCTTCTCCCCCTGGCACCGGCATTTCAACTGTGGACACCCGGCTATGACAGTTTGCGGCTTCACAGCCAGAGGCCCACTGTACATTCGTGAGTCGTGCTGCACCTCCTGAATGGTCTAGCAGTCTTCTGGGACCTGTGAAGTATCCCAGAAGACTGTGGGGGGATGGAGGGGGGCAAACTTCTGGCTCAGTTTGCTACGGCTGCTGTCAAAAGGTACCTGCTCCCCCCCAAAAAGTGCCAAATGTGGCAGTGGAAGAGGGAGGTGGCAAACAAGTAGAGCTTTCCCTTTTGGGTGGAACTCTGCTTTACATAACTTACAGTCATGGCCGAAATTGTTGGCACCCTTGATATTTCTCCAGGAAATCATGTATTTCTCACGAAACGTATTGCATTAACACATGTTTTGCTATACACATGTTTATTCCCTTTGTGTGTATTGGGACAAAACAAAAAAAGGGAGGAAAGAAAGCAAATTCGACATAATGTCACACAAACCTCCAAAAATGGGCTGGACAAAAGTATTGGCACCCTTTCACAACTGCGGATAAATAAGAATGTTACAAGCATGTGATGCTCCTGTAAACTCACCTGGGGCAAGTAACAGGTGTGGGCAATATAGAAATCACACCTGAAAGCAGATAAAAAGGAGAGACGTTCACTTAACCTTTGCATTGTGTGTCTGTCTGTGCCACACTAAGCATGGACAACAGAAAGAGGAGACGAGAACTGTCTGAGGACCTGAGAACCAAAATTGTGGCAAAATATCAACAATCTCAAGGTTACAAGTCCATCTCCAGAGAACTAGATTTGCCTTTGTCCACAGTGCGCAACATTATCAAGAAGTTTGCAACCCATGGCACTGTAGCTAATCTCCCTGGTCGTGGACGGATGAGGAAAATTGATGAAAGATTGCAACGCAGAATAGTCCGGATGGTGGATAAGCAGCCCCAAACATGTTCCAAAGACATTCAAGCTGTCCTGCAGGCTCAGGGAGCATCAGTGTCAGCGCGAACTATCCGTCGACATTTAAATGAAATGAAACGCTATGGCAGGAGACCCAGGAGGACCCCACTGCTGACACAGAGACATAAAAAAGCAAGACTACAGTTTGCCAAAATGTACTTGAGTAAGCCAAAAGCCTTCTGGGAAAACGTCTTGTGGACAGATGAGACCAAGATAGAGCTTTTCGGTAAAGCACATCATTCTACTGTTTACCGAAAACGGAATGAGGCCTACAAAGAACAAAACACAGTACCTACGGTAAAATATGGTGGAGGTTCAATGATGTTTTGGGGTTGTTTTGCTGCCTCTGGCACTGGGTGCCTTGACTGTGTGCAAGGCATCATGAAATCTGAGGATTACCAAAGGATTTTGGGTCGCACTGTAGGGCCCAGTGTCAGAAAGCTGGGTTTGCGTCCAAGATCCTGGGTCTTCCAGCAGGACAATGACCCCAAACATACGTCAAAAAGCACTCAGAAATGGATGGCAAAGAAGCGCTGGAGAGTTCTGAAGTGGCCAGCAATGAGCCCAGATCTAAATCCCATTGAACACCTGTGGAGAGATCTTAAAATTGCTGTTGGGAAAAGGTGTCCTTCCAATAAGAGAGACCTGGAGCTGTTTGCAAAGGAAGAGTGGTCCAAAATTCCGGGTGAGAGGTGTCAGAAGCTTATTGATGGTTATAGGAAGCGACTGATTTCAGTTATGTTTTCCAAAGGGTGTGCAACCAAATATTAAGTTAAGGGTGCCAATACTTTTGTCCAGCCCATTTTTGGGGTTTTGTGTGACATTATGTCATATTTGCTTTTCTGCCTCTGTTTTATATTTGTTCCAATACATACAAAGGGAATAAACATGTGTATAGCAAAACATGTGTTAATGCAATACCTTTTTTGTGTGAAATACTTGATTTTCAGGAAAAATATCAAGGGTGCCAACAATTTCGGCCATGACTGTATGTGACTATAAATCTGTGTCTATAATTCAGGCACCCTGCCTGCCAAAAAATGGTGACTTTGTTTTTATATTAGGGGAAATAAACAATAAAGGGGTTTTAAAGGCTGAAGGTTTTTACCTTCATTCTGAGCATGAAGATAAAAAACCTCCAGTGTGCAGCTCCCCCTGCAGCCCTCTTAATACTTACCTGAGCCTGATCTTTATCCAGCGATGTGTACAAGAGCAGCAGCTCTCCTGGGTCTCTCTCACCACACAGCATCAGAAGCCATAGACACACAGAGGCGGTTTGGGAGTGAGCATGTACGAGTGCCCCCAGAGCAAGCAGCTTGCTCTGGTGGCTCTTAGCAAGGGGGAGTGGCCAGAAGCACAGCAGGGACCCAGGAAGAGGAGGATCGAGGCTGCCAAAACCATTGCCTAGAGCAGGTAAGTATGATGTGTTTATTATTTTAAGAAAAACAAAATGAGCCTTTAGAACCACGTTAAGCATGCAGAAAAAAACACAAATATGGGGGAATATAGTAATAGACAATACTTACTGCCCAAGTCCATGTCACTATAAATGACTCTAAATTCTTAAACTTGGCCAGACAGATAGATATCATACATTAATACATAATCTGATTGATGAAAGATGTTTTTACAATACCAACGTTAAGACATTTTTGCCCTACAAGATATACAAGGTATATTAGAAAATTATACAAAATGTTGTTCCTTACCATTATTTAGCACCTTTAGTTTTTTAGATTTTGTGTGCAGTGTGACACCGAAGATGAATATGAAACTGCCGTTTGTCTGTTAGATACAGTTGGATTTAAAGCAAATTAATAGAATGGGCAAGGCAGCTTTACCTGCCCACCCCCTTCCCTTTGACTGACATTGATAAGGATTGTAAAAGGCACAAAGAATCCTCCCCACTGGCACTGCCTACTCTCACATCCTCCCTTGTGAAGTAATAGGCAGTTGACCAGCTTTGATTGTGCTCTCTGCCTGGAGCCTGAGGGGTGTAGTAGCTGGGCCCCTTGAATATCCATATAATCCTAGAGTCCTGCCTAGGCTGTGTTGGGGGGGATCTGGCTCTGACTTTAACGTATGCACTAAGCAGTTTACCAAGTAATAGCAGAATGAGGGTCCCACTACTGTTTGTAAGGACTTTTCAGGAGAAAGAATCATCTACATGTTGCTACAGAGATAGTTAAAATCTAGGTCATTGTCATTTTTAAAGAAATCCCCTTTATTATGCAGTGGTTGAATGAAAGAGCTTCAAATATCTCTGTGTGGCATTATTTTACAGCAAAATCCATTACATTCTGGATTTATTATACATTTTATTTAAACCATAAGTTTGAGGAATGTGGCAAACCGCAGGCGAGTATTCAAACATTTATCTGATCTTTTTTTTTCAATATCTTAGGCTAGGTTCACACCTATGCAGTTTGCTTTTGAGCTGTTTCTGCATTGCATTTTGCGTTGCATTTTTGCATCTGCGTTTTTGCAGCATTTTTTTTTTCTTGTTGCTAGGCAGTTTAATACGCAAAACACATCAAAAACATGTCAAAAACGAACTACATGCGTTTCTGCAGCGTTTCCATTCAAATCTATAGAACCAAAAATATTACTTTTTGCATTCAAAAAGTCCCTAACCCTTTCCAAAACACACAACGGGTGAAAACACAGAGATGTGAATGTGTCCCATAGGAAATCGTGTTAAATGGACTGTTGTGCATTTCTGCAAAATGCAAAACACTGTGGAAAATGCTTAGGTGTGAAGCTTGGGTAAGGCGTGTTTTCATTCTGGCTGAGTCTGGCTATACACAGAACAGGTTGTCCCATATGACAAAGCTCAGCACACCGAATGATGCCCTGCTGCTTTCCCACACCATATAGCATTTACCCTACTCACAACTGTTATTCAAAAGAAACACACTTAAATATTCAATGTGCTGAAAATAATGCTAATGACTGGGAGGGCCCTGTGGAATGGCAAAATAAATGAAAATGAATAAGGAAGAAGATAATTAGAACAGATTAATGATAGGTTGCTTAATTGCAGCAGATGCCCACAGCATGCTTACTACAGAGATGAAGCTACATAGGTACACAAAACCGTAGTCTGGCCAGTTTGTCTATATAATATGATGAATTTAACGATTGCTAAATCAGTCTATGCATAGGGAAAGGAGGATTCCAAATGCTGGTTAAAAAAAAAAATGAACCTCTCACTACACCCTACTACATGTCACCATAATGACCCTGTCGTTATATTTAAGTTTGCTAGTAAAGCTAAACCTGTAAAAGAAGAGAGTGCTGATATTTGTATCTTTTGTCAGCTGCATTGCCCGATACCATGCTGAAGGTTCATGAAAAATTGTCCCTCAAAGTCTGCTGAGAAAAAGACACTTCTAAGAGTGTCATGCTCCTTGGTCAACCATAGCACTCACTGGTTCTTCTTGGTGTCCAGCAAATCACTATAGGAGTGATGAGGAAGTCAGCAGGAGGAACCAGTGAGAGCTATGAGGGACCAATAAATCAACACTCCCAAAAGTGTCAGTTTCCAAGCAAACAATGTTCTCCAAATTTTACCATTTCAGATAAATATATGGGAAGCAATAGAAAAGAAAAAATTATAACAGTGCAATTATAAGGGGGGCTTTAAATAGCTTCTAAGGGATAACAAAGATTCTTTCGACTTTTCTGAAACGTTTTGTGTGCTGAAAGCAGACCCTTATTAGCTTCATTAAAGGGTTAATTGACCTTTACCCAAAACTGTCTATGCAGATAAAGGATGTCTGTCAGGGGCAGACTGACAACTCATGGGGCCCCTGGGCAATAGGGATTCATGGAGCCCCGGTTTCCTTGCCCAAACTAAAAAAAGGGGGCATCTCATGGGGCCCCCTACTGACCCGGGCCCTCAGGCAGTGCCGGAGTTTCCAAATGGTCAGTCCGCCCCTGATGTCTGTAGATGAAAACAAGCTGTACAGCTTTGATCTAAATTTATTAATGCCGTTACTATAGGTGTAGGCCATTTACGTACTTCATAAAGCCTGACTGGTTGCTAAGAGAGGCCAAGCTATTACTTTCACCTCCACCATCACAGGAATGAGCTCTTTCTGATTCAAACCCCCACATGCACTTTCTCTCCCCTGATGCAGTAGTTCTGTGCTCAAAGTTTTAGAGCTCACTCCTGTGATGGTGAACGTAAACAGTAATATCTGGGCCTCCCTTAGTAACATCCTAGCAATGTCCTGGGAGTTCTCAGTCAGCAGGGCCGCTATCAAGGGGGGACAACCCATACAGATATAGGGGGCCCGAGCCCCAACCAGGGCTGCAGGGGGCCCCATGAGAGTCTCCGAGGACGCAGCACCTCTGTCCCAATGAACCTGTGCTGAATCCTGGAGCCCAGTGCCAGAACAGGTTCTGGCACTGGGCTCCAGCGGTAACTGACCTGACAAGTGGCATGCTACTGTGGGTACCTGCCTCGCATCTCTTGCGGGGTGCCAGAGGTCTCACATGCGGCAATCGCCCATCTGTGGCAGCCAACACCAGCATCTCTCCCCACCGACAGCCTGCACTCCTCACAGAGCTCACTGAGGATCCTCCTCAGCTCCAATTTTCTCATCTACACAGACAGGAGTAGGAGGGAGAGATGGAACCTTGCACTGTGAGAGCCACACTGGTCTGTGTTTAGTTTATGGATTGTTACAGAGGAGGGGGAAACAGTAACAGGAAAGGAGGCAGGTAACAAGGACGCACAAATGGAGGAGTGATGGGGGGGGGAAGAGGATATGTGCTGGGGGGTAGTTTGGGAGGGGACGGGACTTGTGCTGGAAGGTGGAGTGGGGGAATTTAAAATCTGACAAAACCTTTTACCCCCCCCCACCCTAATCAAAGTGATGCTGCCTGTTACAGAGGGGCAATGGGCAAGGCACATGTGAGCGAGAAGGTTAACTTAAAAAGAAAGGAGAAAGGGAACTACCTTCTAAGTCTAGGTTCACACCTTTGCTGGTTGTGTTTAATGCGTTTCTGCATTGCATTTTGTGTTGCGTTTTTGTGAGGTCTTTTTTTTATTTGTTTTAATTTTTCTTGTTGCTAGGCAGATTTTAAATGCAAAACGCATCAAAAACGCGGCAAAATGCATCAAAAATGCAATACATGCTTTCCTGCAGTGTTTCCATTGAAGTCTATAACCAAAAATGCAATTTTCCAAAAAACGCACCTGGTGAAAACGCACAGGTGTGAACGTGTCCCATAGGAAATCATGTTAAATGGACTGTACTGCATTTCTGCAAAATACACAACACTGCAGAAAACGCTTAGGTGTGAACCTAGGGTAAGTGTAGCATGAAGGTAAAAAAAACACTTCATACTGCACTTAGAAGGCACTTCTCTTTCTCCTTAATTTTTAAGTTATATAGAGCTGACTTGCTCTCGCTGTTTAGAATTACGAGGACATTAAAAGACTTTTTATGGACTTATTGATATTATCCATACCTGTTTCAGAAGTGATTATATACCCTGTGTGCTGACAATTGTCTTGTTGTATAATTACGAGAAAGTTAACTATCTGTCCTCATCCCGGTGGCCCTTTCTTTTTCCTCATCCCACAGAGTCCTTCTTTGTCGTCATCTCAGGGTCCCTCTCTGTCCTCATCTCAGGGGTCCCTCTTTGTCCTCATCCCGGTGGCCCCTCACTGTCCTCATCTTGAGGGCCTCTCTGTCCCCATCCCAGGGGCCCCTCTCTGTCCTTATCCTTGGGGCCCCTCTCTGTCCCTATCCCAGTGGCCCCTCTCTGTTTTTATCTCAAGGGTCCCTCTCTGTCCTCATCTCAGGGGTTCCTCTCTGTCCCTCATCCCAGGACCCTCCCTCTGTCCTCATCCCAGGGGACCTTCTCTGTTCTCATCCCACATGGTCCCTTTCTGCAGCAGGAATTTTACACCCTGTCACACTTAGCAGGTGTAGTGCCTGCGAAGCGTGACCCATTCAAGTAAATGGGGCCATTCTACAAGAACCCTGCAACCTTGTAAGTACAACAACCAAGGGGTTAAAGCAGGAGGTGAGGAGGTGATAAAATTCATTTTATCGCCTTCGCACCAGATGCTTTAACCTTTTGGATCCAACACTAGCATGCTGTAACTGCATGCATTCAACCCAGTTGCAGGGCGTTTGCAGAGTGGCCCCATTCACTTGAATGGATCACGCTTGGCAGACGCTATACCTGTTAATTGTGTCAGGGTGTGGGTGTGACATGTGCATACCACTGGCCTGTGGACAGATTCTGTAGGACAGCCAGTGGGCAGCCCTGGGGAATGTTGGTGGTCAGGCCAAAAGGGGCCCAAGCCTAAAGCTGTGTAAGGAGCCCCAAAATTTCTGATGGCTGCCCTGCCAGTCAGGCTTCATGAGCTATGGAAATGGCCTACACCTTCTATATAGCAATGACATTATTCAACTTCAAAGCTAGACAGTTTTTACCTACAGACACCCCCTATTAGCATAAGTAGTTTTTTGGTAAAGGTGACCCAACCCTTTAACACAGGCAGCAAAAACACTGCAATACACAAATAATACATCTCAGCAATTGGCATCAGAGAGGGGGACAGAATTCCTCCTACAGATCCTGCACCTCTCCTTGCAGCCAGAGCTCCCCCCTTGTCTCCACCTCCCCTGGCCTCAGACTCCAGTAGCAGACTCCAACCTTCCTTTGGTCCTTCTGCAGACCCTTCACTTTCTGCTTCCCAACTCTGCTCCATTTCTTCACAGCAGCAGCACAAGGTAAGAGGGTTGTGATGTAAGGGAGGGTGGGGGACTCTAGGTTTCTGCTGGTGCGGTGTTCTTGACATCTGATGTAAGGGGGGGGGGGGTGTGCTCTAGACATCTGCTGAAAATTATTATGAGACTAATAAAATTCTATGCCAGTTGAAAAGGAGGGTCACACATTGCTGGTATCATCCGCAAGAAACTTTATTGGAGACTGCTCAGACAGAACACCATGGCAAAACCATGTTCATCTGAGCAGTCTCCAATAAAGTTTTTTGTCAATGACACCAGTGGTGTGCGACCCTTCTTTTCAGACTTGCATAATTTGCTACAGGAGTGTGAGAGGGCTCCATGCCAGTCTGTACCTGCCCTTCACAGCTTAAGTCTTAAGTTATTACTAAAACCAGTAGTAAATCAAATACAGAGGCAATTTAATACGATAAAGAGTAGATACA
Source organism: Staurois parvus (assembly GCF_062004578.1). Taxonomy (NCBI): domain Eukaryota; kingdom Metazoa; phylum Chordata; class Amphibia; order Anura; family Ranidae; genus Staurois; species Staurois parvus. Next base: position 4,541,003 of record NW_028317862.1, read on the forward strand.
TCTATAAAGTCCTACAAATACAACTGGCCCTTTGAGAGCAACTATAATGCTGATGCGGCCCATAATGAAATTGGGTTTGATACCCTTTATACCCTTGTTCTATTATATGGATATTAGTGATGGGCCGAACACCCCCTCTGCTCGGTTCATGGTCGAACATTCAAACCTATCAAAAGTTTGATCACGGACTTCAAGCAGGGACAATTCACTAAGTGATATCTTACCACATCTGAGTATGCGGTAAGATGCCACACAGCTACTAAAATACTGCATGAGTTATATTTTTTAAGTCATGTGGTATATTAGTAGTGAAAACATTCTTTAATGTTTCAGCTGTCAGCGGGGTTCCCTGCTGACAGCTGAATATAAAAAGAATTGCCTGGCAATTAAAAAAATAAAAAATGGTATGGGGGTCCCCCCTCATCCATACCAAGCCCTTCGGGTCTGGTATGGATTTTGAGGTGAACCCCCCACGCCAACATTTTTAAAATGGCTTGGAAGTCCCCCGCAAAATTCATACCAGACCCGTATCTGAGCATGCACCCCCTCCTGAACCATACCAGGCCACATGCCCACGACATGGGTGGGTGCTTTGGGGCAGGGTGGCTGCCCCCCAAAGCACCTTGGGGTCAAGGGCCTCTTCCCCACAACTGTGGCCAATGGTTGTGGGGGGTCTGAGGGTGGGGGGCTTATCGGAATCTGGACACCCCCCTTAACAAGGGGGCTCTCAGATCCTGCCCCCCCCCCCACGTATATGAGTATGGGGTACATGGTACTGCTACTCATTCATAAAAAAAAAAAAGTGTAGTGTAACTTGTGACATCATCATGCACTGTGATTGGCCAAAGCATTGCACCTGACCAGTGGTCAGGTTCATTGCTTTGGCCAGTCACAATGCACTGTCAGGGCTCAGTGCATTGTGAGATGCAGTGGGTGAACAGCCTGCCGAATGCTCTTATCGTTCCTGTGTTCACCAAACACACAAACGACCCATGTTCAAGTGGAACTTGTTCGAATCGAACATCAAGCCCAACCCTAATGGATATCTTTAGATGGACTGGTCAACTTTTTATGACCTTTGGAAGATGTATAATCATTTTAGAATTCTGTAAAAAGACCTATAGTGGCCATACACCAGGGGCATATTTATAAAGCAGTGAATATGACATTCAGCAAACATTCATTGTAGGTAAATCTTACCGATACATGTGTTTTAGATTGACAGTGATGGATTCTCCATTAGTGCTTTTTAAATAAAAAGCAATGATATCTCCAAAAATGTAAATGGATTTTGTACATTAAATGGCTTAAAAATATAGCATATGGTACAATCATTCCCAAGACTGAGGTTGTTTATGGATCATTTTCATATGAAAAGGGAAAAACTCTTTGCAATGAATGTGCTGCCCAAAAGTCACACAAGATGGTATCAGTGTTTTGTTTGGTTGGAAACACTGTTCAACAAATTTTTATTTTTTGCCAGTTTTGGAAACAAAAGGATCCATTTCTTAATGAATTTCACATTCTGAGTTCAAATATAACAATGAAATTTGTCAATTGGCTCTAGTTTTTCTGTAAACGGAAAGTTTTCTACTATAGGCGTAATGACTACATAATGCACAATAATTATATAGATAGATGTCTTTCCACAAATATAAAGCAAGTGATATTGACTACATAACAAAGCCTAAATGGCATAATATATTGCATAGGATTACCAAGAGAAATTATAGCCATAAGCTAAGTTGAATCATTTTAATACTTAGGATTCTCACTAGTTTTGTCTTCAGTTTGTGTCGGTTTTGCTTCTCTTGGCTTTTCTCTTGTATTCGAGGAAAGGGCTATCTCTTACAACTGCACGTGACTACACGCTTCAGGTTCTTCCTCACTTGACTCAACCACGAAGGATTCTGGTGCTTTAGGAATTGGTAGCCCCTCTCCATGAGGAACTGGACGTATTGCCGATGGAATATTTGGATAGTGCACAGATAACTTTTTCTTCTTATTTAGCCCTTTTACAATTGGAGGCACCATACAAAAGTAACAATTACTAACATGATCTGTTGGCTCTCTCCAAATCATTGGCACAGCGAAAGGCATAGATGCCTTTTTTCCATTCAACCATTGCTCCAGTGCCGTCCCACAAGAATTGCAGCATATATGTGGTGCCCAGCTTTTGTCCTGGTCTCCTATCTTGCAGCCAAAATACAAGTTGTAGGCTTTCTTAATCATTCCTGTTATCCTCCTTTTTTGTGAGATAAAAGTTATTTCACCGCAGATATAGCAGAAATTATCTGCTTTATTCACACAAGTTCGAGGCATTACTGAGTAGCCTATATAAGCATAAAACGAAATGTAAAGACGCTGTCGAACTACAATCAGCTACAGATACTGCAGCTTTTATGCAGTGAAGTGATGCAATTAAAGGCTAATATTGCATCATCTCAGTATACATGCAATTTTCTATTGGTCACCACTATCAATTGCGCAATATGCAGCTGAAGTTGCATCATAATTTTGAATGGCTTACGTCATTAGATGGGTGAATATATCATGGAAACTAGAGCCAATCAACATTTTTTAGGGTCATTTTCATTTTCAGCACCCCAAAATTATGTAAGATTAGCTAATTTTATGCCCAAAACTTTTTACCTGTTGAACAGTGAAATCACAGATCGGCTAATGTGTCTAACAAGTCTTTGTGATCTGAAAAATCCCTAATTGTTGAAAAGCTCAATATTGGTCTATTATTGGCTTGCTAAACAACTTAAGAAATGCATCCATTGCAGGAATGTAATCTCCGCACAACAAAGAACCACTCATATAATACAGCATATTATCCAGTTATATTTTGGCAGCCACCAATCAGATTATATCTTTGGAAAACCTTCATATCTGATAAGTAGTTCTAGCCTTTGAAAGGCAACAGTTTTTTTTTTTATGTCATTTTCATGTACACTATTGCTGACCATTTGTAAAGCATAGGTTGCCTGAATCTCTGTGCCACATTTTTGTCATATTGCATTTCAAACCAGAAGCTTTAAAAAGCATGGATCTTGTATGGACATGCTCCTAGATACTTTACTTGGGCCTCCTATGTCTCTTTAAACATGTTTTACTAGTCAGTATATTTAACCTCCAAGTGACCCACTCACTGTAGTATTATGGCCATTTATAATGTCACGGATTTACTTTAAGAAAGACATATGCACAATTGTAGTCACAAACAAAGGCATCAACTTATAATTAACTCATAATCTATTTTGACATTCATCAATTTTTTCCACTAATTGGTTGAGTTGAAATGCCATCTAAAATACATATATGTACACATGGAAGATAAACATGTACTTTGAATAGATATGCATGGTCCCAAAGATAATAGAAGAATTTTTGCTGTAACAAAAGATCACTTTATATCTCTAAGCAACAATGTGCCATAGGGTGTGTCATAATTAACTGGAACAACATATCCAGGTGACAGGGAGCTTACACTGATGTATGAGTCATAGCATACCCAAGGTGTGTAAACCTGATATAACCTTTTTATGCACCTGCCATTTCTCTCTACAGCATAATGGGCAAGGGGGTTATCATAGGTTTTCTTATCAGTTGTATAGTGCTTCTTTCACCCCATATTGGAAAAATCTTCTTTGTTTGTCATCCTAACCCCACTTTTCTGAAAAGCTATGGAAAAATTAATTAAAGCTGCAGTATTTCTTCAAAGGAGCACCAAACAGTTTTAGGCACTGGTGACGCAGTCAGTAGCTTTCCTTCTGGGAACTAGCCTATATAACTAAAAGATGCAGGCATCAAAAATGAAAACAACACATTACAGGACTTCACAAGATTTCAATTGTACAATCATAGAAGTACATATATGTATTTTTATGAATCTCTGTGCATGTACAATTGAATCTGGTTAGATTGGTGAAATTTTCCAAGCCTTCCCTTTAGAATTATGAGATCTACCTGCAGTCTCTAGAGATACAGCCTTCCCAAAGGCTGGAAGATAGCACTGACTATGTCACCAGTGCCTAAACTTGCAACCTAATCAGCAGGAAGCTTGGTACTTTATGAAATAAATGCTTTATTTTTAAATACTTTTACATAGCTTTTAAGCTTGAGGTGATTGTATCCGTATTAGTGCATTTGCGACAGGAACAATTGAGTACTGTCCGTGATACTCTTTTTATTTGCACTAACATACAATTTTGAGGACAAGCTTTCGGGGAATGTCCCCTTCTTCAGGTCTAGGCAGTACTGAAACAAAGATTAAGCAGAATGTTAGAAGAGATGTAGGGGATGGGAAAAAAAAATGAGATAAGACACAGCAAAAGCAAAGTCGGGGGGGGGGGGGGGCGGGAAGACAACATGACTGCCTCTGCTAGTGTTGTCTCCCCCCCCCCCCCAGACTTTGCTTTTGCTGTGTCTTATCTCGGTTTTTTTTCCCCATCCCCTACATCTCTTCCAACATTCTGCTAAATCTTTGTTTCAGTACTGCTTAGACCTGAAGAAGGGGACATTCCCCGAAAGCTTGTCTTCAAAATGGTATGTTAGTGAAAATAAAAAAAGTATCACGGACAGTACTCAATTTTTCACATAGCTTTTAAGAAACGCAAATTAGGATGACAGACATAAAAAATGTGTCCAATTGGGGATGAAATGTCCACTGTAAAGCGGAGTTCCACTCACCCTGTCAAAAAATAAAAGTCAGCAGCTACAAAAACTGCAGCTGCTGACTTTTAAAAAACAGCCACTTACCTGTCTCTCGGTCCCGCGGTGTGTCCCCCGCAGCCCGTTTCACCGGCCGTCCTGTATTCCAGGACGGCCGGTGAAACAGTGTGGGCACCCAGCTGTGACTGCTTGTGGCTTCACAGCCGGGTACCCACTTCACATGTGCAAGTAGCACTGCGCTTCATGAATGGTCCTTTAGTCTTCTGGGACCTGTCACATGTCCCAAAAGACTACAGGGAGGGAGGACACCTTCCACTTCTGATTGCCTAGGTGATCGGACTGGAAGTGGGAACCTGTCAAATTCGGGTACCCGCTCCCCAAAGGTGCCAATCCTTAATGGGGAGCGGGGGAGCAGTCCTTAAAGTGGAACTTCCCCTTTTGGGTGGAGCTTCGCTTTAAGAACTATAATAATGCAATAATTAAGAAAAAAACATTCTAGATTTTAGGGTGCATTTATTTCAATGCTGGAATATCATGTAGCCAGGGGCGGACTGACCATTTGGATACTCGGGCACTGCCCGAGGGCCAGGGGTCAGTAGGGGGCCCCATGAGATGCCCCTGGTACCTTTTTCATAGGCTTTTTTGAGTTTGGGCAAGGACACGGGCCTCATGATCCCCTATTGCCCGGGGGCCCCATGAGTTGTCAGTCCACCCCTGTATGTAGCTAGGTGCTGGCTATATCATTATGCCATTCAGGTACATTTATATATTAGACTATGGTTAATCCTTTTTTCCCTCGAGTACCCAGCACTGGGACTGCTACATAACTTCCTGCTAGAAGTGTAGATTCAGTTTTTCTGACAGCAGAGGATCTTGGTACTTGTAGTCCTATAGCCAATACATACTGTATTCCTGAGTGCTGATTGAACTACAACTTCCAGAGAGCTGGGGAAGGAGAAGGATGCTGGGAAAGCAGATATATTCTACAGCAATGGACTAGTTCGCTCTCTTAGCTTTTTATTCATAGCTGAACACAGATGGAATGCCGTTCTCCTCCAGAGATAATGGCGGAGCTCCGGGATTGCATCAGCTTCTCTGCATCAGGACTGTCACTGTCCGTTCTTCACACAGACATTTCTGCTTACTGCACTGACAGGTGGTAACTGTACACTTCCCTGAAAACAGCGAAGAGCCCTGGTAAGAACTCTCATTCTTAGGAGACCATGCTGTCTATAGAACTGGTGAGTGGTCATATACCCAACTTATTTCTATCATCACTCTGGAGACACTGTATTCAGACACCTTTACAGCTCAGTTAGCAGGAAACCTTTGCTTTGAGCACTACCATGGCTTATCTGTTTAACTTCATTGAATTACCAGTATTCACTAATAATTATGGGCCCCACCACTGCTAGCAAAGGACAGCAGACACCACTATATCAGGACCTTTAAACATCACAGGACTCAAGTTGCAATCTCTAGTTAAAGGGACCTTTCCTCTTTTAAGACCATTGTTATTCAATTTAGGGTATTTATATCTATTTATGCCAGAGTATACATTTACATAATTATCTGCAGTCAAATAGTTGAAGCTTACTACTCATGTTGCTAATTGATTATTTTTATTTTACCAGTTTTCTGCTTTTACGACTTAACTGAGGTTGTATATCCTAAACCTATTATTCCTGTAGTATACTATTATGAACAAGTCTAATATAGAGGTAATACTAAAGAATTGTGTATCATGCATTATTATTCTATACTGTTGAAATATGTCTGAACCCACAGTGTCAGAGGTGCCGCAAGTCTTGCAAGGTCAGGGCAACCACTGGAGACAAGCATTAACAAGCAGACCCTGTGGAAGTAGCGCTACAATCATTTTGCTTTCATTTTTATCAAGGAAAGTTTAGTTCATGTAAGGTGCTTTTATACATTGTAGTTTTATTAACAAACCTACAAAAACATTGACCAGGACATGCATTCTACACCAACTGTTAACAGCTAAATTGAATATATTAAGATTATGGAAATCTACTACTCCACACTCCTTCGCGGACACAGTAGGGAACCTTCACAACCAATATATGATGGAGCAAATGCTAGTATATAAGGACAATTCCTACACGTTTTTCTGGCTGACTGGTCTATATGACCAAAACACCCTTATTGTACTATTCAGTGATAAATACAACACTACTGTTAAAAAAATTGGTCTCTATGTTACAGGCTACCATGCAAATTTGAACTTTCCTTTGTCATATACTTAGTTCAACTCCTTGCTAACATAACAAGGCTTCTTTCTTCATGTGAACTCTGCTAAAAGGTAGCATACCAAGGACAGTTCATCTTCAACAGTCCACTATTGAATCTTGTGCTATGCAACAGTAAGTGAACCCTGGCAGGGGTTCAGAAGAGCATTTGCTGAAGAGAAGGCTTGGAGCCAGCCCATATAAAATTCTATAAGAGAAAGCCAGAAGGGCCACAATGTTATTGGTTACAGGGTAGCCTCTTATCAAGAATGGAGATGCCTAGACCAAAGCTTTCTGAGAGAGTGGGGAAACAACACTGGCCACTTTAGTGTGCTAAATTTCTGTGGCTGTAATGCAAAGTGAACGTTACTCAGATTTATTAACCCACAGCAACTCTCCAGAGCCCCAGAAAAACGCAAAGGAGGTGGGAATGTGAAGCAACGTGGTTACAGTCATGACAGATTTGATGCACTGGGCTGTGACAGAGCCTGAGGTTTGGAAGGTGGAATGTGAGAGAGAGAGAGAGCTGTATTTGATCCAGATGAGTCAGAGAGAAGTACAGCAGGATTAGTAGGCAACTGGTATACATAAGAAAGAATAATGGTTTGAACAAAATTTTCAAATAGTGGTCTGTATCCATGGAGAAATGGATAGTCTATGTGGTTGCAGATAAAGCACAGGGTACGTCTCTTTGGCTTGCTGGATGTGCCATGACACTGGGGTTCACTGGTGCACACTTAGAGTCAGGAAGGTGAACAAGGGTGCACTGGAAGCTAAACAATTCACAGGGGTGCACTGAAGGCATGGGGATGCAGAGCCACTGGAGACATGTGGGTGTTAAGAGCTGCACTTGAGTACACAAGAGTCACTGGAAACACAATGCACTGGAGAAAAAAAAGAGCACAAAGAGGTCAGTGGGGTTACTGGAGCTATAGTAGCACACAGGAGTCACTGGAGACATGGTAAAGCCCAAGGGTCACCGTGGCATGTAGTACTGCAGAATGGAGCTTGGCATAGATGTAATGACACATTGCTCAGCATTCAAGCACCCAAGTCTAAGCACTTGGTCCTTTAAGTGAGCACCAATCAGAAGAGCAACATCGTGATTGGCTGCAGCACCGTAACACCAAGTGAAACCCAAAATTGTTGTCAGCCATGCATCTAAGAGAAGACCTCATTCTAGATCTGTGGAGAGGCGAGTGTATCCATGTGACTGTCCCTGCTAGAATTTTACAAGCCTGGTGATGATATCACAAGATAATAAACTGTTCTCATTACAGAAACAAGGAAAAAAATAGGGTGAGATATGCTCTAAAGGGGGAGAGAGAGGTTTGGTGGTAAATTTGGGTAATGCATGGGCATACACTTTAATTTCACTACCATAGTAACAAAGTATGAGGACAACAATATTTCCTGTTCAGTGTGACTTCATCTTTATTATTTTACTGAACATTACAGGTTATATTTTAGAATGTTGTGCCATAAAACACTATCGGCCCTTGTACATAGTACTGAAAGAATTCATATTAAATAGTTATCATCAGACATCCCCGAAGTCAAGACCTGACATGGCTGCACCAAATTGAAGGGAACCCAGAAGCTGAAGGCTATACTTTGCTATAATAAATCAAACAGACCAGAACATTAGATGTTGTTATTGTCAAGTCTAACAGTCATCTACACAGCCAGTAGCTGTTGACTGTCTTATGAAGGACTATATTTTAGACTGCTGTCTGTACAGTTGAAGAAGCCTCGCCTAACCTGTTGGCTGACATTATTTGCTCAACTGAATTTTAAATTACTGTAAAAACAGTAAGCCAAAAAATAGTTTGCTTTGCAGTCAGAGATTTCCACTATAGACCCTGTTGAAGAACTGGAAACAAAAAAGGTAACTATATACAGGGCTAGCTTTTTCCATGTTTTGATATTTAAAGTATCAATTTCCAGGCTCTGGAATAATGTTACATTGTGAAAGGAAAAATGTACGTATAAGGGTACAAGGGAGGGAAGGTGATCAGCAAGATGGATTTGAAAGAGATGTTTTCAGTATACATTTTTGTATTACATACAAACAAAAAGCTAATTCCAGTTTGTTTAACAATTCACTTAATAATGACAATAAAAATATTTATTTTTATGGCTTATTATTGTACACAGGACACATTCTTGTAACCTAAAAAGCATGGTATGGTATTCATTAATATTTGTGTTATTATTTTTTTTATCCACAAACTAGTTTGCATTATAAGGAGTACAAAATATATACAGTATACTGTATTGCTAAGCATTACTCAGTAATACTGAGACACAGACTATGCAATGCCTTAGTTTGCTAAAAATAACATATATAGTAATATACTACTATTAATACAAAAAAATTTAAGCAAATTGTTAGATGCTAGAAATTAGACAAATCAGTAAACTAAATCTTTGGAAATTCGTACATAAATCAGTTAAGTAAGCAAGAAAAGCTTTTCTCTGTATATATATATATATATATATATATATATACATATATACACATATACATACATACACACACATACACATACATATGAAAGAAACACTATTTTAATGATCAAAATACCCCATGGTCCAGAGCAATCTGTACATTTTCCCTATGGGCCTGTTTATTTGCCTATAACCTTGTCATTACTTAAGATCAAAACAGAAAAATGTATTATTTTGCTATCTTGTTAGTTTAAAATATAATTTGTCCCATTTAATATGGCACTACAATTGTGTTTCTGGTACAGAGCATAGTATATGTATATGCCAAGTAAAAACGTGGGGCTTTGTTCAACGTTGCACATTTTATTTTTACGCAACACTGAAAAAAAAGCAAGACAAATTAACATAAAAAAAAAAAAATAAATAAAATAAATAAATATATATATGTATATATATTATACTTAAAAAAAAAGTTCGGCAGTATAATAGCTTTTTATAGCACAGTATAGGGCACTGGATCTTTAATCTTTAACCAGGCTTAAAAGAGACCAGACTCATCCTGGTTTCACCCTCCATGATAAACATACCCCCAAAAAGGGTCTACAGGGACAGAACTTAGCCGCTGACAGATCACGGCCTTAGACCTGTATAGCTCCCTGCAGCTAGCTCAGTATGATCCACAACGTACCAAGGTGAGCGCTCACACACAATCCAGTGCCTGAAGCAACATTACAGGCTGGACCCACATCTTCTCCAGATGGTGTTTGGGTATGATCCCCCAAGGATCAGCTGAGGAGTCAACTATTTTAGGAGCTTCAGAAAGAAGTCACAGTAGCTATGGTGCAGCCAAAAATCTTCATAGAAGGACCTGAGAAGAACTCAACTTGATTTTGTTCCAAAAGCAGAACAAGAACACGGCACTGCATACTGTATGTAGCTAACGCTACAACCGTACAGTACGGTGTTGACGGAGCCAGAATAACTTAATTAGGGCCAAGAAATATATATTTTATTTGTAAGGTTTCTATAAAGCAGAACTTAACCCTCCTATCCTTTACAGCCAAAGAAGCCATTATATTACACACTGTTGGATCTGCAGTTGCCATGATGCTGTGCATGTGATGAGTTATGACATCAACCATTTGATGGCTTCACATTTCGATTGAGGGCACAAGCAACTGTGACCATTATTATTCATGGCATGCCATGGATGTAACTGCTTTGGGAAACAGTTAAATTAATAGGTTTAGTTCGGCTTTAACTGATGTCATATGCAGATTAAAGGTCAAACCTTTAACCTACATATGAATTAAATAGTAAATTCAACATGAACATGACAATAATATCAGCAAACGTATTTTGGCAGCCAGTAATTGTTGGTAATAGCGGTGGCAGGGGAAGATGAAGCAGGATGTATGAAATACACCCTAAAACGTTGTTGATGTTCTTTTTGGGCGTATTTTAACAGCTAGGGTCCTCAGAAGGTGAAAAAGTATGTGTTTTTGTATATATTTTCTTAATCTAGTCACAATTTTGATTTTCTTTTTTTGTACTCCCAAAATTATGAAATATTTTGCATTTACATTTCCAGGCTACAGTTAGAGTTCCATACTAATTTTTGCATGTTTATCAGGCTATCCTTAACTGCTTCACTGAAAAGATCTGTTAAAGCTCAGTAGCTGAAGCTGAAATTACACAACCAAATGAGTAGAGTGATTCATCACCTCACCTTATTTACCGGTTCAGATAAGACCATTACAGACTTTAGACTACCCATCATATTCTGTGTCATGTATTATACAGTATATTAAAAGTGAAATTGTTAAGGATTGTATTTTAACTAGACATTAAAAATGGAAATGCATTATAGTTTGATATCCTTGAAGGTGTCTCTAATATGGGACATGATTTGGCATTGCTGGTAGATCAAAGAAGTGGAAACTGAACTTCAGTATTTCTAAATGTAATCTAATAATGCACCCAGTGAAAAAGAATCCCTTTCTAAACTACAATATTGGCAGCACAGTGTTGGCCAGCATTAACAATATGGGCAAACAGTGTGGCCATGCAGTGGGAAAAGGAAATACAATTTTGGGATGCATCACTAAAGAGATCACCAGCAGGAGGAAGGAGGTTCTGATTCCACTATACAGATATTTAGTTAGACCACATTTGGAATACTGTGTTTGGTTCTGGAGACCTCACTTACATAAAAGATATCGAAAAGACAGAACAAGTACAGAGATGGGTGTGACGGGCGCAGTGTCAGATCCCAGCCCTTCTCACAAACTTGTGAACAAAGGACTAGCCAATCTAAAACCGCGCTGTCACTTGCGTAACAATGCCACTCTCAGCTGCACCCTGCACAAAGATTTTGCAGCTCACTGGACCCCAATCTAGGTGCCAACAGCCTGAGAGCGATTGTTACTAGGTCAGGTTAATTATGCAATTAACCCTTCACACAAGGAGGAAACTCACAAATCTTAGCAGTAACACTATGATGTTTGAATAAGCGTCTGTATACACACTGTCACCGCAGACAGATGTATCCAGAGGTTTTAAAACACACAGTAGCACTCTTCAGAGACAGGGATTCTTAGTTTGCATTAAAGAGCTTTAGAAACAGTTCAACACTTTTCAGAAAATAGGATTTATTACTAAAAGGTCAAAAAGGTGCAATAAAAATATTTACAGAAAAGATGTAACCCATATATATATATATATATATATATATATATTTAGAGAGAGAGAGCAATAACACAACAGAGAGATAAAGAAAGAAGTTTAAGAAGGTAGAATACTTGCAGAAGTCCTGGTTTAAGCAGCGTTCAAGTGTCTGAACAAAGGGTGCCTTTTCTCCCAAAGTTGGTTCCTGATGTTAAATGGAAGAATCTCTTCATCTCCAGGCCTGACAGCCTGTTTTCTAGTCCCCCAGCAGGGTGTGTCTACCGAAGGGCCAATTGCCTCATTTGGGGAGGGGGGTTTAGGCGGAGACCCAGGCTGTGACCAAATCCCTCCCAAGTTTATACCATGGTTAATAACCTTCCATAGGTACATGTAGCATCCTATCCACTGGTAGGATAATATGCAGAATCATCTGCTGAATGTCAAGACACCAGATATGACATATATGCCTGTGACGGTTAAAGAGATATTGCTTTCTGATCTCGGGTAGACGTTATCTATGGGTGTAAGGTATCAGGTGACTTGTATTAAAATGTCCTACCTGAATATATGCTTTGTTTTATTGTACTTTGTACCTGTCGGGAGTTATGAATCTGTATGAAAAAGTGATTTCAATAAATGTACGTTTTACTGCTACTCCGGAATGCTTTTCATGTCCAGTGACTGACGGATTTATAGATTTATGATCAGGCCAGAGCAAGAGTCTGACAGACGTCATGGAACCAGCTAATTGGGATTACAACCATGAAGTGTATCCAGCTGTGCCCTGTGCACTCCTGAACTCAGCACACACACAGACCACATGCCATTCAACAGAAAGGGAGGGGGACTGATTTGGAGTGAGAATCATACAAGATGGTGAATATTAGCAAAATGGTTGTCCGCGTCCATATCTGTGTGCACAATTGCTACAACGGGCAACAAAATGTTCAAATGTTTGAGGTATAAAGAAACATATCAGGAGACACCTCCAGAACTTAATCTGTAAAGTCTGGAGATAAGAAGGGAAAGTGAAGGCATAATTGATACCTAAAATATGTCAAAGTTGTGAATAAGGTTCAGGAGGGTAATATTTTCAATATGAAGCTGAAATCAAGAACACAGGGACGTGACCCTTAAAACTAATCTTAAAAAGTATTATTTTACTGAAAGCTTAGTTGATGCGTCGGATAGACTTTCAGAAAAGGTAGTGGCCAGTCAACAGTAAGTTGATTCAGACATTCTTGGGACAAACATAGGTCTATACATAGGTCTATAAAAAAAAGGCAAAAAAAATTTAAATTATACAAAATATATGGACCACTTGGTCTTTTTCTTCCATTCTTCTACACTGCTCAAAAAAATTAAAGGAACACACTTTGAAAACACATCAGATCTCAATGGGGAAAAATATCATGCTGGATATCTATACTGATATGGACTGGGTAATGTGTTAGGAACGTAAGGATGCCCGTTGGTTGGAAATGAAAATGATCAAACTACAGAAGACTGAATTCAAAGATACCCTGAAATCAAAGTGAAAAAATGATGCAGCAGGCTAGTCCATTTTGCTGAAACTTCATTGCAGCAACTCAGAATGGTACTCAGTAGTTTGTATGGCCCCCACGTGTCTGTATTCATGCCGGACAATGTCGGGCATGCTCCTAATGAGACGATGGATGGTGTCCTGAGGTATTTCCTCTCAAATCTGGACCAGGGCATCACTGAGTTCCTGGACAGTCTGAGGTGCAAACTGGCTGCATCAGATGGACCGAAACATGATATCCCAGAGGTGTTCTTTTGGATTTAGGTCAGGCAAGTGTGGGGGCCATACTCTCACCACATGAGCCCGGGCATTGTCGTGTACCAGGAGGAACCCAGGACCCACTGTACCAATGAAGGGTCTGACAATAGGTCCAAGGATTTCATCCCGATACCTAATGGCAGTCAGGGTGCTATTGTCTAGCCTGTAGAGGTCTGTGCATCCCTCCATGGATATGCCTCCCCAGACCATCACTGACCCACCACCAAAACGGTCATGTTGAATGATGTTACAGGCAGCATAACATTTTCCATGGCTTCTCCATAACCTTTCACGTCTGTAACGTGCTCAGAGTGAACCTGCTCTCATCTGTGAAAAGCACAGGGCACCAGTGGTGGATCTGCCAATTCTGGTGTTCAATGGCAAATGCCAATCGAGCTCTATGGTGCCAGGCAGAAAGCACAGGGCCCACTAGAGGACGTCAGGCCCTCACGTCACCCTAATGAAGTCTGTTTCTGATTGCTTGGTCAGAGACCTTCACACCAGTGGCCAGCTGGAGGTCATTTTGTAGGGCTGATCCCATTCCTCCTTGCACAAAGGAGCAGATACCAATCCTGCTGATGGGCTAAGGACCTTTTTGGCCTTGTCCAGCTCTCCTAGAGTAACTGCCTGTCTCCTGGAATCTCCTCCATGCTCTTGAGACTGTGCTGGGAGACACAGCAAACCTTCTAGCAATGGCACGTATTGATGTGCCATCCTGGAGGAGTTGGACTGCCTGTGCAACCTTTATAAGGTTCAGGTATTGCCTCATGCTCTCAGTAGTGACACTGACCCTAGCTAAATGCAAAACTAGTGAAAAACAGTCAGAAAAGAGGAGTAGGGGAAAAAATGTCAATGGCCTCCACCTGTAAAACCATTCCTGTTTTGGGGTCACCTCATTGTTCCTCACCTAGTGCACCTGTTGTTAATTTCCTTAACACCAAAGCAGCTAAAACTGACTAACAACCCCTTTTGCTACTTAACTAACCAGATCAATATCCCAGGAGTTTAATTGTTTTGATACTATACTCTGATTAAAAAGTGTTCCTTTAATTTTTTGGAGCAGTGTAGGTTTCTAAATACCACAGACGTAACATAACAAAAACATCCAGCTTAGGTGGCAAACTCATGTAGGTGTTTCCAGATGCTGCAGGCACAGCTGCTAATGGCAAATGAGCAATCAAACATGCTAAATAACGTGACTTTATCACTACTGTTCCAAGGTCATTGAGGCAAGCTACCTCTGCACCACCTCAGCCCTCCTCCTTCCCTCTCTAGTAACATAAACTTGTATGTTTGCCATAGCAGATCTTGCAAGTTTGTCATGTGTTTGAAAATATTTTAGAAGATAGATCATGCGTGCATCTTTGATTACCCATTAAAGGATATACCTAGCTTTATTCATAACAAATTATACATCTTTACAGAATATTTTAGATTGCTGAAAGTTTATCAGAGGTGGGCAAGTGCATAAAAAAACCTGTAGTTATACAAATATCAGGAGAATATATAAACATTGGTTTAGCCCAACAATGCTAATTCTAACATACCATGAATACATTCAAATCTTAAACAAGTTTGCTAAAAAATAAAAAAATACAGTAAAGGTAATCACATACATTTGGTATAAATTGTAGTTAGAGGTGGGGAACTGAAGTTTGTCATTTATTACCTCCCAGCCAGCAATCACATATAATAAGTAGATCAAAAACTGTGGGCCTGGAGCAGAGAATAACAGAGTTCAGGATGGAAACCAAGGTTTTATGCAAGGCTGTAAACAAAATTATAATTGTTTAAAGCAGGAGTCCTGCCTGGGCGATTTTTAAACAAGGGAATTCATCCATAACATTGCTAGTTTTTATACTGTGAGAGCTTCATTAAACATAGGTATAAAGTTCAGACTATTTCATGGTAAATTTATGGACTGCAGGGTAATTCCTTAACATGAAAAGCTGCATATATTTTAAGTTACAGTAGTAGAGGCTGCAATAATAAATAATACAATTTTTAATAAGACCGAGAAACCCACTCACTATTGCCAACAATGAAATGTTTCACCTAGATTTGAGAATATGTCTTCAGAGCCAGATTTATTAATAAAATGTAGGTTGAATCATTCTTGCTTGAATATTAGTTCTGTACATGGATGAGGACAAAGAAAATCTACTTGAATTCATATTCTTTAGTAACAAGTATTTGAAGTAGAGTAATTAATTTTATTTTCATCTTAATAAAGTAAAACATAGTCAGCTAGAGTATAGACACACTAGGCACTTGTGTGTTTACTCCATGCCAAGAATGAGCAAATACAGTTGCACTTATTTTTCCCATGATGACCTCGTAAACTATACACATTGAAGGTATCCTGGGGCAACTCCTTTTTTTTAAATTTCTGTTTTTTCCAATAGTGTCTCTAAGCTGTACATAAAAGATGTGTGGGGAACCCTTTGGACTTTAAGGTCCTCAGCAACCACACATAATAGCAGAAAAGGGTCATCTGTTGGAATGTAAGAAATTCACTATTTTAGGAACATTATTTGGGATACATTATTTTCATGACTTCTAACCAAACTTTCTGCAGAAAAATATAAGAAATCTTTAGTTAACAAAAGTGAATTTTCTTTAATTAATGCCATTCAATGTACATGGTTCTAGTATGCATAACACATTTTGTGTTAAAAAGAATAGCAGTAGACAAAAAAAGTGGACATACCTGAGCAATTATGTACAAAACTACTGGCATCCAAGCCTTAATTGTGTATGCAGTCCAGTACAGGCTCTTCTACAGTACTGGTGACATTAAGGGTCACAATTCACAATCCAGTGCCCCGAGACTTTATTAAAGAAAGGGAATGAACCAGGTTATACTATTAAATTATTTGAAACTTTAGTATAAATGTCATGCATTCCAGAGAAATACATGTATTTTATTAATTCATAAGAGTATTGTTAGGCCTCCAGGAACAGAATCCATTTTCTGCAGATGTTTCTTACAGAGTCCAAAATAATATATTTTTCAAGAGAGCCCAAAATTTAGTCTATGTCAACAAAGTGATAACACATTGCAACATTTCTACAATAACTGCCACTTGCAAAATGTTAGTATGTTTCATACAGTGAATACAGAAAAGACACACAATAGTACATACTCACATAGGCTGACGACAACTATAACATTTTCAAATAAAAAAAGCTGAATTTCTATGCATATTATAGTACAAATCTGATCTACATTTCAGCAAAATGACTGCTTTAAATGTCACAGGCATGAAGCAAAACTATTAAAACCAGCCAGATCATAAAAATCAGGTATTTATCTTTTGTGATTAATGATTGGTTGCAAATAATATGGTAGAGGTAAAGTAAAAATACAGTACACAATGAACATTTTAAAAAGGCCATAGCTGGAAAACAATTTGTTGTAACGTCATTTTTTTCTCTGATAAATTTGTACCAAATTGTAAAGGTCAAGTAAGACTTGGGTGTTTTTAAATGCTGACTGGAAGCAGTTTTTTAAAGGTTAAGATGTCATGTAGCTTCAGAGTTACAGTTGTTGGAAGTTGCTGTGGAGTGTTTGCTGACCTCAGGCATCTTTTTGACACAGACGTTTTGTGACGTTGGACGGCAGGAGAAAAAGACCAAAGCTGCAATACAATTTTGTATATTTAATTGATATTTCTGCCTTTGGGTCCATTGATCATCTATAATCTGTGTTTTTAAAACCACATTATTTCTAATTATGTGTATCAGAAAGGACTAGATAATATTTCTTTGTGACAATAAAGTCATAATGTTTGTAAGCATATATATCATAGAAACCCTCACCTTCCATTTTATAAATTAATGTAGACTACACCTTGGCTACACATAAATTAAAGGAAGCCATTTTGCTTGCGAAAGTAATATTTAGGAAATGTAGTCTGTTAATACCACAGCCTCAGAATAGACTTTCCCCATGAATTACCTTATTGATTTATGCCTTAAAGAGACCCTGTCCTCATATCAAACTTCTTAAAGGAGAGGCACGGCCAAAGCTTTTTTTTGCCCTACTTTTCCTATTGCTCACAGGAGTGCAGTTTTTTCTACATGCCCGTGACCCATTTTCAGGGCTTTAGGCTGCTGACTCAGCTGGTATGGCCTCTGGATCCATTCCGACTTTACAGATAGGATCCATCCAGATGTCTGGACTGGCAGCTGGTTCAGTCTCTCAGTGAGACACTGAGAGCCTGAGCCAGCTGTTCCCGCCTCCTCCACAGCCTGGCACTCCAGTGAGCGCTGGACAGACAGTCCCTGACTCTCTGCTCACTGTAGACTGAGAACCAATAGATCAGTGGTCTTTGATTGCTCAATTCTCAGTCTGAAAAGGAGCAGGGGACCGATGCTGCATCCACCTAGGTAAGTATAACTGTTTTGTTTTGTTTTTTTAAACCCATACTTTAATGCAAACAATGGAAGTAAAGTAAGATAACTGCTTACTTGTATACGTATTTATTTATTATTACAGGTACTAATAAAGCGCTGTTAATGTGCGCAACACTTTACATACACTATATTGCTAAAAGTATTGAGACACCTGCCTTTATATACACATGAACTTTAATGGCATCCCAGTCTTGGTCCGTAGGGTTCAGCATCGTGATTCGTCACTCCAGAGAACAAGTCTCCACTGCTCTAGAGTCCAGTGGCAGTGTACTTTACACCATTGCATCTGATGCTTTTCATTAAATTTGGTGATAAAAGGCTTGGATACAGCTCGTCGGCCATGGAATCGTATTCCATGAAGCTTTCTACGCATTGTTGTTGTGCTAATCTGAAGGCCACACAAAGTTTGCTTCAGCATGTGCTGACCCCGCTCTGTCATTTTACGTGGCCTACCACCAGTTGTTGTTGTTCCCAGTTGCTTCCACTTTGCTATAGTACCACTAACAGTTAACTGTGGAAGCAGGAAAATTTCAGGGACGGTACCACAGTTGAATTCACTGAGCTGCTGAGAGCAACCCATTCTTTCACAAATGCTTGTGGAAGCAATATGCATGCCTAGGTGCTTGATTTTATACACCTGTGACCATGGAGGTGATTTGAACAACTGGATCCAAAGATTTGGAGGGCTGTGCCAATACTTTTGGCAATATAGTATATATATATATATATATATATATATATAATTCACATGAGTCCTTGCCCTTAAGGAGCTTACAATCCTCACATTCATACATACTAGGGCCAACTTAGGCAAGAGCCAGTTAACCTGACAGCATGTCTTTGGGGTGTGAGAGGAAACCCACAAAGGCATAGGGAGAACATGCAAACTCCTGACTAGTTATCTAAATTTTATACTGCTTTAAAATTTGTAGAAATGCAACACTTTTGAGAGTGTTGAATCCCTAGCTATGCCAGCCTCAAATGCTGTGCTGCTCCCTCCCCCAGCTGCTATGTCTTCTTTGTTGGTGTGTATGTCTCCCAGATCAGCCTAAATCTTAAAAAGGATACATACCATGTATACATCAAATTACAAAAAAATAAATAAATTACAACACAGTGCTCAAACTACCATAAAAAAGTAATTCCAACATATCACATAACCCTTCCCAGCTCTTAATGACATGTATGTTATAGGCATACCATAGAAAACAGAGCAGATTACTCCTAATTAACAAAGAGGCTTGCACCGTCTTTGTTAATTAGGAGCAGGATCTGTCCCATTTCCCCAGTTTAAAAGAGTGGCACAGTCCTAAAGTGATATTAAAGGTTCAGCTTTTTTTTTTCTAAAAAACAAACATGTCATACTTGACTGCTCTGTGCAATGGTTTTGCACAGAGCAGCCCGGATCCTCCTTTTTCCGGGTCCCCAGCCAGTGCTCCTGGCACCTCCCCCTGCTGAGTGCCCCAGAGCAAGTTGCTTGCTCTGGGAGCACTCATGCATGCCTGCTCTCGAGCTGCCTCTGTGTGTCTGAGTGCCCCTGTCTCCTTCTCACTGGCTGTGATTGTGTCTTAGCCAATGAGGAGGAAGAGGGCTCCTGGATCAGGATCAGGCTCAGGTAAATACTGGGGGGGGGGGGGCTGTGGGGGGAGCTGCACAATGAAGGCTTTTACCTTTATGTATAGAATGCACAAAGGTGAAAAAAACTTTCAGCCTTCACAACCAGTACAGTGGAGCAACCCAAAGTAAATTGTTTTCCACTGATGTCTTTCAAACCCAACTTCAGCCGAAACCTTTTTCTTAGAGTTTTGGAGACACTCGGGAAGAGTTAAGATATCTGTCTACTTTTTGTGTCCTGACCCTGCAACAGCAGGAAAAAAATGTGGATTATCACTGAGGCAGACATACATTTTAATAACCAAAGGTTTGTATACTTCCCCGTTAAGTTAAAACTAAATATTTTAATGCAGTGTGTCCACTAGAGATTTCATATCATGTAGTAGCCTGATGTGGGGGATTCACCCCTAAATTAGTAAATTAGATGACAATAGAAACCTTGGCTGGAGTTGAGCTTTTAAATAAGATATGGAGATAGTAAAGCATGTCTTCTGGTGGAAAACAAGAGAATCCAAGTGATAAAGAAAAATATCTGCAACTACCTACTAGTGACTTGTTCTCCCTGCTTTGTGTGTCAACAATCTGCAGGCCCATTCTTCCTCTACAGCATTGCCATCACCGCATTGCCTATGCTCTGGATCGCTATAAAAATTAAAGCCTTCTTTATGTGTCTATTACATTTATTGATTGTCTCCATTGTCAACATGAAAGGGCAGGTCAGAGCATTTGATTGACAGCAGCGCATCCAGGAAGCCTCCTTTTCCATCACAGTACAGAGCAGTATGGCCATACACATGACCCACTGTAGCTTAGTACTGTGCACCATTCCAGGCATGCAGTGTGCAAGAGTTCGATTGAGGTACTGGTACTGTTGGAAATAAATAAAAGGTCTTTATTGATCCATTATTCAGCCTGTTTGAACATGGATTGCCTGTTTATTGTGTGCCCTGCTAGAACAGTAGGAGAAGTGATAAAGAATTACATACAGTGTTTTGATACTGCTTATACTGTAAACACTGGTATACTTTGTGTTGGCTCGGTTTGGAATGATATCTCAAAAATAAGAAGTATTTTACTTTGTGAGCCTAAGTGATCATTCTCTCTTGCTGCCACAATGTAGAAAGTCTTTTCTTTTAGCCTAAACTAGTTATTAGGCAATGTATGCTTGTTCCCAGGCGGCAGATGTTCTCTGTTGTGTAGGGAGGTTATCAAGAACATGTGATCAGCAGAGTTTATCTGATAAAATGTCAACATTAAGCCTTCTTCTCAAGGAATGTACCCATCATGCCCAGACAAAATTCAGCTGTAATTAAAGTATAATGTAATATTTGGAAGCAGGCCTGTTTTAGATTTTTTTTTAGCTAAGTTACGCATTTATAATGCTGCCAATTTTAACCTATTACTCTAGTAAATTATAGTACTACATTTTGAAAGAACATCACACTTTGTGGTCAGTGTTCTAAATGCCCATTTAGCACACAGAATTTAATTGTTAATACTGTAATAGGAGGTTGAACAGAGGTCAAAACACAATGTAGTAATTGAAAACACAAATGATTATTTCCAAAATCATCAAGAGCATGGCATTTACTTCACTAAGGATGCCTGATCAAAGAATTGGGGTGGGGAGCAAAGGAAAGGTAAGTGTTAATGGGTAGGAGGCATCTGTTGCTTTGGACTACATGGGTGAAGCACAAGTTTGTCATAAAGTAGAAGTAAATCCCGATTTCTTGCAGCCTCCTTGCAGACAATTCCTGTCTACACACATGTACACCAGTAATGGCTTCAAATCATTTGCTTGTGTAGCATGTGTTGACATAGCCACCCTACAATGGTAAGTTCCCAAACAAGGACCTTCATGGCAGGATCACCAGGTATTTAATGAAAGCAGCAGGTTTAAAAAAAAAGTATATATAAATATAAAACAATAGATTCAACAGCAGTGCACACTCTTGGCAGGAATCTGTGCTGGGACAAAGTAATTCCCATGTACAACCACAGTAGCTACTCCCAGCATCTGTTTTTAGAATTAGTATTCTCAATTACGTCACTCCAGCCCAACCAATCAACATGGCAGAAAATTCCAAAACGGGAAAAAGACCCGATTAAAAAACTGTGGCTGTTGCATTGCTGGTGAAAGAAGCTTCACAAGCTCAGTATGCCATAATGTACAAACTTACTGAGCGTATTAGCACATAATGCCCAAAGCTCTTGGATGATCCAAATTCTGTAAGTGGTTTAGTTACATTCTGAGTAGTTTTAAAATGTGCTTCTCATATTGATGGATTCTGATAACAAAACCATTTGTACTCACAACAGAGGTGCCTTTATTAGGCTAGTCATCATTTAGCAAAACAGACATTTGATTGGTTTGCTACACAATCTCACAAGCTCTCCACTGACCTTATCCTTTTTGCAGATCCTCAGCTAAAAAAATCCTCTCCCTTGGTTTATCCTGACTTGCCAACAATATAGTCTCTTGATCTGAATGACAATTGTGTTTGCTGCGCAGGCATCAAGTATTTAAAAATTAATTTGGAAATAGCCTTTGGATAACCTGTAAAAAGTTGTAGTTAAATTTGTGTCCTCGCCAACCCAACTTGATCCTATCTGAATGTTATGCTAACAAATTGCACTAGCAATTATTTTTTTCTTGCATGCACTGCAATGTAGCGTCTAAAAGAGAAAATGCTGTCCTAAACTAAAATGCAACCATTTACCAGGAGGAGAGGCAGCCTTTCAGCGGGCGCAGGAGGAAAATGGAGGGCATTGGTTCCTCTATATGCCGCCGCCCCACCATGCCTCCTATACAGGTGTACAGGAGTACCACACGGGCCCCCTGAAGCGTGGGGCCGGGTCACAATTATGGCCCCTGTAGGTACACCCCTGATGTTCTATTAAAACCACACTTATGTGATATCATGTTAATCAGAAAACTTTGAGGGTTATATTTGAAGTATATAGTTATAGACTTGGGCAGATGATCAGTTTTTTCTGTATATTTGAAGTATGTATCTGTGCTAATTATTTTGAAGTGCATTAGAAAGAATTGCTGGAAGCTCATTTTTTTTATTTCCTCACTATTTTTTTTCTATTGAAAACCTAGAAAGTCAAAGGAAAACAATGTATGATATGTTAGAAAAGACTACAAAACCCTGAAATAAATAAGGTGTAGATCCAAGACAACACTCAAGGTGTTGTAGGGAAATGAGGCCTGTGACTGAAGTGATTAAGGCAGAGTTTCTAACCACATTTTCTGATATATATATATAACTAGAAGAAGTATTTACAAGTTTATACATTGAAGACTATACATTTGGAACAGCAAACCAGTATAAGTGAAAGTCAGATCACAAATTACTTTCAGGTCAATATTAAAATACACTAGAATTTTAGTTTAATTGTTTGCCTATGAGACATGTGAATCACAGAAAAATAAATGGAGAATGACCAGTCAGAGTCAAATGAATACATTGAGATTGATTTAGTAAACAAAAATCCATGGTTTACTTTGCACGTGAAGTTTCTCTCTCTGCAAGGAGACATTTCTCTTCTAAGGGAACTGTCTATATGCCTTTAGTAAATCAACCCCTTTGTGTAGACATGGGTGTCTTAGGGCTCAAGTACACTGCAGCTGATAAACTCTAGTTTAGGAGCTGTTCAGCGTTTTTGTCAGCAACCCCTGAACTCACCCTAATGTATTCCTATGTATCCATGTACTTATCTTTGTGTACAGTGGTTTACAGGCATTTGAGTTTACAATAGATTTTTGAAAGCTGAAAACATGCATTCAGCAGTTTTTTTTTATCAGAGGTTCAAATACAAAATGCTTGTAAACGCAGCTATAGCTTTTATAAGCGTTTGCATTTGCTAAAAAATTTTTTAACTCTTCCAATTCCCAATGCTGTCTAGAGCTTTTTTCATCATGAAAAATGCATTCAAGGTACTCAAATGGACAAAATACTAAACACAGGATGTTCCCACCCAGCTTGTCACACATTGTAATGACCTCTCCTACCCTTGGAAACAAAAGATATGTTAATGACCATTCACACCTCAAATTCCTCATGTAGACCCCCTTGTAGCAATTGTGCACACAGAGATGGATGCGGTCATCCATCTTGCTAAGGATCCTCCATCTTGTATCTCTCTCCCTCCAATCCCCCCTCCCTCAGGAATGTGGTCTGTATGTATGCGGAGAGATCACAGGCATCAGGCCCAGCAGGATAGCTTAATGGTTATAAACCCCAATTAGCCTGGGCCCAGTATGTCTGTAAGACTCTTGCTTGGAGGTAATCATATAGCCATAAACCAGTCCTTCACTGGACTTCAAACGCATTCCGAGATAGCCATAAAACAGACATCACATTTAAAACCCACTTTTCCATATAATTTCATATCTGGAGATAGGCAATAATTACAATCAAGAAAAGCATATATTCGGATAGCTAAGCTTAATGCGAGTTGCCTGATATCTTACACCCCTACTTGAAGTCTACAGGAGAGCAGAAAGCCATATAGTTCTAGCTGGAATAGTGAAATATGCCATATTTGATGTCTGGACGTTCAGGATATCATTCTGCATATTAATCTACTAGTGGCTAGGCTGCTACATGTCCCTAGGGAAGGTTATTGACCATGGTATAACTTGGGAGGGATTTGCTCATAGCCCGAGTTCCCCGCCTACAACACCCCCCCCAAATGAGGCGATTGGTTCTCTGCTTTAAGGAGACACCCTGCTGAGTTCCTAGAAAAAAGGATGTCAGGTTTGGAGAAGGAAGTTGAAGAGATCTCCCTTTTAACATCAGGAACCAACTTGGGAGACGGTACCCTTTTGTTCCGGAAACTTGATCTGCTTAAACCAAGGCTGACGGCAAGTATTCTACCTCTCTAACTTTCTTTCTGTTATCTTCCTGTTGTGTTATTGCTCTCTGTATTTATATATATATATTGGCTACATCTTTTTCTGTAAATACTTTTATTGCACCATTTTGACCTTTTTAGTAATAAATCTTATTTTCTGAAAAGTGTTGAACTGTTTCTAAAGCTCTTTAATGCAAACTAAGAATCCCTGTCTATGAAGAGCGCTACTGTGTGTTTTTAACCCTCTATATACATCTGTCTGTGGTGACATTGTGTATACAGATGCTTATTAAAACATCATAGTGTTATTGCTAATATTGGTGAGTTTCCTCCTTTTCTCTACAAAAAGGTGGTGGTGTCAGTGTGAAGGGTTAATTGCGTAATTAACCTAACCCAGTAACAATCGTTCTCAGGCTGCAGGTACATAGACTGTGGTCCATTAGCTGGAAAATTGTTACGCACGTGACAGCGCGGTTGTAGATTGGCTAGTCCTTCGGTCACAAGTTGCTGAGAAGGGCTGGGGGTCTGACGCCGCGACCGTCACACCCCTGTCAGTTGGCCTTAATGACTCACTCCAGCAGACACCTTCCCACCCTTGGAAACAAAAGAAATGTTAATGAGCAACTCACACCTAAGCTAATCTCAACAAATACTGTTCTCTCTGCTTCTACTCTCTGTATTTCTCTGAAACAGTCTGAAATGGTTAATAATTTATCACTTTTCAGTGCATTCTGGGCATTTGGAAGGTTCTCCTGTGCTTATCTTTAAAAAACGCACATAAACACAAACATGCATAAACATGGCCAAACAGACGGTTTTTAACCTACGTTTTCCAGCAGTCAGTTTCCATCGTTTAGAAGTGTCCTGTGTACATGGGCCCTTAGTGTGTATTAAAGCTGAAAGAAAGTTCACAAGACTTATCTGCTTTCCAGTGATGCAATGTCCGCAAACTACCTTGTGGACACCATCATCTTCCTCTGGGTTTAGCATATTTGGTCATCTTGATTGGCTGTCCTAGAAGAACGCAAATTCTGTACATGCGCATTGGAGTTAAACCATCCAAGACATGCTAAGAATGTATTCACAGCCCCGTGTACATTTAGAAGAGGAGTTGGCAGGAAGAAGAGGAACTTTTATTGTAGACAACACATATAGAGTCTCTTCTGCAATAAAAATCTGCTTGACTGAATGTTTATATGAGCACTATAGTTCCACTTTAAATATAAAAACAGGTGCGTAAGAATGAGAGAGACACATTTTTGCACTGCTTTTATTGGCCTCAAGTTTATTACGGCATGATGTCAAGAATGCCTATTCAAGAAGGCCCTTCATTTGACTAAGCTGTTTGTCTTTACCTGAAAAACAAATATCCACCTTACATTTTGAAAGGCTTTCTGCAAACTGACTTCCAACAAATTTAATTTTATAATGCAAATGGCCTGAAGCAATGACCTTTCTCTCTTTAAAAAGGAACTAGGTTTAATTAATTTGTTATATTATTTTTGGCACGGTATGTTCCATTGTACTGCGCTGACGAGTAGGTTGGCGCTTGCAGTGCTTCGAGTTCCTTGCACATGCACCTGGCATATATCGGTCTTTGTACTGTGCACCCGACAAAAAAAAAAAATCTGTGTTGGAGCAAGACTTGCCATATGAAACAGCTTTTCTGAAAACAGCTGCACCCCAGATCTTAATTAAATAATACTCATAGCACATTGTTTAAATGAGCAAACACATTGTCCTTCTGTTCCGGAATTGAAATGGAATTCTGGTTCTTTACATTTTTTAATTAACAGGTCAAATGATGGGTGCACTTTGTAGATTCATTTTGACTTTAATTTGCACCTGTGGTTCCTTATTTAAAAATTATGATTGGAAAAATAAAGCATATTTTACCATAAAATCTGTTAGAAATAACAAGTGTTTGTTTGAAAAGCAGACAATGGGAAGAAAAATATTTAATTTACTGTAAAAAAAGCTGTATTGTGGTTTAAAAATTGAAGCACAATAAATAAAAAAAAGTTAAAATTAAAAAATAAATAAATGAACAGTTCCAGGTAAGTTACCAAACTTAGAGAAAAGGATAAAAAACTGCTTTTGAAGAAACTAACTCTGGACAAAAAAATAGTAACATGTATGGTATGGAAGGACGTTTGTATTTCTTTAATCTACAGGCTGCAGAAGTAATGGAGATCACAAATCAATTCTAACTGGGGAAATGCAAATTTTCTGTAGTAGATGTAGGAGGGTTTAGTATATGATCCAACTGCATCATGTGCAATTGTTATTGTATGCCACATAATACTGTATGTGTTCTGGATACAAACAGGCTTAATTTTCTGCAACATGTGTAAAACCCAAATGTCTCTTTTCAAAACAGCTTGCCTCATAACAAAAAACAGGTAGAGGTAAATAGTCATTTACAGCCCAATTCCACAAAGGCTGTGTAAAAGCTACATAAATCCAATGAGTTGCAAATCTTATAAGCCTATATTTTATTCACAATAGAAGAAAGAAAGCATATCAAATGTTTAAACTGCGAAAATGTACCATATAAAAAAAAGAAAAAAAACAAAAAAAGTTGGGAAAGGCCCATGTTTACTATGGTGTAGCACCCCCTTTTCTTTTAACAACAATCTATAAACATCTGGAAATTGAGGAGACCAGTTGCTGGAGAGAAATGTTGTCCCACTTTGCAACAGATCATTTTATATGAGCTTTGGTCCAGAGAAGACAGCGGTGTTTCTGGATCACTTTCAGATATGGCTTCTTATTTGCGTGACAGAACTTTACTTTGCATTTTTGGATAGTGCGGAGAACTATGTTCCCAGACAGTAATTTTTAGAAGTATTCCTGAGCCCACGCAGTGATGTCTATTAGCCCACCTGAGAGCCTGACGAACACAGGCATCCAATATTGTGTTTCGGCCCTGTTACTCGCACAACCTGAAAACTTTTGATGATATTATGTATTGTAGATGATGATATACTGTATGTAAAGTCTTTGGCAAACAATTTCAGTATAACATTCCTCAAAAAAAAAAAAGAATCGCAATTTTTAGATGCAGCTTTTTCAAAGATTGGTGAACCTCGGCCCACCTTTACCTCTAAGACACTGACTCTCTACAATACTCTTTTTATACCCAATCATGTTACTGGCCTGCTGCGAATTAAAGTGTTACTAAATCCACAAAAGTAAAATCAGTCTGTATATACAGTAAAGCATGCTTGTTATACTTACTGTGGAACCTAAGGGGTTAATCCTCCACATTATGTAAAAAGGCAGTTTGATCCTGTCTTCTCTGATCCTCCCCTTCTTCAACAGTCCCCAGTCCATCTGTTGATAGTACAGAGACCTAGGAGAAACTCTGCACATGCTTAATTTGGTGTGTATTGCTAGAGAGTATTTTTTTTGAAAGGGTGCATGTGATCAGCACAGGGCCAATCAGCACTTTCCAGAAAGAGGGTCAGGGGTCATGCAGCCTTATTGGACAGTCAAAGGAGAAAGAAAACTCCACCTACAAGATTAACTAGTGCTGAGTCGGACATTGATAGAAGTCATAAGACTGCTATATACTGAGGATGATAAAAGGTATTTAGCAGTTTATATTTACTAAAATAATTGCATTCCCATGTTCTGTGTACTGTGGGAGACCAGATATAGTGAATGCAGGCTCCTGGGTTTAGTAACACTTTAACCTAATTAGTTGCAAAATGATCTTTCAGCTCTCTCTTGTTAGCATCACTTACTGTACTTTGTCAGTTTTGCTGACCTTTCAGAACTTTTTGAGACGTGTTGCTGCCATCAGTTTCAAAATTACTTTTTTTTTCTTAAAATGGTACATTTTCTCGGTTTAAACGTTTGATATGTTGCCTATTTTCTATTGTGAACCAATATGTGTTTATGAGATTTGCAAATCATTGCATTGTTTTTATGTAGATTTTTTTAGGGGTAGGGTTTGTACAAATTTTGTTGGCAAAGACCTCTAAAAAACCAGAATATAGTTTGAATATACTGGGGTGCTAGAGTCCTGATTTAGCAACACCTCTGTTGGTGCATAGTGTTTAAAGGGTAAGTTCACCTTTGGAAACATGTTACATCTGCTCTGTCTTACAGCAATTGGACTTATGCATCAATAATTATTTATAAAACATTAAAAAGGAATGGCCCACTGTTATCATCATCATGAAACCTGCCGCAAGAAATGCCATGCAACCAGGGTCAGTGCTAGACTATTTTGCACCCTGGGCAAGATCCGCAACCCCCCCCCCAAAAAAAAAAAAACAATTAAAAAAGGAGTACAAAATATTAAATCAACAAAACTCGAAACTGCTAAATTTCTTTTAATTTGCAAACATAAGTGCCATAAGATGCCACCCTCACCAATATTAAAGACAAAATTAAAATGTTATTTAACCAAATATAAATTAACTGTATTAACCAATCAGACAGAGAAACAAAAAAAGTTACAAAATTCCATAGTGATCAGCAGCCACCAGCTGGCTTGCAGTGAGGGACTGAGTCTGAGAGGAACACTGGAAGGAGCTGCAGCTCAGCTACTACACTGACCCCAGAAACCCCATCTTCCTCTGTCCTTTCTTCCTTCCTCTCTGCCACCCCTCCCCTCAGCTGAAGGATCATTCATGATATGGCGGTGTCCCATATGATCAATCAGCATCTGCTTCCCTCACCTCGACTATTGTCTGACCCTCTCCTCCCGTCACCTCCATGACCTGCCATCCTCCTAGTCTCGGCTCACCTCTGATGGCTCCTGCCAAAGTACGGAGTCCAGGCTGTGGCTCTCAGGGAGGACAGATGACCTCCCAGCACTAGACTGCTTCCCTCTCATATACATTGGTTCCCGATCATCCTACTCACATAGGGTTAACCCTGCAACCAGAGCACACCCTCGCCTACTGATTGGCTCCAGCTGTGTAGAAGAAGAGAGAGCCAGTACTGGGCATGCCCCATTCAGTCACTACCCAGCTCCCTGTTACAGCTGGAGGATGGTGTGTGCCAGTGTGTGTACCAGAGATGTACGGACCGATCCTCCAATCAGAAACTACTGCCCACCTGGGGTTCTGGGCTAATGTCATCACTTCCCATCCTAGGGGGAGCTGACACTTCACTGCTACATGAAATACTGTTATATATATATATATATATATATATATACACACACACACTAACTGGTCAAGTGTGGACAGGCTGTAAGACTAAAGATTCAGAATAAAGATACCATAATTCCCTGTGTATGAGGAGAGGGGGATTCTGCAGAGAAATGAAGAATTCATACAAGAGGTTCATTAGGCCACACAGAGATAGTGCGGGCCTATGCTGTGCCCAGTCACCCCTAGGTGGCAGTGTGCCCTAGGCGGCTGCCTAGTTTGCCTAGTGGAAGCACCTGCACTGCATGCAGCTATCGCTGTATGGAGACAGAATTGGCTACAAACACATTGGAGGAGATCAGCAGCACTGAGACGCAACAAAAGGATGAAAAGAAAGTGAAAAACTATTTTAACTTAAAAAAAAGTCAATTGTTTGATACGCAGTTACAGTGCTATTATTTATCTCTGCAACATTTCCAAAATGCCACTTCTTAAAAAAAATGACACCACAAATCGTCCAATTCATTCCCTTGTTATCTCTTGCCTCAACTATTGCCAGCTCCTCACTTATTGGTCTACCTCTACACAGGCTATCCCACTTCAGTCTATC
Organism: Staurois parvus; assembly: GCF_062004578.1. NCBI lineage: Eukaryota > Metazoa > Chordata > Amphibia > Anura > Ranidae > Staurois > Staurois parvus. The sequence continues at coordinate 4,571,462 of NW_028317862.1, forward strand.
TATGCTGCTGCCAGACTCATCTTCCTAACCAACCACTCAGTGTTGATTCCCCCCCCCCCCGATTCCCCCCCCACACACACACACAGATCCCTCCATTGGTCTTCGCTCGCCCAAAGCATAAGATTCTAAACACTAACAACAACAACACACAACTCTGCCCCAAGCTACATCCCCAACCTCATCTCATAATATTACTGAACAATTCTTTTTGCTCCTAACAAGACCTCAAGCTCTCTAGAACCCTTGTCGCCACCTCTCATGCATGTCTGCAAGGTTTCCTCAGAGCCTTTCCCTTCCTATAGAACTCCCCAACCCAACCCATTGGGGGTTCTCCTAGTCTGTCCACCTTATGGCAATCCTTGAAAATTCATATCATAAAGCCTGCTACATCCAGTTTTTTCTCGTTGTGGCAGTGCGGTATCCTGCCACAGTGAAAATCAAGGTTATAACCCAGGATTCTCAACTATACAGGTTGAGGGGCTCCAGGCAGTTCTCTTAATTCAGAGGAAACTGGTTTATCAGTTTCCTCTTTGGTTTGTAAAGCCCGTTTTGAAACCTGTGGCCTGGAGATTTCTAAGTGATTTGGGAGGGATGAAATCTCCAATCCTGGGTCCATGTCCAAAGCAGCCAGCACACTGATTGCACAGGTGTGTGAAGGCTTTTTGTAGAGACCAAACCATGATTCTGGGTTCCACCCCGGCAGACAGGAGGTCATTGCCAGGAGTCAGGAGGGTTCCACCTAGGAGAGGTGGAAGCCAGAGCAGCAAGGGGCTGCTAACTGTGCTCAAGTGGCTGATAGCTGTGTGCATGTGGCTGATAGCTGTGTGCAAAAAGCCATATTTTGGAAAGAGGCTGTGTGCATACAAGAAGTCCAACGCTGTGTGCTGGGACTAGCCAGTGGTCTGGGAGACCCATATAAATGGAGGTACTGCTAACCAGCAGGGCTGATAAAGAGAGCCAGGAGGCTGAATATGTTTAGTTTGTTTTGATGGTGAACACCCCTGCGTGGGAAGCATGTTGTGGAACTTTCTTTTAAATAAAATTGGGCTAAAAGGCCTTTAAAAAGAAATAAAGTGAGTGGCTGTGTCCTGAAAAAAACTCTACCATTTGATGCTAGTTCCTACATTGCTAAACCCAGGGGGCTGGAGGAAAAAAACCTGACAGTTCACCATACAAACACAAGTGATATTGGTACGTTTATCTCCCATGCTGTGCCTTTTTTTCTGACAGGGGGACTGCCCCCCCTCCAGAACACACTGATAAGCGCCTGCAGCCATTGGCTGTAAGCACTGATCGGATGGTGGTTTTCCAGTATGTTCCTTTGAAAAAAGCTGGTCGTTAGACCAGCTTCTGTTGGGAAGACAGCTCTACACACTGACTGAATGTTGGCCAGTTCCTGATGTAAAAGACGAAATTTGGCCCATGTGTACCCAACATTAGGGAAGCCCATCTCACCTCTATCTTTCAACTGGAATTTTACTTTCTCCAATTATTCCCATACAACTCACTTTTTGTATCACTTGCTTCTCCCTTTAGATTATAATTTCTTATGAGCAGGGACCGCTGAACCCTCCTGTATTGGAATGGATTATCACTAGAGATGAGCGAATTATTCAAAAATTCGGTTCGGCTGATTCGCCGAAGTCGCCGATTAAATTCGCTTCGTGCCGAATATATTCGCTGCGAATTTAACTTATAAAAAGGGTGTTTCTAGGCTTCAGAGAGCCTTTATATTAGTGCAGAACACTGTACCTTTAATTTAAATGCCCTTGGAGTCTGCTGGGGAAGAGAAATAATACTGTCAGTCAGTATGACATGCAGATGAGTGCCGTCGATCTTAGAATCACCGCACACTTCACTCATTTGGGCAGTCACGGGGCCAAAACCAGAGTGTGGAGCCACAGTGTGGCGGTGGAGGCAGCAGCAATGGGAGACCATACAGCACCCTATGACAAAATGGAACCCACCAGCAGTGTGAGGAGACCTGAAAGTGGCACATGGCAGAGTGTGGCGATGGAGACAGCAGCAATGGGAGGCCGTACAGGGACCCATGACACACTCTGGACCTGGCAGCAGCATGAGGAGTCGGTATGGGGGCCCATGGCAGATTACGGGCCTGGCAGCAGCATGAGGAGGCGGTACAGGGGCCCATGGCAGAGTGGCGGAGCGTAAGCAGCTAAAATTGAAGGCCATACAGAGGCCTATGTTAAAAAGTCCCCCCAGCAGCAGCGTGGGGAGACGACTATCAAGAGTCCAATGGCAGAGTGGTGGAGCAGAAGCAGCATCAATTGAAGGCCATACACAGGCCTAGGTTAAAAAGCGGAAGCCGTCAGCAGCATGAGCAGACGACAGAGACACATGGCGCAGGGTGGCGGTGGATGCAGCAGTATTCGGAAGCCAAACACAGGCCTCGGTTAAAAAGCGGAAGCCGTCAGCAGCGTGAGCAGACGACAGAGGCACATGGCGCAGGGTGGCGGTGGAGGCAGCAGCAATGGAAGGCCATACAGCACCCTATCACAAAATGGAACCCACCAACAGTGTAAGGAGACCTGAAAGTGGCACATGGCGCAGGGTGGCGGTGGAGGCAGCAGTATTCGGAAGACATACACAGGACTAGTTTAAAAAGCGGAAGCCGTCAGAAGCGTGAGCAGACGACAGAGGCACATGGCGCAGGGTGGCGGTGGAGGCAGCAGTATTCGGAAGCCATACACAGGCCTAGGTTAAAAAGCGGAAGCCGTCAGCAGCGTGAGCAGACGACAGAGACACATGGCGCAGGGTGGCGGTGGATGCAGCAGTATTCGGAAGCCAAACACAGGCCTCGGTTAAAAAGCGGAAGCCGTCAGCAGCGTGAGCAGACGACAGAGGCACATGGCGCAGGGTGGCGGTGGAGGCAGCAGCAATGGAAGGTCATACAGCACCCTATCACAAAATGGAACCCACCAACAGTGTAAGGAGACCTGAAAGTGGCACATGGCGCAGGGTGGCGGTGGAGGCAGCAGTATTCGGAAGACATACACAGGACTAGTTTAAAAAGCGGAAGCCGTCAGCAGCGTGAGCAGACGACAGAGGCACATGGCGCAGGGTGGCGGTGGAGGCAGCAGTATTCGGAAGCCATACACAGGCCTAGGTTAAAAAGCGGAAGCCGTCAGCAGCGTGAGCAGACGACAGAGACACATGGCGCAGGGTGGCGGTGGATGCAGCAGTATTCGGAAGCCAAACACAGGCCTCGGTTAAAAAGCGGAAGCCGTCAGCAGCGTGAGCAGACGACAGAGGCACATGGCGCAGGGTGGCGGTAGAGGCAGCAGCAATGGAAGGCCATACAGCACCCTATCACAAAATGGAACCCACCAACAGTGTAAGGAGACCTGAAAGTGGCACATGGCGCAGGGTGGCGGTGGAGGCAGCAGTATTCGGAAGACATACACAGGACTAGTTTAAAAAGCGGAAGCCGTCAGCAGCGTGAGCAGACGACAGAGGCACATGGCGCAGGGTGGCGGTGGAGGCAGCAGTATTCGGAAGCCATACACAGGCCTAGGTTAAAAAGCGGAAGCCGTCAGCAGCGTGAGCAGACGACAGAGACACATGGCACAGGGTGGCGGTGGATGCAGCAGTATTCGGAAGCCAAACACAGGCCTCGGTTAAAAAGCGGAAGCCGTCAGCAGCGTGAGCAGACGACAGAGGCACATGGCGCAGGGTGGCGGTGGAGGCAGCAGCAATGGAAGGCCATACAGCACCCTATCACAAAATGGAACCCACCAACAGTGTAAGGAGACCTGAAAGTGGCACATGGCGCAGGGTGGCGGTGGAGGCAGCAGTATTCGGAAGACATACACAGGACTAGTTTAAAAAGCGGAAGCCGTCAGCAGCGTGAGCAGACGACAGAGGCACATGGCGCAGGGTGGCGGTGGAGGCAGCAGTATTCGGAAGCCATACACAGGCCTAGGTTAAAAAGCGGAAGCCGTCAGCAGCGTGAGCAGACGACAGAGACACATGGCGCAGGGTGGCAGTGGATGCAGCAGTATTCGGAAGCAAAACACAGGCCTCGGTTAAAAAGCGGAAGCCGTCAGCAGCGTGAGCAGACGACAGAGGCACATGGCGCAGGGTGGCGGTGGAGGCAGCAGCAATGGAAGGCCATACAGCACCCTATCACAAAATGGAACCCACCAACAGTGTAAGGAGACCTGAAAGTGGCACATGGCGCAGGGTGGCGGTGGAGGCAGCAGTATTCGGAAGACATACACAGGACTAGTTTAAAAAGCGGAAGCCGTCAGCAGCGTGGGCAGACGACAGAGGCACATGGCGCAGGGTGGCGGTGGAGGCAGCAGTATTCGGAAGCCATACACAAGCCTAGGTTAAAAAGCGGAAGCCGTCAGCAGCGTGAGCAGACGACAGAGACACATGGCGCAGGGTGGCGGTGGATGCAGCAGTATTCGGAAGCCAAACACAGGCCTCGGTTAAAAAGCGGAAGCCGTCAGCAGCGTGAGCAGACGACAGAGGCACATGGCGCAGGGTGGCGGTGGAGGCAGCAGCAATGGAAGGCCATACAGCACCCTATCACAAAATGGAACCCACCAACAGTGTAAGGAGACCTGAAAGTGGCACATGGCGCAGGGTGGCGGTGGAGGCAGCAGTATTCGGAAGACATACACAGGACTAGTTTAAAAAGCGGAAGCCGTCAGCAGCGTGAGCAGACGACAGAGGCACATGGCGCAGGGTGGCGGTGGAGGCAGCAGTATTCGGAAGCCATACACAGGCCTAGGTTAAAAAGCGGAAGCCGTCAGCAGCGTGAGCAGACGACAGAGACACATGGCGCAGGGTGGCGGTGGATGCAGCAGTATTCGGAAGCAAAACACAGGCCTCGGTTAAAAAGCGGAAGCCGTCAGCAGCGTGAGCAGACGACAGAGGCACATGGCGCAGGGTGGCGGTGGAGGCAGCAGCAATGGAAGGCCATACAGCACCCTATCACAAAATGGAACCCACCAACAGTGTAAGGAGACCTGAAAGTGGCACATGGCGCAGGGTGGCGGTGGAGGCAGCAGTATTCGGAAGACATACACAGGACTAGTTTAAAAAGCGGAAGCCGTCAGCAGCGTGGGCAGACGACAGAGGCACATGGCGCAGGGTGGCGGTGGAGGCAGCAGTATTCGGAAGCCATACACAAGCCTAGGTTAAAAAGCGGAAGCCGTCAGCAGCGTGAGCAGACGACAGAGACACATGGCGCAGGGTGGCGGTGGATGCAGCAGTATTCGGAAGCCAAACACAGGCCTCGGTTAAAAAGCGGAAGCCGTCAGCAGCGTGAGCAGATGACAGAGGCACATGGCGCAGGGTGGCGGTGGAGGCAGCAGCAATGGAAGGCCATACAGCACCCTATCACAAAATGGAACCCACCAACAGTGTAAGGAGACCTGAAAGTGGCACATGGCACAGGGTGGCGGTGGAGGCAGCAGTATTCGGAAGACATACACAGGACTAGTTTAAAAAGCGGAAGCCGTCAGCAGCGTGAGCAGACGACAGAGGCACATGGCGCAGGGTGGCGGTGGAGGCAGCAGTATTCGGAAGCCATACACAGGCCTAGGTTAAAAAGCGGAAGCCGTCAGCAGCGTGAGCAGACGACAGAGACACATGGCGCAGGGTGGCGGTGGATGCAGCAGTATTCGGAAGCCAAACACAGGCCTCGGTTAAAAAGCGGAAGCCGTCAGCAGCGTGAGCAGACGACAGAGGCACATGGCGCAGGGTGGATGGTGGAGGCAGCAGCAATGGAAGGCCATACAGCACCCTATCACAAAATGGAACCCACCAACAGTGTAAGGAGACCTGAAAGTGGCACATGGCGCAGGGTGGCGGTGGAGGCAGCAGTATTCGGAAGACATACACAGGACTAGTTTAAAAAGCGGAAGCCGTCAGCAGCGTGAGCAGATGACAGAGGCACATGGCGCAGGGTGGCGGTGGAGGCAGCAGTATTCGGAAGCCATACACAGGCCTAGGTTAAAAAGCGGAAGCCGTCAGCAGCGTGAGCAGATGACAGAGGCACATGGCGCAGGGTGGCGGTGGAGGCAGCAGTATTCGGAAGCCATACACAGGCCTAGGTTTAAAACGGGAACCCAGCAGCGTGAGCAGACGACAAAGACGCACATGGCAGAGGATGGATCTGGCAGCAGTATGAGAAGGCGGTACAGGGGCCCGTGGCACAGTGTGGTGATGGGGGCTACAGCAACTGGATGCCAGAAAGTGGCCGATAGGGCTATATACTGCATGACTACATAGGTGGTTTTTATAGTACTTTATTTTGGCCTCCTTCTCAGCAGGTGTGAAAAAGGCCACCATTTTTGAACGGTAGCTAGGGTCCAACAAGGTGGACAGCCAAAAGTCATCCCTCTGTCTGATGGTTATTATTCGGCTGTCGCTACGCAAGCAACCGAGCATGCTATGGGCCATTTGTGCCAAGGAATGCGAGGGACTCCCTGCCTCCATCTCCACAGCATACTGCCACGGTGCGTCTGGGTCCTCTGTCTCCTCCTCCTCCTCTACCAGATGCTCCTGCTCCTCCACTCCTGTCCGCTGAGTGGAAAAACCACCCATTTCACTCAATAATTCCTGAGCACCAATGTCCTCCTCTACCTCCTCCTCTTCTTCCTGTCGTGCCCCCACAGGGGTCATGTGGCGTTGAGATCTGTGCGCCACGTCTACCGCACCCTGACCAGCCATTGTTAACAGCATTTGTTCCAGGACGTGCAACAGAGGAATGACGTCGTTCATCCCATAGTCCTGCCGACTCACGAATAGCGTGGCCTCCTCAAAGGGCCTGAGCAAGCGGCAGGTGTCACGCATGAGCTGCCAATGGCTGACATCTAAGTTACACAGGGGAGTACCTTTATCCGCTTGTAACATCAGGAAATCGGTGATGGCCTTTCGCTGTTCGTAAAGGCGGTCTAACATATGTAGGGTTGAATTCCACCTTGTTGCAACGTCGCAGATCAGGCGATGCTGTGGAATTCCGTTCTGCCGCTGCAGCTCAAGGAGGGTGTGCTTTGCGGTGTAGGAATGGCTGAAATGCATGCAAAGTTTATGTGACATTTTAAGGATGTCTTGCAGTGGGATGGTGGATTTTAGGAACCGCTTGACAACCAGATTGAACACGTGAGCCATGCATGGTGCATGGCACAACCTTCCTTGACGCAGAGCAGACACCATGATCTTTCCGTTGTCGGTCAACATGGTTCCGATTTTCAGTTTGCGCGGAGACAGCCATCTGTCGATTTCTCTGTTCATTACACTCAGAAGTTCCTCCCCTGTGTGACTACGTTCGCCAAGGCATACCAGGTGCAGCACAGCGTGACACCGTTGCGCCCTGCACATGTGATATGCCGGTCGGGTAATGGGACTTGGCACGGGGGTGGTGGCTGAGGACACGGCGGAAGAAGAGGTGGTAGAGGCGGACATCTTTGCTGGACCAAGGACGTGCAAACGTGGAGGCAAAAGCGGCGTGACCTGTCCAAGTTGCTGGTGCGGCTGTGCCGGCACCACGTTCACCCAGTGGGCCGTAAATGACATGTACTGTCCCTGACCGTAGTTACAGCTCCACACGTCGGCGCTGCCGTGCACTTTGGCAGAGACCGACATGCTCAATGACTGGCCCACCATCTCTTCTACATATGAATGCAGGGCTGGCACTGCCTTTTTGGCGAAGAAATGCCAGCTTGGCACTCTCCACCGCGGCTCGGCACAAGCCATCATTTCTCGGAAAGGTGCTGAGTCCACCACTTGGAAAGGGAGGGACTGCAGCACCAGCAACTTGGACAGGAGGACGTTCAGCTTCTGCACCGTCGGGTGCGTGCTCGCAAACTGTTGTCTCTTGGAAACGGATTCCAAGAAAGACTGCTGACGGAATCCGTGAAGAGGAGTAGCAGGAGAAGGAGCATCTGAACGAGCGGAAGATGCCAACGAGCGACAACTCCCCTCAGCAGAGGTGTTGGAGCCTTGACTGGCTGATAGAGGGCGATTGACGTCGGGTGACGGAGCAAGTAACGGAGCGGGTGATGGAGCGAGGGCTGGGGCAGGCAGAACCGCCGTATCTTTATAACGGTTTTCCCAGGCCACCGAATGGCGACGCTGCATATGCTGACGCAACGCTATAGTCCCAACATGGGTCCCCTGGCCACGCTTGACTTTCTGGCCACATAGTCGACATACGGCTACGTTTACTTCCTCGGGCGGCGTGACGAAAAATTGCCACACCGCCGAGTAGGAAACTTTGCCCCCGCTACTCCTCACTGGCTGACTGCTACTTCCTCCGTGCACACCGGCACCACTACTGGCCGTGGTGGTAGGCTGCAGTGGAGCTGGTGCTCTACTCCGTGGCCGTTTGGCTCCACTGACACTGCTGCGACCCTGCTGCCTCCTGGGCAACCCACCGACTGTTTTGCTCGCTGGCAAGCTGGCACCCTCTTCTCCTGATGATGCGGAAGCAATAGCCTGATGACGACGAGGCTGCCAAGTGCGATCAGCCTCATCATCATCAATTAGGGTCTCCGCGTCACTACTAGCCCCCTCGGCTGCGTGTGGGTCAGGAGACAGACCTGTCTCTAGACCGGATACCGAGCCACTCTCCTCGCCAGTACTTCTTCGCCTGGATGCTGAAGAGGCGGATGTCTCCCCCCGTTCCTGACCGCCCTCTGTTAGCTCTTCCTCACTGTACAGTGGGGCTGAGCCCACAGCATGCGATACTTCGCTTGGTAAGGGAACACCAAAGGACAGGGGCAGGTCGAGGACACGTGATTTCAGTGGGCTTGCTCCCGGGCCATGCCAACTAACGGTTGTGTCTGACGTACCCACCGACCGTTGGCTGTAGGTGTCAGAGGTGACCTGGGAAGAGGAAGACGACCGAGTCAACCAATCGATGACGGCAGGGTTGTCGGTGGAGACACGACCGCTGGATGACACCGGGAGCAATGGCCTCTGGCTGCGACTAGTGCTGCCTCGACCCCTTCCTCTGCTGCCACGTCTGCTCGCTCCTGAAACATTGCCTCCTCTGCCACTCCTCTGCGTGTTGTCTGACATACTCTTTAATTCAATAAGCACCCCAAAAATAAAACCGGATTTAACTCTTTGAACGTACAATAGTGGTTGTGAAGCAGAAAGTCAGTTTATTTAGCACAATCGGTCAATTGCAGCTTGCCGTTGGCTGGAAACTGTACGTTTATGTCACTGGAATGCACTAATCAGCCAAAAAATATTACCGCCAGCCGGCGTGTAAATGGATCTAACTCTTTGAACGTACAATAGTGGTTGTGAAGCAGAAAGTCAGTTTATTGTACACAATCGGTCAATTGCAGCTTGCCGTTGGCTGGAAACTGTACGTTTATGTCACTGGAATGCACTAATCACCCAAAAAATATTACCGCCACCCGGCGTGTATATGGATTTAACTCTTTGAACGTACAATAGTGGTTGTGAAGCAGAAAGTCAGTTTATTTAGCACAATCGGTCAATTGCAGCTTGCCGTTGGCTGGAAACTGTACGTTTATGTCACTGGAATGCACTAATCACCCAAAAAATATTACCGCCACCCGGCGTGTAAATGGATCTAACTCTTTGAACGTACAATAGTGGTTGTGAAGCAGAAAGTCAGTTTATTTAGCACAATCGGTCAATTGCAGCTTGCCGTTGGCTGGAAACTGTACGTTTATGTCACTGGAATGCACTAATCACCCAAAAAATATTACCGCCACCCGGCGTGTAAATGGATCTAACTCTTTGAACGTACAATGGTGGTTGTGAAGCAGAAAGTCAGTTTATTTAGCACAATCGGTCAATTGCAGCTTGCCGTTGGCTGGAAACTGTACGTTTATGTCACTGGAATGCACTAATCACCCAAAAAATATTACCGCCACCCGGCGTGTAAATGGATCTAACTCTTTGAACGTACAATAGTGGTTGTGAAGCAGAAAGTCAGTTTATTTAGCACAATCGGTCAATTGCAGCTTGCTGTTGGCTGGAAACTGTACGTTTATGTCACTGAAATGCACTAATCACCCAAAAAATATTACCGCCACCCGGCGTGTAAATGGATCTAACTCTTTGAACGTACAATGGTGGTTGTGAAGCAGAAAGTCAGTTTATTGTACACAATCGGTCAATTGCAGCTTGCCGTTGGCTGGAAACTGTACGTTTATGTCACTGGAATGCACTAATCACCCAAAAAATATTACCGCCACCCGGCGTGTAAATGGATTTAACTCTCTGAACGTACAATAGTGGTTGTGAAGCAGAAAGTCAGTGTATTTAGCACAATTGGTCAATTGCAGCTTGCCGTTGGCTGGAAACTGTACATTTATGTCACTGGAATGCACTAATCACCCAAAAAATATTACCGCCACCCGGCGTGTAAATGGATCTAACTCTTTGAACGTACAATGGTGGTTGTGAAGCAGAAAGTCAGTTTATTGTACACAATCGGTCAATTGCAGCTTGCCGTTGGCTGGAAACTGTACGTTTATGTCACTGGAATGCACTAATCACCCAAAAAATATTACCGCCACCCGGCGTGTATATGGATTTAGCTTTTTGAACGTACAATAGTGGTTGTGAAGCAGAAAGTCAGTTTATTTAGCACAATCGGTCAATTGCAGCTTGCCGTTGGCTGGAAACTGTACGTTTATGTCACTGGAATGCACTAATCACCCAAAAAATATTACCGCCACCCGGCGTGTAAATGGATCTAACTCTTTGAACGTACAATGGTGGTTGTGAAGCAGAAAGTCAGTTTATTTAGCACAATCGGTCAATTGCAGCTTGCCGTTGGCTGGAAACTGTACGTTTATGTCACTGGAATGCACTAATCACCCAAAAAATATTACCGCCACCCGGCGTGTAAATGGATCTAACTCTTTGAACGTACAATGGTGGTTGTGAAGCAGAAAGTCAGTTTATTTAGCACAATCGGTCAATTGCAGCTTGCCGTTGGCTGGAAACTGTACGTTTATGTCACTGGAATGCACTAATCACCCAAAAAATATTACCGCCACCCGGCGTGTAAATGGATTTAACTCTTTGAACGTACAATAGTGGTTGTGAAGCAGAAAGTCAGTTTATTTAGCACAATCGGTCAATTGCAGCTTGCCGTTGGCTGGAAACTGTACGTTTATGTCACTGGAATGCACTAATCACCCAAAAAATATTACCGCCACCCGGCGTGTAAATGGATCTAACTCTTTGAACGTACAATGGTGGTTGTGAAGCAGAAAGTCAGTTTATTGTACACAATCGGTCAATTGCAGCTTGCCGTTGGCTGGAAACTGTACGTTTCTGTCACTGGAATGCACTAATCACCCAAAAAATATTACCGCCAGCCGGCGTGTAAATGGATTTAACTCTTTAAACGTACAATAGTGGTTGTGAAGCAGAAAGTCAGTTTATTTAGCACAATCGGTCAATTTCAGCTTGCCGTTGGCTGGAAACTGTACGTTTATGTTACTTGAATGCACTAATCACCCAAAAAATATTACCGCCACCCGGCGTGTAAATGGATCTAACTCTTTGAACGTACAATGGTGGTTGTGAAGCAGAAAGTCAGTTTATTGTACACAATCGGTCAATTGCAGCTTGCCGTTGGCTGGAAACTGTACGTTTCTGTCACTGGAATGCACTAATCACCCAAAAAATATTACCGCCACCCGGCGTGTAAATGGATTTAACTCTTTGAACGTACAATAGTGGTTGTGAAGCAGAAAGTCAGTTTATTTAGCACAATCGGTCAATTGCAGCTTGCCGTTGGCTGGAAACTGTACGTTTATGTCACTGGAATGCACTAATCACCCAAAAAATATTACCGCCACCCGGCGTGTAAATGGATCTAACTCTTTGAACGTACAATGGTGGTTGTGAAGCAGAAAGTCAGTTTATTGTACACAATCGGTCAATTGCAGCTTGCCGTTGGCTGGAAACTGTACGTTTATGTCACTGGAATGCACTAATCACCCAAAAAATATTACCGCCACCCGGCGTGTATATGGATTTAGCTTTTTGAACGTACAATAGTGGTTGTGAAGCAGAAAGTCAGTTTATTTAGCACAATCGGTCAATTGCAGCTTGCCGTTGGCTGGAAACTGTACGTTTATGTCACTGGAATGCACTAATCACCCAAAAAATATTACCGCCACCCGGCGTGTAAATGGATCTAACTCTTTGAACGTACAATGGTGGTTGTGAAGCAGAAAGTCAGTTTATTTAGCACAATCGGTCAATTGCAGCTTGCCGTTGGCTGGAAACTGTACGTTTATGTCACTGGAATGCACTAATCACCCAAAAAATATTACCGCCACCCGGCGTGTAAATGGATCTAACTCTTTGAACGTACAATGGTGGTTGTGAAGCAGAAAGTCAGTTTATTTAGCACAATCGGTCAATTGCAGCTTGCCGTTGGCTGGAAACTGTACGTTTATGTCACTGGAATGCACTAATCACCCAAAAAATATTACCGCCACCCGGCGTGTAAATGGATTTAACTCTTTGAACGTACAATAGTGGTTGTGAAGCAGAAAGTCAGTTTATTTAGCACAATCGGTCAATTGCAGCTTGCCGTTGGCTGGAAACTGTACGTTTATGTCACTGGAATGCACTAATCACCCAAAAAATATTACCGCCACCCGGCGTGTAAATGGATCTAACTCTTTGAACGTACAATGGTGGTTGTGAAGCAGAAAGTCAGTTTATTGTACACAATCGGTCAATTGCAGCTTGCCGTTGGCTGGAAACTGTACGTTTCTGTCACTGGAATGCACTAATCACCCAAAAAATATTACCGCCAGCCGGCGTGTAAATGGATTTAACTCTTTAAACGTACAATAGTGGTTGTGAAGCAGAAAGTCAGTTTATTTAGCACAATCGGTCAATTTCAGCTTGCCGTTGGCTGGAAACTGTACGTTTATGTTACTTGAATGCACTAATCACCCAAAAAATATTACCGCCACCCGGCGTGTAAATGGATCTAACTCTTTGAACGTACAATGGTGGTTGTGAAGCAGAAAGTCAGTTTATTGTACACAATCGGTCAATTGCAGCTTGCCGTTGGCTGGAAACTGTACGTTTCTGTCACTGGAATGCACTAATCACCCAAAAAATATTACCGCCACCCGGCGTGTAAATGGATTTAACTCTTTGAACGTACAATAGTGGTTGTGAAGCAGAAAGTCAGTTTATTTAGCACAATCGGTCAATTGCAGCTTGCCGTTGGCTGGAAACTGTACGTTTATGTCACTGGAATGCACTAATCACCCAAAAAATATTACCGCCACCCGGCGTGTAAATGGATCTAACTCTTTGAACGTACAATGGTGGTTGTGAAGCAGAAAGTCAGTTTATTGTACACAATCGGTCAATTGCAGCTTGCCGTTGGCTGGAAACTGTACGTTTATGTCACTGGAATGCACTAATCACCCAAAAAATATTACCGCCACCCGGCGTGTATATGGATTTAGCTTTTTGAACGTACAATAGTGGTTGTGAAGCAGAAAGTCAGTTTATTTAGCACAATCGGTCAATTGCAGCTTGCCGTTGGCTGGAAACTGTACGTTTATGTCACTGGAATGCACTAATCACCCAAAAAATATTACCGCCACCCGGCGTGTAAATGGATCTAACTCTTTGAACGTACAATAGTGGTTGTGAAGCAGAAAGTCAGTTTATTTAGCACAATCGGTCAATTGCAGCTTGCCGTTGGCTGGAAACTGTACGTTTATGTCACTGGAATGCACTAATCACCCAAAAAATATTACCGCCACCTGGCGTGTAAATGGATCTAACTCTTTGAACGTACAATGGTGGTTGTGAAGCAGAAAGTCAGTTTATTGTACACAATCGGTCAATTGCAGCTTGCCGTTGGCTGGAAACTGTACGTTTATGTCACTGGAATGCACTAATCACCCAAAAAATATTACCGCCACCCGGCGTGTAAATGGATCTAACTCTTTGAACGTACAATGGTGGTTGTGAAGCAGAAAGTCAGTTTATTGTACACAATCGGTCAATTGCAGCTTGCCGTTGGCTGGAAACTGTACGTTTATGTCACTGGAATGCACTAATCACCCAAAAAATATTACCGCCACCCGGCGTGTAAATGGATCTAACTCTTTGAACGTACAATGGTGGTTGTGAAGCAGAAAGTCAGTTTATTGTACACAATCGGTCAATTGCAGCTTGCCGTTGGCTGGAAACTGTACGTTTCTGTCACTGGAATGCACTAATCACCCAAAAAATATTACCGCCACCCGGCGTGTAAATGGATTTAACTCTTTGAACGTACAATAGTGGTTGTGAAGCAGAAAGTCAGTTTATTTAGCACAATCGGTCAATTGCAGCTTGCCGTTGGCTGGAAACTGTACGTTTATGTCACTGGAATGCACTAATCACCCAAAAAATATTACCGCCACCCGGCGTGTAAATGGATCTAACTCTTTGAACGTACAATGGTGGTTGTGAAGCAGAAAGTCAGTTTATTGTACACAATCGGTCAATTGCAGCTTGCCGTTGGCTGGAAACTGTACGTTTATGTCACTGGAATGCACTAATCACCCAAAAAATATTACCGCCACCCGGCGTGTATATGGATTTAGCTTTTTGAACGTACAATAGTGGTTGTGAAGCAGAAAGTCAGTTTATTTAGCACAATCGGTCAATTGCAGCTTGCCGTTGGCTGGAAACTGTACGTTTATGTCACTGGAATGCACTAATCACCCAAAAAATATTACCGCCACCCGGCGTGTAAATGGATCTAACTCTTTGAACGTACAATAGTGGTTGTGAAGCAGAAAGTCAGTTTATTTAGCACAATCGGTCAATTGCAGCTTGCCGTTGGCTGGAAACTGTACGTTTATGTCACTGGAATGCACTAATCACCCAAAAAATATTACCGCCACCTGGCGTGTAAATGGATCTAACTCTTTGAACGTACAATGGTGGTTGTGAAGCAGAAAGTCAGTTTATTGTACACAATCGGTCAATTGCAGCTTGCCGTTGGCTGGAAACTGTACGTTTATGTCACTGGAATGCACTAATCACCCAAAAAATATTACCGCCACCCGGCGTGTAAATGGATTTAACTCTTTGAACGTACAATAGTGGTTGTGAAGCAGAAAGTCAGTTTATTTAGCACAATCGGTCAATTGCAGCTTGCCGTTGGCTGGAAACTGTACGTTTATGTCACTGGAATGCACTAATCACCCAAAAAATATTACCGCCACCCGGCGTGTAAATGGATCTAACTCTTTGAACGTACAATAGTGGTTGTGAAGCAGAAAGTCAGTTTATTTAGCACAATTGGTCAATTGCAGCTTGCCGTTGGCTGGAAACTGTACGTTTATGTCACTGGAATGCACTAATCACCCAAAAAATATTACCGCCACCTAACATGCAAATGGATCTAACTCTTTGAACGTACAATGGTGGTTGTGAAGCAGAAAGTCAGTTTATTTAGCACAATCGGTCAATTGCAGCTTGCCGCTGGCTGGAAACTGTACGTTTATGTCACTGGAATGCACTAATCACCCAAAAAATATTACCGCCACCCGGCGTGTAAATGGATCTAACTCTTTGAACGTACAATAGTGGTTGTGAAGCAGAAAGTCAGTTTATTTTGCACAATCGGTCAATTGCAGCTTGCCGTTGGCTGGAAACTGTACGTTTATGTCACTGGAATGCACTAATCACCCAAAAAATATTACCGCCACCCGGCGTGTATATGGATTTAACTCTTTGAATGTACAATAGTGGTTGTGAAGCAGAAAGTCAGTTTATTGTACACAATCGGTCAATTGCAGCTTGCCGTTGGCTGGAAACTGTACGTTTATGTCACTGGAATGCACTAATCACCCAAAAAATATTACCGCCACCCGGCGTGTAAATGGATCTAACTCTTTGAACGTACAATAGTGGTTGTGAAGCAGAAAGTCAGTTTATTTAGCACAATCAGTCAATTGCAGCTTGCCGTTGGCTGGAAACTGTACGTTTATGTCACTGGAATGCACTAATCACCCAAAAAATATTACCGCCACCCGGCGTGTAAATGGATCAAACTCTTTGAACGTACAATAGTGATTGTGAAGCAGAAAGTCAGTTTATTTAGCACAATTGGTCAATTGCAGTATGCCGTTGGCTGGAAACTGTACGTTTATGTCACTGGAATGCACTAATCACCCAAAAAATATTACCGCCACCCGGCGTGTAAATGGATCTAACTCTTTGAACGTACAATAGTGGCTGTGAAGCAGAAAGTCAGTTTATTTAGCACAATCGGTCAATTGCAGCTTGCCGCTGGCTGGAAACTGTACGTTTGTGTCACTGGAATGCACTAATCACCCAAAAAATATTACCGCCACCCGGCGTGTAAATGGATCTAACTCTTTGAACGTACAATAGTGGTTGTGAAGCAGAAAGTCAGTTTATTTAGCACAATCGGTCAATTGCAGCTTGCCGTTGGCTGGAAACTGTACGTTTATGTCACTGGAATGCACTAATCACCCAAAAAATATTACCGCCACCCGGCGTGTATATGGATTTAACTCTTTGAATGTACAATAGTGGTTGTGAAGCAGAAAGTCAGTTTATTTAGCACAATCGGTCAATTGCAGCTTGCCGTTGGCTGGAAACTGTACGTTTATGTCACTGGAATGCACTAATCACCCAAAAAATATTACCGCCACCCGGCGTGTAAATGGATCTAACTCTTTGAACGTACAATGGTGGTTGTGAAGCAGAAAGTCAGTTTATTGTACACAATCGGTCAATTGCAGCTTGCCGTTGGCTGGAAACTGTACGTTTGTGTCACTCGAATGCACTAATCACCCAAAAAATATTACCGCCAGCCGGCGTGTAAATGGATTTAACTCTTTGAACGTACAATAGTGGTTGTGAAGCAGAAAGTCAGTTTATTGTACACAATCGGTCAATTGCAGCTTGCCGCTGGCTGGAAACTGTACGTTTATGTCACTGGAATGCACTAATCACCCAAAAAATATTACCGCCACCCGGCGTGTAAATGGATCTAACTCTTTGAACGTACAATAGTGGTTGTGAAGCAGAAAGTCAGTTTATTTAGCACAATCGGTCAATTGCAGCTTGCCGTTGGCTGGAAACTGTACGTTTATGTCACTGGAATGCACTAATCACCCAAAAAATATTACCGCCACCCGGCGTGTATATGGATTTAACTCTTTGAATGTACAATAGTGGTTGTGAAGCAGGAAGTCAGTTTATTGTACACAATCGGTCAATTGCAGCTTGCCGTTGGCTGGAAACTGTACGTTTATGTCACTGGAATGCACTAATCACCCAAAAAATATTACCGCCACCCGGCGTGTAAATGGATCTAACTCTTTGAACGTACAATAGTGGTTGTGAAGCAGAAAGTCAGTTTATTTAGCACAATTGGTCAATAGCAGCTTGCCGTTGGCTGGAAACTGTACGTTTATGTCACTGGAATGCACTAATCACCCAAAAAATATTACCGCCACCCGGCGTGTAAATGGATCTAACTCTTTGAACGTACAATAGTGGTTGTGAAGCAGAAAGTCAGTTTATTGTACACAATCGGTCAATTGCAGCTTGCCGTTGGCTGGAAACTGTACGTTTCTGTCACTGGAATGCACTAATCACCCAAAAAATATTGCCGCCACCCGGCGTGTATATGGATTTAACTCTTTGAATGTACAATAGTGGTTGTGAAGCAGAAAGTCAGTTTATTTAGCACAATCAGTCAATTGCAGCTTGCCGTTGGCTAGAAACTGTACGTTTATGTCACTGGAATGCACTAATCACCCAAAAAATATTACCGCCACCCGGCGTGTAAATGGATCTAACTCTTTGAACATACAATAGTGGCTGTGAAGCAGAAAGTCAGTTTATTTAGCACAATTGGTCAATTGCAGCTTGCCGTTGGCTGGAAACTGTACGTTTATGTCACTGGAATGCACTAATCACCCAAAAAATATTACCGCCACCCGGCGTGTAAATGGATCTAACTCTTTGAACATACAATAGTGGCTGTGAAGCAGAAAGTCAGTTTATTTAGCACAATCGGTCAATTGCAGCTTGCCGTTGGCTGGAAACTGTACGTTTATGTCACTGGAATGCACTAATCACCCAAAAAATATTACCGCCACCCGGCGTGTAAATGGATCTAACTCTTTGAACGTACAATAGTGGCTGTGAAGCAGAAAGTCAGTTTATTTAGCACAATCGGTCAATTGCAGCTTGCCGCTGGCTGGAAACTGTACGTTTATGTCACTGGAATGCACTAATCACCCAAAAAATATTACCGCCACCCGGCGTGTAAATGGATCTAACTCTTTGAACGTATAATAGTGGTTGTGAAGCAGAAAGTCAGTTTATTTAGCACAATCGGTCAATTGCAGCTTGCCGTTGGCTGGAAACTGTACGTTTATGTCACTGGAATGCACTAATCACCCAAAAAATATTACCGCCACCCGGCGTGTATATGGATTTAACTCTTTGAATGTACAATAGTGGTTGTGAAGCAGAAAGTCAGTTTATTTAGCACAATCGGTCAATTGCAGCTTGCCGTTGGCTGGAAACTGTACGTTTATGTCACTGGAATGCACTAATCACCCAAAAAATATTACCGCCACCCGGCGTGTAAATGGATCTAACTCTTTGAACGTACAATAGTGGTTGTGAAGCAGAAAGTCAGTTTATTTAGCACAATTGGTCAATTGCAGCTTGCCGTTGGCTGGAAACTGTACGTTTATGTCACTGGAATGCACTAATCACCCAAAAAATATTACCGCCACCCGGCGTGTAAATGGATCTAACTCTTTGAACGTACAATAGTGGTTGTGAAGCAGAAAGTCAGTTTATTTAGCACAATTGGTCAATTGCAGCTTGCCGTTGGCTGGAAACTGTACGTTTATGTCACTGGAATGCACTAATCACCCAAAAAATATTACCGCCACCCGGCGTGTATATGGATTTAACTCTTTGAATGTACAATAGTGGTTGTGAAGCAGAAAGTCAGTTTATTTAGCACAATCGGTCAATTGCAGCTTGCCGTTGGCTGGAAACTGTACGTTTATGTCACTGGAATGCACTAATCACCCAAAAAATATTACCGCCACCCGGCGTGTAAATGGATCTAACTCTTTGAACGTACAATAGTGGTTGTGAAGCAGAAAGTCAGTTTATTTAGCACAATTGGTCAATTGCAGCTTGCCGTTGGCTGGAAACTGTACGTTTGTGTCACTCGAATGCACTAATCACCCAAAAAATATTACCGCCAGCCGGCGTGTAAATGGATTTAACTCTTTGAACGTACAATAGTGGTTGTGAAGCAGAAAGTCAGTTTATTGTACACAATCGGCAAACTGCAGCACCAACTGTGCACGACAGCCACCAAAAAAAAACGAAAGTAACGATTCTGTGTCCCTGAGTAACAATTCTGTGTCCCTGAGTAACGATTCTGTGTCCCAGAGTAACAATTCTGTGTCCCTGAGTAACGATTCTGTGTCCCTGAGTAACAATTCTGTGTCCCTGAGTAACGATTCTGTGTCCCTGAGTAACGATTCTGTGTCCCTGAGTAACGATTCCTGTGTCCCTGAGTAACGATTCTGTGGCCCTAAAGTCTCTGTGGCCCTAACTCTGTCCCTTAATACAGACAGGTCTGTCTCTCTTGAATGACCGGAGGCTAATGGAGAATTCTAAGATGGCCGCGATTTATAGCTCCACCATTACACAGTGCTGGCTGGCTGCTGATTGGCTAATGCGATCACATGTCATGATTCATGACTCATGAATGCATTATGGGTCAGCGCGCCTTGTCTGCGCGCCTTCCCAGAGATCCCCGCCCCATCTTCTCTGTCCATTTTCTCCTGTCGCCACACATGTCGCCGCCATTTTTGGGAAAATTCGATTCGTGCATCCGAAGTTTGCTAATCTTCGGATTCGTCGCGAATCAAATTTTTCCAAATCTTCGGAACGAATTCCACTTCGTCATGTTCGATTCGCTCATCTCTAATTATCACTGTCTCCCTTAACACCTTCCCGCCCAGCCTATAGCAGATTAATGGCCGGATGGGACACTCCTCCTTGTGACTGGATGTCGTATGACGTCCTGTCAAAAGGGGCCGCGCAGCAGCGCGACCTGGCATTGTCTGTGTCCATGGGACATAGCCGATGACATATCACTACACCGGCCCACTGCCAGTGTCATGTGACCAATCACAGCAGATCACATGTCAATTGTACACCATAAATGGATTCATGTCATGGCATTCATTGTATGCAATTGTGTTGTTAGCTGTGATTGGTCAAAGCAGTCACATGGTACAGACAGGGCCAATCACAGCCCATCTGTATCATGTGATGAGCTTTGTCCAATCACAACTAATCACAACAAAAGACTGAATGAATCAGTTTTTTTCAGTAACAATGATTGCAAATAGCAATGAAATACACTGGTATTAGCAATCACAATGTGTAAAAAAAATCCTAGTCACTTGCCCAGAGTAGTTCAATGTTACTATAGTAACACTGTATTGCTTTCGTCACAGTGTGTTGAAAAAAAAAATAGCAAAAAAAAGGAAAAATAATGTAATAAAAAAAATAGAAAAATTAAAAAACAATATTATTATTATAATTATTTTTGCATGCGGTCACCAGTCAGTGTCCCTGATCACCACCACACCAGTTATATAATAATGCTGTACTGGACTATATGTACAAAAAAGTTTGTTTTTTTTTTATATCTATATTTTCCAAAAAATTACAATCTCCAAAAACCTCACCATGCCTCTTACTAAATACTTTGGACTATTTTCAAAAAATGGGTAATTTGGAGGGTATTTGTACTATCCTGCCGTTTTCAGGCCTCAAGAAATGAGATGGGTCATCATTACATCAGGACTGATCGATTGTCAGATATACAGGTGAAACTCGAAAAATTAGAATATCGTGTAAAAGTTCATTTATTTCAGTAATGCAACTTATAAGGTGAAATTAACATATGAGATAGACTCATTACATGCAAAGCAAGATAGTTCAAGCCTTGATTTGTCATAATTGTGATGATTATGGCTTACAGCTCATGAAAACCCCAAATCCACAATCTCAGAAAAATAGAATATTGTAAAAAGGTGCAATATTCTAGGCTCAAAGTGTCCCACTCTAATCAGCTAATTAAGCCATAACACCTGCAAAGGGTTCCTGAACCTTTAAATGGTCTCTCAGTCTGGTTCATTAAGAATCACAATCATGGGAAAGACTGCTGACCTGACAGTTGTGCAGAAAACCATCATTGACACCCTCCATAAGGAGGGAAAGCCTCAAAAGGTAATTGCAAAAGAAGTTGGATGTTCCCAAAGTGCTTTATCAAAGCACATTAATAGAAAGTTATGTGGAAGGGAAAAGTGTGGAAGGGAAAAGTGTGGAAGAAAAAAGGTGCACAAGCAGCAGGGATGACCACAGCCTGGAGAGCATTGTCAGGAAAAGGCCATTCAAAAGTGTTGGGGATTTTCAAAAGGAGTGGACTGAGGCTGGAGTCAGTGCATCAAGAGCCACCACACACAGGCGGATCCTGGACATGGTCTTCAAATGTCTTATTCCTCTTGTCAAGCCGCTCCTGAACAACAAACAACGTCAGAAGCGTCTTACCTGGGCTAAAGAAAAACAGACCTGGTCTGTTGCTCAGTGGTCCAAAGTCCTCTTTTCTGATGAGAGCAACTTTTGCATCTCATTTGGAAACCAAGGACCCAGAGTATAGAAGAAGAATGGAGAGGCACACACTGGAAGATGCTTGAAGTCCAGTGTGAAGTTTCCACAGTCTGTGTTGATTTGGGGAGCCATGTCATCTGCTGGTGTTGGTCCTCTGTGCTTCATTAAGTCCAGGGTCAACGCAGCTGTCTACCAGGAGATTTTGGAGCACTTCATGCTTCCTTTTGCAGACAAGCTTTATGGGGATGCTGACTTCATTTTCCAGCAGGTCATGGCACCTGCCCACACTGCCAAAAGCACCAAAACCTGGTTCAATGGCCATGGGATTACTGTACTTGATTGGCCAGCAAACTCGCCTGACCTGCACCCTATAGAGAATCTATGGGGCATTGCCAAGAGAAAGATGAGAGACATGAGACTGAACAATGCAGAAGAGCTGAAGGCTGCTATTGAAACATCCTGGTCTTCCATAACACCTCAGCAGTGCCACAGGCTGATAGCTTCCATGTCATGCCACATTGAGGCAGTAATTGCTGCAAAAGGGGCCCAAACCAAGTACTGAGTACAAATGCATGCTTATACTTTTCAGAGGTCCGATATTGTTCTATGTACAATCCTTGTTTTATTGATTGCATGTAATATCCTAATTTTCTGAGGTTGTGGATTTGGGGTTTTCATGAGCTGTAAGCCATAATCATCACAATTATGACAAATCACGGCTTGAACTATCTTGCTTTGCATGTAATGAGTCTATCTCATGTATTAGTGTCACCTTTTAAGTTGCATTACTGAAATAAATGAACTTTTGCACGATATTCTAATTTTTCGAGTTTCACCTGTATATACCATGGTTTGGGGACTCTATAACTTTCCTACAGCCTAAATAATATACACTAATTTTAGGTATTTTCACCAAAGAAATGCAGCAGAAAACATTTTGACTTAAATTTTTGAAGAAATGTTATTTATTTGCAAAATTTTATAACAGAAAGAAAAATGCAGGCTTTTTTTCAATAGTTTCAGGGCTTTTTAGTTTATTTAGCAAAAAATAAAAAAACTCAGTGATGATTAAATACCACCAAAAGAAAGCTCTATTTAATACAAATTGTTTATGGGTACAGCGTTGCATGACCGCACAATTGTCAAAGTGTGACAACACTAAAAACTGTAAATTGGCCTGGGCAGGAAGGGGGTAAATGTGGCCGGTATTGAAGTGGTTAAGGGATAAGTTCACCTTTTAACAAAACATAATCAATGCACATTTTTTTGTTTTCAGGTAAATAATGTGCATTTATTAATTTTTGTTTCTGCAGCCTCTAAAGAATTGCGCCAGCGATCAGCAGATTGCTGGTGCCATGCATGTCTTCCTCTGACCTGTCAGTGTATCTGCTTGCTCGTACATCCTGTATGGACAAGCAGTTACTGACAGGAAGGCTCAATTAACTACCATGGCGCTTCAGAGTGCAATGGTAGTTCATTGAAAACTACAAGCCGACAGCTGCAAAGGCTATCATCACTTGTAGTTTTCCCATTCACAGAATACTAGGAATGAGTGACACGGCCGGGCAGACAGAGCCCCGCACGGCTTCATTTTTGTAACAAACTGACAGCTAGCAGGGAGGAGACAATCCCCTGCTAGCTGTCACAACGGAGATGGGGGGGGGGGGAATGCGGTGCCAGTCCATTCATAATTTGTTACACCCTGAATATGGGTATAACATATGACGTGTTATGTAAGGTTAACTTATCCTTTAATTTTGTAATGCACTGCACATAGTGTTAGTGCTATATAAATCCTACATAATAATAATTTAGGATTCACACCTACTTTACCTGAATACAAAGCCAACAAGGTGCTGGGGAAGAGGACCATATAGATTATGGTTATGGGTATTAGAGAGAAATTAATACATGGCAGCTGCAGGGTGGGGTAGAGCAACCTTTCTCAACCAGGGTGCCCAGGCACCCTGGGGTGCCTTGAGGTTTCTTCCGGGGTGCCTTGGCAAAATGACTAAAATTTGCCCAAAACATGTATACAAGCCAGTGGGTGGAACAAGCCTGCCTTTTAATTTACACAAAGCCACATGCTTTCATTGTGCACCATCACAACTTTCTAGCCGCCAGCGTCCTGACAAGCAATGGCATCATCAATTGATAAGGAGGATGTCAGCTGCCCTCACAGCATCCTGGTTTGACCTTCCCTTGTCCTTCTCTGTCAGTGCTGGGGTCATATTAGCTCAGTGATGGAGAAAAACTGAGGGAAAAGAGAAACATTGGAATACTAGTCAGTATCAGCACGTAAAATGTGTATTTGCTTTGGAAGAATAAATCACCTCTAATGTTGGGTGTCCTACATGTGTAAATGTTGCTGTTAGAATAGTTTTTCACATTTTAGAATGGGGTACCTTTTTAAAATGATGGACAGTCTTGAGGCACCCCATTTTAAAATGGGGTGCCTTGGGACTATCCATAATTTTAAGGGGTGCCTTGGGACTGTCCATAAGTTTAAAGGGTGCCTTGACTGAAAGAAGGTTGAGAAACACTGGGGTAGAGGATTGTGTATATGGATACTGTTAGGAATAACTATGTATATAGCTATTGCTGAGTGGCTGGTAATGTACAAGGCTGCCATTTGTGTTGAGAAATGCATGTCCAATCAAAGCTGCATTGATACGTGCTCCCAACTTTTTGGAACTAGCTCCTAGACTCTGTCAAAGTCTAGTTATTAATTACTAGAGGAAATGTACATCTGAATTTCCCTTACAGATGGTGCTAATATTACTTAATTATGTACAAACTTCACAGTAGACACACAAACGATATTGTAAATCATGCATACAATAAGAGAATATGAGCAAATTGTAAAATTTACAAAATGAGGTATTCACTTTGCAAGGGAATTTTTCACTCGGTGAATGAAGTGAAGCTCTGCTGACTTCCAATCACATACAAGCAAACACACCTTTGTTTTTTTTTAAAAGT
The DNA here is from genome assembly GCF_062004578.1 of Staurois parvus. Lineage (NCBI taxonomy): Eukaryota > Metazoa > Chordata > Amphibia > Anura > Ranidae > Staurois > Staurois parvus. The sequence goes on from NW_028317862.1 coordinate 4,596,158, forward strand.
CCTTGCACTTGATTAGGAATTCTTTGCAAAGTGAATTTTTAAAACTTTTAATAAGCTATAGGAAAACTCCCTTCATAGTGAAAATTCTCATTAAAGTGAACAGCCTATTTACCTTTAATAAATCAACCCCTACATCTCCCCCAATGAGCTTTGCTTCTCTGGAGCTCAATAAACATAGCAGCCTAAGAAAATGTTAATTTTACAACATAAACTACTATTGTACATACTGCACAGCTGCAAAACTTTTTCACACCTTCGCTTGCTTGAAATACTAAACTACTGTGCATAGCTGCATGTGACCGTTCAAAACCAGTTAGGAGTCTGTGATGCATGATGGGAAAGTTACAGTATGTACAGTATGCATGCCAGAATCTTGGAAAGACGATGTGTGTTCAGAGCTAAAGGGACTGCTCACATTCTTCAAATATTTTGATGAATATTTATAACCATCTAAATGGCTGTGCATACATTTTGAGGTTGGACATCCTTTGTAAAACACCCCCTTTCCTTAACAAAGAGGAATGCAATAGGGCTCATACAACACTTAGGAAATGGTTAAATACCTTGCAAACCTAAGCAGAACAAAAAGCTGACATTTCTATCAGCTTAATAAAATGTTTATATCAAATTTTCAGCTAAATATGAATGGCTGGAGGGAGAATTCTCGTGTTAGGTAATATGTGTGAAGAACAGATCAAAGACTAAGTAATTTTCCATAAACAACTTGCAGCGCCAGAAGTAAACTCTTTGATTTTAATGGAGCCTGGTGAACTTTACTATTACTTGAGTTAACAAAAAAAAGAAAAACCTATGCGCATTGAGAAACCTTTTCTCGACTCTAAGGAGGACATGTGCACAGCTCTAAATACCAGCCACATCAGACCAAACGTGCTATATAATCAATCAATTAGTAACATCCAACACTTTGGTCATCAAATATAAACAAGTTAATGGAATTTAGAAACAGTGGCCAGTCTGTAGATTGGATTGCATGATGGCACAGTTCTGTGGGAAGAGATGTCAGCTTCACAGCACAACAGTGATTAAATGCACATCTATAAAACGCTCAACTTTTAGCAAAATTAAAGAAATATATGTATTTCAACCATTTATTTTTTACAATTTTTTTTGCATTCAAACAAATTAATCAGTCACTTGTCTCATTGCCCTTATTCTGGTCAACCACACAGAGCTTATCTTCCATCAGATGCAATACATTAACTTTACTGTAATCAGCAGAGTACTGTACATTTACATTTTAACATCGCTCTTTTGAAGAACAAACTATACAGAGATGTCCAAGCAGGCTTACAATGTAGTGTCACTTTTGCAATCATATATTGACAAACCTCCACTACAGGTTTGTTATGTGTTTTCATTAGCACAACATACCTAAAAAATAAAAATTCTTACCTTTCTATTTTTTTCTTTGGAGCAGTCTTTTGGGCAGATTGCAAGCTAGGTTTAACGATTTGAAAATAAGAGTGGAAAAGTGGAAGGACAAGTAGGGACAGGCTGAGTTTCCTCTCATTAACATACCACCCAAGCCCTGAAATATTTGGTGACAGTGCTCAAATGTAGTTTAAAATGGATAATGAATTCTGCCAGCACAGTACAGACAAGGAAAATTATAGTAAACATTAACTCCCCAGTCCCAGTAGCGCATCATCCAGGTGTGCAATGTGTGCTGTGCACACGGGTCCTGAGGAAGGGGGCGCACTGTGCCCTGACACATAATGCACATGTAGAGGAGATGCCCTGTGCTCCAAAATACCCTCCTCCGCTCTTATGTGCCTTCCCCTGCAGCACCAATCCTCTGTGGCTCCCTTGCAGCACTCAAAGAGGAGGAGGGACCAGCAGCTGCAAGGGAGCCACAGAGGATTGGTGCTGCCACTGGTGGATTTACCTCTAGATCCCCTGTGCTGCTCCAACTGACTCCTATGTGCTACACCCCCCCCATCACTGATCCCCCGTGCCCCCACCCTGCAGCCCTGCTGGCTGGCTTCCTCTCCTCCCCCTCTCACCTGCTACAGCTGCTACTGGGATGGGAGATCAGTGCAGTGCTCAGGATGGAGAGTAGGATGAAGGGGGCTGGTAAACATGTCATGTTTGCCAGCCCCTTCTGCAAAGAATACAGTGAGTGATTAGTATTGAATGCTCCTGTGTTCATTCATCACTAATCCATAGTAAACTGTGTTTACTATACTTCAGTTTGTGAACAGATAGGAACCTCTGTACAAAGATAGCTATTCATTCAAATACAGGACTGTATGTGCTCAGATTCTTTCTATAGCAAGGTCTTATTCACCTGAGGCATACTACAGTGTACCCCAGTGCTGTGTTAACCCAAAAGGGATGCACAGGTGTTCCATGCATCCCTATGCAGGCAGTCCCATTGATGTCATTTGGGAAGCAGCGGCTGATGCTTTTGATTTGGCATCTGTGTGGGTTTAGATGTCATGTCTCTGAACTCCTTGAACTCACACCTACACAGATATCAGATTAGGAGCAGCGACTGTGTCCGTGCAGTTTCTGTGTCCCAAATGGCATGAATAGAACTGCCTGCACAGGGATGCATGGAACACCTGTACATCCGTGTTCGAGTAAACATGGTCCTCTCATGGGCAAACACTTTAGTATACCCTATGTGAATGAGTCCTTACTAGGGATTTAACAGTAATGTTGTGCTTATAATGATTTTAGTATATTTTTAAGGGAAAACAGTGATTTGATATACATTTGTGCAACTTTTGTGGGACCTAAAAAAAAAATCAACTATTGCGGAGAGTGTACTGGGGACCAGTCTGAGTACAACCCCTGTAGGGCAGCCTGACTGAACTTCAGGGGATTGTACAAGGGGAGAATTTTACTGGGGGACAGATTTTGCTTGTGTTAGAAACCACAGCTTGGCATTGCATGCCATTATTAAGCTTGTGATCTATCAGAACTTCCAGATCATTCTCCTCCATTGATTTCCCCATTGTACTCCCCCCTAGTATGTAATATGTATGCATATTCTTAGCCCCCAAGTGCATAATCTTACATTTATCAACATTAAACCTCATTTATAAATAGTGATATGTATCTAATATACACATGCGTGCCGCGCTCCATATAAATAACAAAACTAAGTATATCAAGTGACGGTGATAGTAACGTGAAAAACACAGTGCTTTATACAAGTGCAACATACACATGAGATGTGTGAAGATTTGATCCTGCACGTTAATATATGACAGTCCTCTTTACACTTCTTTGATTTATTCCAGTGATAAGTGAAGTATATAGTGCCACACTCCTGTGCTCTGTGAATGGATGTGCGCTCACCTCCTTGTTAGCCAGACAAGCTGGCTAGACACACTTTTTGTCCTCACTGGACAAGCTGGGGATCTTTGCTTTACTTTCGTGCCTCCATCCAGTACTGGGTTACCTAATTGCCACCAGAGGTCTCCCTCCTTCCACACTGGGACCTCAATGGATTTCTTATGGGGATGGTGTGAATGGTTTATTTCCTCTCATTTGTGCCATGTAAAAGACAAAAAACCACCAATGGTGCCTTATCCTTTGTGTGGCCAGAGCCCATTTATTGTAAAAAGATGCCACTCACATTTAAAATCCAACTGTACTGTGGTTAGCCGGCGTGTATATCCGTCCTGTGTTGTTGGCACCGCTCGTTTTCCGCAGCGTAGTGACGTCAGAGCCCCTCCCCTACGCGTTACGCCACAGGGTCACGTGGCTTCATCAGGGGGACCCTGTGGCGTAACGCGTAGGGGAGGGGCTCTGACGTCACTACGCTGCGGAAAACGAGCGGTGCCAACAACACAGGACGGATATACACGCCGGCTAACCACAGTACAGTTGGATTTTAAATGTGAGTGGCATCTTTTTACAATAAATGGGCTCTGGCCACACAAAGGATAAGGCACCATTGGTGGTTTTTTGTCTTTTACATGGCACAAATGAGAGGAAATAAACCATTCACACCATCCCCATAAGAAATCCATTGAGGTCCCAGTGTGGAAGGAGGGAGACCTCTGGTGGCAATTAGGTAACCCAGTACTGGATGGAGGCACGAAAGTAAAGCAAAGATCCCCAGCTTGTCCAGTGAGGACAAAAAGTGTGTCTAGCCAGCTTGTCTGGCTAACAAGGAGGTGAGCGCACATCCATTCACAGAGCACAGGAGTGTGGCACTATATACTTCACTTATCACTGGAATAAATCAAAGAAGTGTAAAGAGGACTGTCATATATTAACGTGCAGGATCAAATCTTCACACATCTCATGTGTATGTTGCACTTGTATAAAGCACTGTGTTTTTCACGTTACTATCACCGTCACTTGATATACTTAGTTTTGTTATTTATATGGAGCGCGGCACGCATGTGTATATTAGATACATATCACTATTTATGGTTTAGTTTTCAACACAGTTTATGAGCTATGTGTATAGTGCTGAAGCACCAGTAGTAATTTATGGTTTGTAGTTATCACGTAAAAGGGAATTATCTTGTTTTGGCTCACGAGTATAATATATCACATTAAACCTCATTTGCCACATAGTTGCCCAATTAAACAGTGCATTGAGGTCGGCTTGTAAGTTGAAGACATCCTGTAAGGACATTATTCCACTGCACAGCTTGGTGTCATCTGCACAGACTGAAATGGTATTTTTAATCCCAGACCCCACATTGTTTATAAATATATTAAAAAGTAAGGGTCCCAACACTGAACCTTGTGGTACACCACTGACAACCCTAGACCATGCAGAGTATGAATCATTAACCACTACTCTTTGAATACGATCCTTTAGCCTGTTTTCTATCCATTTACATACAGATTTTTCCAAGCCCATAGACTTTACCTTACACATTAGCCATGTGTGGGGAACTGTGTCAAACGCTTTTGCAAAATCCAAGTATACCACATCCACTACCACCAGGGGCGGACTGACAACTCATGGGGCCCCCGGGCAATAGGGGATCATGGAGCCCCTGTGTCCTTGCCCAAACTCAAATAAGCCTATGAAAAAGGTACCAGGGGCATCTCATGGGGCCCCCTACTGACCTCGGGCCCTCGGGCAGTGCCCAGGTTTCCAAATGGTCAGTCCGCCCCTGACCACCAACCCTCTGTCCAAGGTTTTGCTCACCTCCTTATAAAAAATAAACAGATTTTTTTCCATGAATCCATGCTGTCTGTTGCTTAAAATATTTTTTCCAGCTAGATCTCATCTATGTAGTCTTTTATTAAACTCTCCAGTATCTTCCCAACTATAGAAGTTAAACTAACAGGTCTATAATTACTTGGTATAGATTTTGACCCCTTTTTAAATATTGGCACCACATTGGCCTTACGCCAATCCAGTGCTACTATGCCAGTCATTAAACAGTCCCTAAAAATGCGAAACAATGGCTTTGAAATGACAGAGCTCAATTCTTTAAAAGACCCATGTGTGTATGCCATCCTGTTCAGTTGCTTTATTGGCCTTTATTCTGTCTAAATATTTTTGGATCATATCAATTGTGAGCCAATGTGGATCATCTGGAGCTGTGTCAATACCATACCCATTATGGACAAGAGCTCTCGCATGCTCTTTGTATACACAGAGCTGAAGAAGGTATTTAATAAATGGGCCTTCTCTTTTCATGCCCCACATTACTTATTTACTTGGTGTACCTAAAGGTGCCCCAGGTCTTTTACAATTCTAACAACATCCTTAGCACAATAAAAACCATGCTTGCTCTTCACTGTGTCACTAAGCACACCAATTTATTTTCCAAGCAATGGGAGCCAAAACGTATGATCTTGCACACAGGCCCACTGGTTTCATAAAATGCCCCTGCTCAGTCCACTCTTTAAAATTACATAGCAGGTGAAAGCTTCAAATGAAAAATGTAAATGCATCAACCTTTTTTCATACCAGGAGTTTGTGAACATGTAGCCCATATAAGTACATAAGTAGGTGTGGTCCCAATTTGCTTGAAAAAGTGGAAATGCATTTTAAAGTGAACCTGTGCTTTGTCTATGCAAGACAACAGCACCAGGTTTACTTAACTGATCAGCTGCTTGCTATTCATTCTATTCCCCCATTTGCCTGCCAGAGAAAAAAGCAAGCTCCATGTATGCTTCAAGAGAGTAAGGTTGGATATTACAAATGATTACAGACTTTCTCCCCATCCCATATGACAGTGCTAGGGCTTAACCCTTGGCTATTCAAGCACTGATTCTAGAACAAGGAGATCAATTTACACAGTGCCCCATACCAGGAGTATGTTGTACTTAGCTTGGGCAAATAAATAGAGTGGTGGACAAAGGGAAGGGAAGCAAAGGGAAGGTAAGTATAACCATTGGGTGGATAAATTAATTAACTTAGCAAATAATTTTTTTATTAAAAGAGCTTCCTGTGTCTGCTAGAAATGTGGTCATTATTATGCACTTGACAGCCGCACATGTGCAGCCCCAGTGTAGAAGTCCTGGGTATTCGGATGAAGAAACGCACATGTGCAGGAGTTAGGTTAACCTGGCCAAGAAGAAAGAAAGATCAGGAGAAGAAGTATATGGAACAAGTTTATATTTGGTGTGGGTTTGTTTAGTTGCTATGATATGGGGTATTAGTGGTGGGATGACCTTTGGGGTATTAGTGGTGGGATGACCTTTGGAGTATTAGTGGTGGTATGACACTATCTCAAAAGATTTTCCACCTGTCTGAAGAGATGTCTGCCTGTCCTTCCCTCATCTGATACTGTTTTTCAAGGGTTTATTGGCTGTTTGATCTTGCCAGCAGTTAGTGTTTGTTCATGGATTTAGGCCCATAAACGGGTTTTGGGTAGTCTGATGCCTGTCAGCGGCTTATGGCCAAGTCATGATGTTTATACGTATTCACAGTATAAATAACTGGCACAGGTTATACGATGACTGTTATGCTGAGAATTATTTCCACAATTTTTAATAAATCTGTTGCCTTGTCTTTTCCAACTTAAATTATTTTCATGTCATGTTTGGGCAAAGCTGGATTCTAATTTGTTATAATGGCGTTATGTCTATGCTTCTCAGAAGTCATGTAGTAAAATAGAACTGGTTTATTGCGGTGATGGATTTTGATGGATTTGTAATTACTGCCTTGGTTGTTTTGTTAGGTGTTTGGCTACAGCTTGTATGAGCTCATCCACACTGATGACATAGCTTGTCGTTCTGGAAAATAGATACCATTACCCCTCTATCATCCCACTGGGGCATTGCAGGACAGTTTCATCATAGAAAGCATTCTCCAGGGGATAGAAAGTCCAATCCGTGCATACACAATGCTTGTCAAGTTCTACATGTGTGCTCACTAGGAGTTTGGAGGGCTTTGGTAACTGAGGAAGCCTGGAAAATGGTGGATGAAAAGTTTAACAAAAATTTAAGGGACATATTTATAAAACAGTGGTGTTGCCTTACTGTGGCCATACCAATTATTTTCAAAAAGAAAACTTTCCAACACTAAAAAATGAGAGAGCTTGGCCACATGGCATGTCAAACATTAAGCAGAGAACACACTGGTTGGACTCACTCCACAGGTTGCATTTATAGACATTAATATATGTTGATCTGTGTTGACATTCTTTTTTTTACATTTTTTTATGCAAATTGGTGCTTTTTTTTGGTTCAAAGCTTAAGCAAAAATACTTCATTTTGATTTCCTTATGTATGTTGTACTATGTTTAAATGCAGCATGTTCCATTTTCACCCACGCACACCAATGTAGTATATTGGTGTGAACTGAGACTGTTAGAAACTAGGGTTGCACCAATACCAGTATCGGTGCTGTTATGAAAGCAGAGCTCCACTCAAAAGTGAAAGCTCTGCTTATTTGCCTCCCCCCCCCCTCCACTGCCATATTTGGCACCTTTTGGGGGGGAGGGGGTGCGAATACCTGTTTTTGACAGGTACCCGCTCCCACTTCCGGCTAAGTTCACCATAGCGAAGTGAGCCGAAAGTCCCCTCCTCCCTCCCACAGTATCCTGGAAACTTTCACAGGTCCCAGAAGACTGCCGGACCAATTAGGAGGCACAGCAAGACTTGAGCATGCGTAGTGGGCACCAGGCTGTGAAGCCAGAAGTTGTCACAGCCTGGTTCCCACAGTTGAGATGCTGGCACTGGTGAGAAGGGAAGAAGGGGAGAAGGGATGGCACGGGTGAGCATGTCGCTGGACCCTGGGACAGGTAAGTGTGTGTTTATTAAAAGTCAGCAGCTACAGTTTTTGTAGCTGCTGACTTTTAACAAACACAAAAATGGCTGGAACTCCACTGTAAGCATTTACACAAGTATCAGTACTCATGCAAATGCAGTGATACTAAAAACTGATACCTTGTCATGTGCACACACACAAGCCTGGCTTTTGAGTGTAGAAGTGACAGGCTCCTCTCCCGGCAGTACCCACTCTGTAGTAATACAGAAAAGAAGGAGGGGACCTCCTCCCCTGCTGTATTACTACTGTCATTGGTTATTAGAACCGCCATCATCATAGCAACCAATTACATCACAAAAGCGCCCTGTTTAGGTGGGAGAATCTGTCAACAGTACAACGATTAGTCGTGCACTCCAGAAATCTTGGCCAGACGTGGTGGACACAACAAACATGTGGAAGAAGGTGCTCTGGTCAGATGAGACCAAAATTGAACTTTTTGGCCTCATAGCATATGTGTTGCGGAAAACTAACACTGAACATCAACCTGAACACATTATCCCCACCGTGAAACATGGTGGTGGCAGAATCATGTTGTGGGGATGCTTTTCTTCAACAGGGACAGGGAAGCTGGTCAGAGTTGATGAGCAGATGGATGGAGCCAAATACAGGACAATCTTACAAGAAATCCTGTTAGTGTCTGCAAAAGACTTGAGACTGGGGTGGAGGTTTCCCTTCCAGCAGGACAACAACCCTAAACACACAGCCAGAGCTACAATGGAACAGTTTAGAGCAAAGCATAGAATGGCCCAGTCAAATTCCAGACCTAAATCCAATTCCAATTGAGACTCTGTGGCAAGACTTGAAAATTACCAACCAAATTTAGCAGCGCAGTATATCTCACGTGACAAAAATTATATATAAAATATAATAAATAATATGAAAACAAAATAAAACAAACTCACCCCCTTTGTCACGGTCAGAGGTCAGGTTCAGAGACCAGTAGCTATAGCAGCAGACCAACCAACAGTATAGGTAAACAAGCAGGTCACCCTGGGAGATGACGTAGGCTCACCTGAGGTGTGGGGTCTAAGCACTAACCGGTATTCACCAGAGCTCCTGATGGTGGAGATGGATTTTGCTGCATGTTAGTACCAGGTCGCAGTTCTCAGGATCGCCCCACCAGGAAGTGAGCAAGCCAGGATCCAGTAACTGATATGGCAGGTAGGGATCTAGCAGAAGCGTAGTCAGTAAACAAGTCAAGGGTCGGTAAAAAGTGGTAGCAGGATGGGTTGAGGCAGAATCATAGTCAAGAAAAAAGTCAAAGGTCGGTAGCGAAGATATGGACGGCAGCAGGAGAGACAAAAGTGAAATACTGGCTGGAGAAGGCACAATAAGCTGGCAAACAGGGAGTGCAGAGACATGGCTTAATTCAGGAAGTTCATGGGAGGAGCAAGGAGTTCAAGGTTCAGCAGAAAACAAGGCACAAGGCAGGATTGTCCAATAGATCAGGCAGAGTACTGTCCAGCATCCCAGTTAGCTCAGTGAGAAGAGTTACTGCCAGACACAGTTGAGGTCCCAGGTTCAAGTCCAGGCCCTGACATTCTTGTTGCTTGCTGAACACAGATCAAGTGAATCTCACCTCACTCTTAATAGATATACCTCATAAAAAAACGTGCAACGCAACTCCCTCAGTACACTATTGTTTCCCCACTAAAATAACAGTTACAGATGTAAAAGACAAAATTTGCATAAAATGAGTCCACATCCAGATCACCACTCTGCTAGCAAGATGGTGGTGGTAGGCCTACTGAGGAAGTCCTGAGAGGGGGTGCAACATGTCTTGGAGAGAGGAGCCAAGCCTGGGAAGTCACGGCACCACCATCTTGCAGCAGAGTGGTGAGCTGGATGTGGACTCATTTTATCTTTTACATCTGTGTTATTTTAGTGGGGAAACAAAGTGTTATATGGAGAGCACTATGTGTTGGCTTTTTTGTTTCATTAGACCATTCCTGCTGGATGGCTGACCAAAAGGAGGGCGAGAGGAGTTAAGAGGAAGATTTGAGTCTGAATTAGAAAAGGCTGTTTATATCCAGAAGAGTGTTAATGACTTAATTTGGAGGTGAGCAGGTCTTTCACCTGATGTGGTGGTGGTGCACCAAACAGTGAAAAGAGGATATTCACAGTGTCACTTATTAACACCTATAGGTGTATTGTATGGAATTTTTGCTAATGGGACGTTTATAATCATGATTGTTAATTTCCATTCACTATTAGTAGTGGTATAAGTATTGTTTAGGAAAGGGGTGTACTGAGGGAGTTGTGGTGAACGTTTTTATGAGGTAAGACTTGAAAATTGCTGTTCACAGATGCTCTCCATCCAATCTGACAGAGATTGAGCTATTTTGCAAAGAAGAATGGGCAAAAATGTCACTCTCTAGATGTGCAAAGCTGATTGAGACATCCCCAAAAAGACTTGCAGCTGTAATTGCAGCGAAAGGTGATTCTACAAAGTATTGACTCGGGGCTGAATACAAATTTATGCCACACTTTTCAGATATTTATTTGTAAAAAATTTTGAAAACCATTTATTATTTTCCTTCCACTTCACAATTATGTGCCACTTTGTGTTGGTCTATACCATAAAATCCCAATAAAATACATTTATGTTTTTGGTTGTAACATGACAAAATGTGGAAAATTTCAAGGGGTATGAATACTTTTTCAAGGCACTGTATGGGGCCTCTGATTAGGCAATCTGATGTATAGGAGCTCTGATGGGGGAATCTGATATAGGGGGGCTCTGATGGGGGAATCTGATGTATAGGGGCTCTGATGAGGGAATCTGATGAAAAAGTGGCGGTGCTTGGTGCAGATGGTGGAGTTACGGCGGGTGTGCTGGTCCACCCTGCAAGTGTTACCGAGGAGCGGCTGGCTGGCTGGAGGGACTCCAAAACAGTACTGTCCGGTGCTGGGGAGAGCCCTGATCAGCCTAATGATGGAAACATGGACAGGTGAGGAGGATCCACCTATCTACATTATTCTGTGTGGGGACTGTACTGAGGGCTGGAGATCACTTCCCAGCAGATGTGCAGGACTTTCCAGTCAATTAGTAGGAGTCAGGTAGGTCTGTTTCCCTCACTGCTGCTGTGTGAAACCAGGCTTGTCATAGTGACTATAGCCTTGTTTCACAGAGGAACGGTAAGGGAAACTGCAATTGATTCGGACAGGAATTGCACCACATTCCTGTTGAAATCACATGTGATTCTTTGCAGTGCAAATTAAGCCCATTCATTTTGTATGAGCTCAAAATGCACCGCAAGAAAAATAGGTATTGGTAAATGGTATTGGCGAGTACCTGATAAAATATCGGTTCTCGTACTTAAAAAACTGGTATCGGTGCAACCCTATTGGAAACAATATATTTCAGCTTGTCATTGCCTTGGATCTGAATTGAGCAATGTAGCACAACACAGCCCAAAGCACATGGTCTGACTAGGCGTAAAGTCTATGAATTTAGATACACTTTCCCTAATGGGAGAAAAACACTCAAATGCCTTCTTCTATAGTCCAGGCCTTCCATTTTAAACATGGATTCTACATTTAACTTTGAAAAGCAAGGTAAACAATGTTCCCTTCATAATAGACAAGATATTCCACTGTTGAATGTTTAAAAAGGTAACAGAAAAAAAAAATTAAACCTGTTCATCACATTGTGACACCCAGATCCACTTTGTTCACATTTCAGGCCTGTTCAGCTTAGAAAACAGCTGCAGGTGCCTGCTAATTATAACACCATTTTCCCAAACAACAACTGGCTTATTGAATTTGCTGCATTTGGTATGCATCCTCCAATAATAGCAAACTACTTTCATTACACATTTAGCAGACTTTCCTGCATGCAAGCTACTCAATTGATACATTATTTACAAGTTAGGGGATATTAAAAACAGATTCTTAATTTACTAATGATTAAGCAGACCCCAGGCTTTATTTTCAATTTGTGCTTTTATTGAAAGCGGAACTTGGAACAAGGTGATAAAAATGTCATATATTCCATGGGCCGCCTGTTCCAGATGAGGATTTTACATGGTCATTACTTTCTGTTTCAAAGTCGAACCTGTTGCACACTGGAAGGCAATGAAAAGGCAACCACAGAATGGAGAGAGGAACAATTAATGTTGTGAGTTTAATTGAAATTAACTCAGAGCCATGCTGAGAAGTAGTACTGGGCGTGAATTTACATTATACAGTACAGGCTATTTCCAGCGACAGTTCACGGCAGGTACATGCACTTAGACTTTAGGAGAAATTTAAAGGTCATTAAAATAGCAGTGCTACTTTGTTAAGTCAATAGGATATTCTATACATTTATAAGAAAAAAAATAAGTTTTGTTAGAAATGTTTGCATTTTGTTGCATTTTTTTTTAAATCATAGAAGCCGATGTACTTTATAAAGTGGTTCTAAAGGCTTATGGTTTTTTACTTTAATGCTTTCTCTCTACATGAAGGTAAAAAAAAAAAAAACCCTTTCTGCGATCCCCCTCCAGCCTTCCCTTATACTTACTTGAGCCCAGAATCGATCCAGTGATGTGCCATTCTTCAGTGGTTCTCTCCTCTCTCTCTGCTCACAGAGGTAGCAGCGGGAGCCATTGGCTCCTGCTGCTGTCAATCAAATCCTGTGACAAGGGAGTGGGGAGTGAGGCCGAGCCATGATATGTATATCTATGGATGCAGGCAGCATGGCTCGGGATCAAGACAGCATGAGTGCCCCCATAGCAAGCAGCTTGCTATGGGTGCATTCACAGACGTGGAGGAGCCGAGAGCACCTCCTTCAGAAGAGGAGGTTCAGGCCTGTTTTGTGCAAAACTGTTGTACAGAGCAGGTAAGTATGACATGTTTATTTTTTAGGAAAAAAGAGGAAGGTTTAGAGTTGTGGGGAAATAAACAGCAAAAATAGCAACAAAAAGATAGATATTGCCAAAGAGCATATGGAAAATGGGCTTGCTTCAAATATAACATTAAAGATTTAGCTGGGTGGTGACTTGTTATTAAGACTTCATTGCATATTAAACTCATTAAATAAAAGCTCCATTGTTTGGTTTCTCTCAGTTTGCCACCTTTTGAACTGATGAACATTTTATGTAGGAAGCATTTGAACTAATAAGACAGACTTGTCTCTATTGCTTTGTGTCAACAGTGGTATTCAAATGCAAGCAAGAACTTCAGACTTATTCGTGCAATACCTATACTAAATTAGCTCAGGTGGCAAGCTTTTCTGTAAAAGGCTGGGAACAAAAAATAATATTTAATATAGAGCTTTCAGTAACTGTGTACTAGAAGGAAATGACAATTATATTGTAAAGGTTTGCATAGGTACTGGAGCACTTGCATGAAAGAGGAGTGTTTTAGGAACACATCAGATAAAAACCCATCTCATGCAAAAATGTTGCACATGTGGGGGGGTGCAGCGGGATGCAGTGATAGTAATGACACAGAGTCTATTTACAGATAAACTCAGAACTTGTATTGCAGAAAATGCAGACTACAAATAACCCCGGGAGAGCGCCATTAAAGATAACACTCACAGTTAAGTTCTTGGCAGAGAGGCAGTGTCAGGAATGGACTTGCCAATAATGGTGGGACTCACCTGCCTTGTGGGCTGCAGTACCAGGGCTGGCCAGCGGGTGCTCTCAGCAATCAGAGACTCACCCCTGCAGTCAGCCAAACACCTGAAGCTGATTGCAGAGGTTGTTTTTAAGGAATGGCCAGACTCACAGTCAGGGCCTTGGTGTAATGTCAGGGATCCAGGTATGACCAGAAATGTGTGGACTGACACAGGGAAGTAACAGGCTTCAGGAATGATATAATAACAATATAATTATTATTAGCCACCCAGATATATAACGCACAGTAAACAAACCAACCTTCCGCTAATCTTAGTATGTGCAGGAACACAGGTGCAGTCAGGACTGGAGAGGTGGAATAGTCAGGCCGGCCGTATAGTTCTGTTAACCGTCTGGTGGTACCCCTAGCAGTCCTCAGGACAGGATTCCCCAGGGCACGGAGTCTAAGACCCAGTCTGCTTATTCACCAGGGCCCCTGATGGTGGGATGGACTTGGAGCAGACAGGAACCAGGTCGCAGCCCCTGAGTACACCTGCTCGTGGTAGAGGGATCCGCCAGAGGTGTGTGTGTAGGTAGGAAGCCTGATGTGAAGGGGCAGAAGGAGTGAGCAGGGATGGCTGGATGCGTGCAGGATGGATGGCAGAGTAGTTAGCGTGGTCAGACGGGCCAGGTCAGCAACGTGCGGGCAGCGAGGTACCGGAGGAGCAGGCAGAGAATGGTCAGGGTCACAAGCTGGGTTCAGTAACTCTCAGGTAGCGCGGTACAGAGGATCAGGCAGAAGGATGGTCAGGCAAGCCAGGGGTTAAACAGGAGACGGACAGCAGAAGTCAGGATCAGGCAGGGTCGGCAACAAATCAGACAGGCAGAGGAACAGGAACACAGGATACAAGGTACAGGGGCCCATGGAAAACCACACACCAAGGCCCTGACTGTGAGTCTGGCCATTCCTTAAATACAACCTCTGCAATCAGCTTCAGGTGTTTGGCTGACTGCAGGGGTGAGTCTCTGATTGCTGAGAGCACCCGCTGGCCAGCCCTGGTACTGCAGCCCACAAGGCAGGTGAGTCCCACCATTATTGGCAAGTCCATTCCTGACAGTCAGCGCGTAAAGATGCACCAACAGAGTTGGTCTTCAGAGCATAGAATCCAGGTCCAGTTCCAAAAGGGAGGCTACAGTACAGGTTTGAGAGTCCCCAGCCTGTTCCTGCTCGTCAGGAACCTTTCCCTGCTACTATCACTTTCCCTGACAGGCAGGTGCTCTTTCACTACTCTAGCCACTTTGCAAAATGCATGAAAAAACCTGGGGGCAAGGACTTATAAAGACTCTGCTGACCCATAGATGGCCACCAAAGGTCACCTGGAGGCAGTGTACCCAATCGGAACACTGCCTCCAGGGACCAGGAAGCCACAGAGAATCTAAGTTTCCCTTGACTTCCTCTCCAGGTTGTGATACTACTCTGGTGGAGTACCACCTGCAGCAGAGAAAGCAGACTGCACCTGCCTACACAAGTTTGGCTATATTAACAAAGATGGATTAAATATTTGAACTCCACTCATTTTAGGTCATGATACTTTTAAGCCACAAGTGTCGGTTAGATGTTTAATTGATTAGGAATGCAATTGTTATTTTTCCATTGAAATGGACACTGAACAGTTTAAAGTTTGATTTTATTGTTTTATGAATGGTTACTTCATCTTACAAAGGGCTTTTACTGATTTAGATAATGCCTTTCCCTTGTATATTCATTAGACATCTACTGAAACTCTGTTATGGCCAACTAGAAGCAAGTGTTATTTTTGACTGTTTATTCTTTCAAAAGAGTTGCAATTCTGTTCAGCCAGACTTGTGATCCAGGTACCATTGTCAGATTAGAAAAATCACATAGATGATCTATTTATTTTGCAATTAATGTGCTTGAAAATCCTTACATATATCTAGTGAATGGACTAGCATGGGGATTCACAGATGAAATAAATCCTCCTACATAAGTTGTACCTGTTTATCTGAAATCATCTCTCTTTACAACCTTCCAAAATACACATTTTACACAGCCTCTCTCAGCTCTGAAAAGCAGTGGGAGCGATCTTAAGTCTTACACTACATAGCTCAGTGAGGAGAGCCCTGAGCCCTGATTGGAGGGAAGGGACACATCCACCCATCATAGTACACAAGAAAATGCGCAGCTGAGGCTATCAATCACAGGTTGTGTGCTGAAGCTTTCCTCCCCCATCACCAATGATTTTTTGGTGTCAGAAAAAAGCTGTCAGAAAAAAGAAGAACGAGGCAGCAGAGAGAAATCACACTTAGTGCTTTAGTAGATACAAGTACGCAATATAAAAGAATGGGCTTAGTTTATGTTTCATGTCGGAGGTTTACATCCACTTTAAATAATGCAGTATCATAAAAGACTTTCCCCAAGTCTCTGGACTAGATATTAAAGGAGCATCACAACACTGATGAGTTCATCTTTCTACTCTCTCCTGTTGGCAAGCTCCCAGTATTAGACTGAAAGTACAATGTAGTAGATTATGGCTAGCTTACAGTTTTGCCCCTACTTCAGCAATTGTCCTGCTTTGAAAAGTAATAGAGGAAGCAAATATAAAGCCAAATTTGGGAACTCATACTAGCCGTATAAAAATAAAACAAATAAATCTACATACCCACAATAAAAAGTAGACTTTTATAGTTGATTTTCAGTGTATTTGACAAGCAAAATTCAGTCTGAAACTAGATTTGGTCAGTCCTGCTTCTAGTGCAGGTTGTGGGCAGCAATACTCTGCACCATTTTATTTTTACAGGCTTGTGTCTCTGTGCGATTTCACTTCATTCACTAAGCTCTGGGGAAAATGTCCTATTTGCTTTGTCTTTAGTAAGGCCGTGGTATGGTTATATCCATATTTGATCAAGGACAGCACCGGGAGACCTAGTCCTTTACAGCTAGGATCAAGGGATGCCATTTGTGGCAAGTGAGCAATAGAGTGGATCATGCCTTTTGGTTGGCAGGTTTTTTTCTATTGGTGGTTAGGCAGGCATCAGTCATCGTGACTGACGTAGATCTTCATTACTGGGTGACACGTTTGTTTTAGCTTTTTTACATTTTTTTTTACAGGACTGGTCAAAAAGTGTCCGTTTGTTATTTTTTGGATTATTATTATTATTATACAGTATTTATATACTGCAAACAGTTTGGCCAGCGCTTTACAACATGAGGGCAGACAGTACGTTCCAGTCAGGGCAAGCTCATCCAAGATTCCCAGTATACAGTAAATGGGTTCAAGTGGAATCATGGTTTGAAAAACCCTATTAATGGTGTCCACTATTGCCTCTCAGAACTGATGAAGCCTGGGGCAGTGCCACATCAAGTGTATGAGATCACCCTCTGATGCCCCACACTTAGCACACAAAGTGGATTGCAAATCGCCAATCTGGCAGAGCTTAAGAGGGGTATGATGGGCCCGCAGCACAATGCATAATTGTAAAAGTCTTTGGGTTATGTTTTGAGAGCAAGATGGTATGTCTTTCAAGGCATTGTTCCACTGATCCTCCTCCAGACTACCAACATCAGCCTCCCATTTAATCTTGGCCTTACATGGGTATCCTTCTATGTAGGGTAAAAGTAACATCCTGTAGCAGTGGGAAATTAATCCTTTCATCTACTGCACATATTGTAAGTAATTAAAAATTGGAGCTGGGGAAAGTGTCCAGTTAGTCAACAGACCCTGAGCGCAAATAGCATGTCTGAGTTGAAGGTAGTAGAAATGCATGGAATGAGGGAGATGGTAGGTGAAACTAAGGAACCACTGCGGAATATCTGTTATAATGATGCCACCTCTTCTCCATGCCCCTACACTGGTTGACTTTGCCAATTCGGGATAGTTACGGTTATGCCATATAAGACTATAGCTAGTGAACCCATTAGCACCCTGAAGAGTTTTCACCTTTGACCAAATCTTTTGGGTCAAACAATATGTGGGGCTGATTTCATTGGAGGAGCTAAAACCAAGGGAGTTCAAACTAGCAGGGATATCCCGAGACCTGACATGGTGACATATAATAGAGAAGTCAGACTGTGGAGGGGCCTGTTGGCTTCATTCTGTCATTGGAAAAGCCCCAATTAAGTGTTACAGCTGCGCTGCTAGATGGTAGAGCCAAGGATTAGGGGGGGCTAACCCCCCCCCCAGTCCTTGGGATGCTGCAGCTGTTCAAGTTTAAGGCCCAGAATTTTGTCTTTCAACAGAGAGCAAAATAAAGAATTAACCAACCGGAAGATATGCAGAGGGATGACTACAGGGGTATTATGCAAGAAGTATAGCAGCTGGGGCATGGGAATCATCTTGATCAGGTTGGCATTTCATATCAGGGAGAGCCATAGTTTGATCCAAATTTTTACCTTGGCCTTAAACCGAAGAAGTGGCATGACATTAAGATTGCAGTAATCCACAATGGAGGAGGAAACTATTACTTCTAGATATTTGAATGATTTTGTCACCGGGACCAATTTATCGTTAACCCCGAGTGTTCCCCAAAGGAATTGATGTTAGTCATAACCTCCTAAAGGGAGGGTCCAAAGTCTCCTAAAAAGAGAAGCATATCATCAGCATACAAGGTTTTTTTCTCATGCAACTCCCCACAGCGGAAGCGGACAATGTTGTCATTAGCTCAGATCATAGCCACAAGTGGCTCCATAGCAAGAGCAAACAAAAGAGGGGAGAAGGAGCAGCCCTGCTTCATTCCCCTGCCCAGCCAAAAAACAGGGAAGTTCCGGCAGCACTCCCAGATTGAAGCAACAGGTGCATAGTACAACAGTTTGACCCAGGGAATGAAATTATCTCCAAGGCAAAAGTGCTCAAGAGTCTGCCAGTGATAGGACCACTCCACAGGGTCAAAGGCCTTATTGGCATCCAGAGGCAGGAGTCCCCCCGATTGTCCACTGCGGTCTGAATATTCAAGAAAACTCTCCGGATATTGATAGCCATGGATTTTTGAGGCACGAAACAGTTCAGTTGTTAGGTGGAGACAGGATAGGCTTCTTTGAAGAAATTGGTTTTCAGGGATCAACTAAAAGTGAACTGAGTAGAAGATATTCCGACAGATTAAGGTAGGGAGTTACATAGGATAGGAGAGGCTCTGGAGAAATCCTGGAGATGAGCAAAAGAGCAGGTGACAAGGGGGTAGAGAACAGGAGGCCTTGGTAGGAATGAAGAGAATGATTTGATTGGTATTTTGAGACAAGGTTAATAATATAGTTGGGGGCAGAGTTGTGGCTAGCTTTTTAAATTGTTTGTATTTTGAATTTTGTTAATTGGATGAGCGGAGTCAATGTGGCAGACACTAGATGGTGGATAACACTGACAGCAGGATAACTAATGAACTGAAGGGGTAATAGCCTATGCAAATATAAGCCAATAAGGAGGGAGTTGCAGTAGTTGAGATGTGAGATAACCAGAGAGTGAAGTAGAAGCTTTGTGGTGTCATTGGTTAAAAAGGGGTATATTTTGGCGATGCTGAGGTGGAAAGACTTTGAGAGTGATTGGATTTGGGTCTGATAATAGAGTTTAGAGTCCAGGATTACACCTAGCACCCTGGCATGTGGGGATGGACTGACAGATGTGCCATCAATCCTGACAGAGAAGCCAAAGGAAGGAGCATGTGGCAGGGGAAATATTAATAGCTTAGTTTTGATAGAGAAAAGAAAGGTTAAAGTGGTGAAGGTTTACATTTTTTGTGAAAGACTAGAGGTACTATGTATTCTTTACTCATTCAAAAGGGGGATGCGGTGTATATGAAGGCCTCCTTGTTAATGAGAAGCTTCCAAATTCCAACCCATTAGACCAGGGTTGTGAAAAAGAGACCCCCCCTGTCCTCATCAACATGGGAACAAGATGTTCTGTCAGGGAGGGTCCTCCTCTGGACAACCACACTGTTGAGTGAAATAGAGGAAAGATTAGCTGAATTGAATTTATACTGTCTTGGTTAAAATGGATTAATTATTACAGTATATTATCAATGTATATAAATACATAGGTGGTCCATATAGTGCATAGTTATTCACTTTTGGGTCATTATAGAGGACAAGGGGACACTCTATGTTTGGAGGAAAAGAGATTTAACCTCTTAATATAGAAAGGCTTCTTCAAAATAATAGCTGTTAATAAATGTGGAATAGATTCCCTGAAGAACTAGTTTTGCCCAGCACAGTAGATTGTTAGAAAAAAAAAAACACAGATGCATTCCTAAATGCAAAAAATATAACTCGTTGTTGAAATTTAAGGAAATACTACTAGGAATTGTTGATCCAGGGATTATCATATTGCCTCCTAGGCTATCAGGAAGCACCTTTTTCCTCTGCTGCAACAAACTGGATTTCTTGGGTATAGAATTGTGTATACGGATATTTTCGAATTGTTAATTTTTTTCAGTGGTTAAATGTTATATTGTTTGAACTAGTCCTTTTTCCAAACAAACAATGTAAGTTATCCCTCCATGTTGAGGGCATGTGGCCTAATATGGCTGTCATGGATCCTCTCGGTCTCCGCCGCGTTGGTCCCGGCGCAGGCGCAGTGTGCCGCCTTGTGCTGGGACTCGAGCATTAGGTCCGGGCCGGCCGCGGCGTTCGAGTTCGCGCATGCGCAGTAGAAGCCGCGGCCGCCCGCTGGGCACCAATGGCAGCGCAGGGCGGGATATTTAAATGGCCCTGAGCTGTCATTCAGTGCCTTCTGGTCTTACCTGTATCCTGTATCTGCGAACCTGTGAATAGTAAGTTGCTGACCCGGATTGTGCTTGACCTTGCTGTATTTCTCCTGCCCTGACCCTTGCTTTGCCTGACCTATCTCTTGTATGCCCCCTATTGGATCTGACCTGCTGTTGCTGACCTGGCGTGTGACCCGACTATTCTCTGCCCGCTGCCTTGTACCATACCGTCCTCCCTGTTACCGACCCGGCTTGTCTGACCCTGCACCTGCTCAGCCATCCATCCATCCATCCGTCCATCCCTCCCAGTGGGGTCTCCTGACCTCCTCATATCAGGCTCTTCCCCGCAGGAGCCCTCGGCGAATACCACTACCACTAACGGGTTTGCCCAGTAGCCACGACCTGGTTTCGGGGGGCTCCAAGTCCATCCCCACCATCAGGGGCCCTGGTGAACAAGCCCCCTGGGACTTAGACTCCGTGCTCTGGAAACACCTATTTAGTGGAGTGCTAGTGGTACCGCCGGGCGGTCCCTTACAGTACCAGAAGGCCATGACGGAGCCTCGAGGAGGACCCTCCCCGCTGGAGGAAGTTTGTAGGCACCTGGCTTCCTTGACGCAAGCGGTAAACGTTTTACAGGACAGGTGTTTGCAGATTGAAAATCGGTTCCAGGCCTGCACGATATCTGCCCCTGCACCACAGGCTCCGACCCCTGCACCTCCGCCCGTAGCGGCCCCTGGGCCTGCTTCAGGGGTTCCCGCATCACTTCCTATGACCAAACCCCGGGTACCCCTACCGGAGCGTTTTCACGGGGACCGCACACGCTTCAGGTCGTTCCGTGAATCCTGCCTTCTCTATTTTGAGTTGCAACCTCGTACTTTTTTGACGGAATCGGTAAAGGTGGGGTTTGTCATCTCCCTCCTGCAGGGTGAACCCCAAGACTGGGCCCACCGACTGAGAGGGAACAATGACCCCCACCTAGGCTCAGTTAACATTTTTTTTGACGCAATGGCCATCTTATATGATGATCCACAGCGGGCAGCTTCGGCCGAAGCTACCATTTACACACTCCGGCAGGGCCGACGGGCGGCGAAGGAGTACGCCTCTGACTTTAGGCGTTGGATGGGGGACACACGCTGGAACGAGTTTGCCCTTGTGCACCAGTTCCGCATGGGCCTGTCAGAGGCCCTGAAAGACGAGCTCGCCCGGGTAGAAATGCCTGAGGCGCTTGAAGACTTAATTGCACTAACCATCAAGATTGACCGAAGACTGCGGGAACGCAGGTTTGAGAGGTCCGGTCAGGGTCGAGGAGGTTCCTGGGGGTCTTTCCAGGGTCACAGCCAATCCACTAGGCCACAGTTCCTGAACCCACCACCGGAGGATGCTCCTGAACCCATGCAGCTAGGCCTGGCACGACCTAAGCTATCTCCAGAGGAACGCCAGCGCAGACGCTCCCAGAACCTATGCCTCTACTGTGGTGAAGCTGGTCACATGGTACGATCCTGCCCGCAGAAACTGAGTAAGTGCACCTCTTCTTCCTTATCTGTTGGCGATGTTCATTCTTCCCAATACTTAGTTGTACCCCTCTCCTTTCAGCTGCCAGAAAGGACCATGGAAGTGACAGCCATTATTGACTCGGGGGCATGCAGCTGTTTTGTAGATATTAATTTTGCTCACCAGCAGGGTATTCCCCTCCAACCAAAAGAAAAGGGGTTCAACATATTTCTGGCCGATGGGTCCCGGATAAGATCAGGGGTGGTTAACCAGGAGACCCCTTCCATTTCTACCTCCATTGCCAACCAACACCAGGAACTCCTCCGCTTGGATGCCATTGCATCACCCCTTTTTCCAGTCATTCTGGGGCTTCCGTGGTTACGGGCTCATAACCCCCAGATTGACTGGGAAACCAGGGTAGTCTCGTTCCCTTCCTCATACTGTCGGGAACACTGCCGCACTTCGGGCCTGGGGGTTCCCCAGGTCCTTGTGTGCTCAGAGGGGGATGCCGACTTAAGGCAGGTCATTCCGGCAGCCTACCATGAATTCCTTGATGTATTCAGTAAACGGGGAGCAGATACTCTACCCCCCCACCGCCCGTATGACTGTCCCATCGACCTGTTACCTGGCTCAGAGATCCCTTTCGGGCGGATCTTCCCCCTTTCGGAGATCGAATTGGGGGCCCTTAGGGAATACATTGAGGACAGCCTGCAGAAGGGATTCATCCGCCCCTCTACCTCTCCAGCAGGGGCAGGGATTTTCTTTGTAGAAAAAAAGGACAAGACCTTGAGACCGTGTATTGATTACCGGGAATTGAATAGAGTTACAATCAAAAACCGTTACCCCCTGCCGTTGGTACCAGAATTATTCCAGAGTTTAAAGGCGGCAGTGGTGTTCACAAAACTGGACTTAAGGGGAGCGTACAACCTGGTTCGCATAAGGGAGGGGGACGAGTGGAAAACGGCACTCCGCACCCGCTTCGGCCACTTCGAGTATCTGGTCATGCCGTTCGGTCTGTGCAATGCACCCGCCACCTTCCAACACTTTGTGAACGACATTTTTAGGGATTTCCTGGATGTCTTTGTTATAGTCTACTTAGACAATATTTTGATTTTTTCACCTTCTCTGGGGGAGCACAGGGTTCACGTAGCAAAGGTATTAGGGCGGTTGCGGCAGCATGGCTTATACGCCAAAGCTGACAAATGTTGCTTTGAACAGTCTAGTATTACTTTTCTGGGTCTGATTATCTCCACCGCGGGGGTCGCGATGGACCCTCAGAAAGTCTCTGCAATATTGGATTGGCCTGAACCCACAGACAGGAAGGGCGTCCAACGGTTTGTCGGGTTCGCAAACTTTTACCGCAAGTTCATCAAGAACTTCTCGGGTCTGGTCTCCCCCATTACTCAGCTAACCAAGCTTGGAACTCGATTCAGGTGGACGCCAGAGGCGCAGGAAGCTTTTGAAGCTTTGAAGAAGCTATTCACTTTGGCACCCATCCTGGGTCACCCCGATGCCGCCTTACCCTACATCTTGGAGGTAGATGCGTCAGAGAATGCGGTAGGTTCCATCCTGTCCCAGCGGAAGGGCACCAGGGAATTGCTCCACCCTGTGGCATTCTTCTCACGGAAACTCACCCCGGCGGAAAGGAACTACGATATCGGCGATCGTGAACTTCTGGCGATTAAGACAGCGTTAGAGGAATGGAGGTACCTGCTGGAAGGTGCCTCACACCCCATCTTAATATTTACGGATCATAAGAATCTGGAGTACCTGAGGACCGCCAAACGCTTACGCCCACGACAGGCAAGATGGGCACTGTTCTTCTCAAGATTCAATTTCCACATTACATACAGGCCGGGATCAAAGAATACGAAGCCAGATGCATTGTCACGAATGTACGAGGATGCCAAGGAGGCCCCAGCGCCCGACACTATCCTGTCTTCAGGGAACTTCTTGGCGCTCCAGACGGACCTTCGTTCCAAGATAATGGAGGCGTCCACGGCCTTATCCATCCCAGCCGGGGTGCCCCTCCAGAACAAGGGGGGACTCCTGTGGAAGGAAGATCGGATTGTGGTGCCAGAGGGAATCCGAACTCTGGTCTTGGGCCATTGCCATGATCACCCGATGGCAGGGCACTTTGGGTCGGCCAAGACCTTAGAGCTCCTCCGACACTCCTTCTGGTGGCCGGACATGGCAAAAGACTGCAAACACTACGTCAACTCCTGCATCACCTGCCAGAGGAACAAACCATCAAGGTGCAAGGCTTGGGGTCTTCTGCGGCCTTTACCAATTCCCGAACGGCCTTGGCAGAAAATTTCGATGGATTTCATAGTCGAGCTCCCACCTTCACGGGACCACACAGCAATTCTTGTGGCCGTGGACCGTTTATCTAAGATGGCCCACTTTATACCATTAAGGAAGACTCCGTCGGCAGCCGAAACTGCGCGAGTATTCATTCGGGAGATTGTAAGACTACATGGGGTCCCTGAAGACATCGTCTCTGACCGAGGGGTTCAGTTTACCTCAAGATTTTGGAGGGCTCTGTGTAAAGCTCTGAACATCCAACTGTCCCTCTCTTCTGCATTTCACCCTCAGTCCAACGGACAGACCGAGAGAACCAACCAGACTCTGGAGCAGTACCTGCGCTGCTATACATCTTTTGCCCAGGATGACTGGATACCACTTCTACCCTTGGCGGAATTCGCGTACAACAACGCGTGCCATTCGGCAACGGGGCAGTCCCCGTTCTTCTCCAATTGTGGGTTTCACCCTACCTTCCTCCCGGACTTGGTCCCTGAATGCCCAATTCCGGCAACGCAGGATACATTGACGTTCTTCTCCTCGAACAACAAGAAGCTACAGGAAGCCCTAATTCGGGCCCAAGATGACTACAAGAGGGCATTCAACAAGAGACGAAGGGGAGATCTGGTGTTGCGACCCGGTGAGAAGGTTTGGTTGTCTACTTCTAACTTAAGGATGCTTTGCCCCTCAAAGAAATTAGGCCCTAAATTTATAGGACCCTTTTGCGTTAAGCGGATGGTCAACGAGGTGGCCTACGAACTTGTCCTCCCTGACACACTCAAGATCCACCCAGTCTTCCATGTGTCCCTGCTGAAGCCAGTAGTCCCGGATACCTTCCCTGAACGTGAATCTGGGCCTCCGCAGGCCATATCAGTAGAAGGGGAAGAGGAATTTGAGGTGGAATCAATCTTGAAGTGCCGAAGGAGGGGGGGCCAGACCCAATTCCTAATCAAATGGAAGGGCTATGGCCCTGAGGATAATTCTTGGGAACCTGCCCATAATGTCCATGCACCTAGACTTGTCCGGAGGTTCTTTCGCGATCACCCGTGGTGGAGAGATCGGGTGGGCATCCGGAGGTTGCCCGTAGGGGGGGGGGCAATGTCAGGGATCCTCTCGGTCTCCGCCGCGTTGGTCCCGGCGCAGGCGCAGTGTGCCGCCTTGTGCTGGGACTCGAGCATTAGGTCCGGGCCGGCCGCGGCGTTCGAGTTCGCGCATGCGCAGTAGAAGCCGCGGCCGCCCGCTGGGCACCAATGGCAGCGCAGGGCGGGATATTTAAATGGCCCTGAGCTGTCATTCAGTGCCTTCTGGTCTTACCTGTATCCTGTATCTGCGAACCTGTGAATAGTAAGTTGCTGACCCGGATTGTGCTTGACCTTGCTGTATTTCTCCTGCCCTGACCCTTGCTTTGCCTGACCTCTCTCTTGTATGCCCCCTATTGGATCTGACCTGCTGTTGCTGACCTGGCGTGTGACCCGACTATTCTCTGCCCGCTGCCTTGTACCATACCGTCCTCCCTGTTACCGACCCGGCTTGTCTGACCCTGCACCTGCTCAGCCATCCATCCATCCATCCGTCCATCCCTCCCAGTGGGGTCTCCTGACCTCCTCATATCAGGCTCTTCCCCGCAGGAGCCCTCGGCGAATACCACTACCACTAACGGGTTTGCCCAGTAGCCACGACCTGGTCTCGGGGGGCTCCAAGTCCATCCCCACCATCAGGGGCCCTGGTGAACAAGCCCCCTGGGACTTAGACTCCGTGCTCTGGAAACACCTATTTAGTGGAGTGCTAGTGGTACCGCCAGGCGGTCCCTTACAATGGCTATGGGGGGGGAGGTATTCTCACACCGCCCTCTGCCTTGGACTGCCAGGATACCTGCTCTTACAAGGGACTGATATGAACTGCTTGACCTATGCTTTTTTCCCTTGTTTTTTGTGGGGATTTCCCCCTTAAAATTCACACGAGGATAACTGCCATATCTCCCACCATCTTCAAAAATACCACCCGCTTGGGACAGCTACTCTTGCTTGCTCCTCCTGCACTGTAAAAATCATGCTTTTGTTTACTGTGGGTCGTACACTTTTTGCTGTACTTCCAGCCTGCTGGGGCCATGAGAGCTGTGGCTCATGCTAGTGTTATTATCAGTTCATCATCTCCTCTTTTTCATACACAGAAAGTCTATTTGGTGACACAGAATAGCTAATGGTTTAGTTTTCTTTTTTTTGCCGTTGGTCCCATCGGGAAAACTTGCCCTTCATTTACTGTTACATATATACAGCAGAAAGTGAGGGGAAATCTCTTCAAAATAAGGGGAAATATCTGACAGCTTTCATCAGTTTTGGGGTACTGGAGTGCTGGATTTAGAGCTTGGTGGAAAGTTTGATAAAGTAAGGTAGCTCTCTATTGCCAAGCAGATCCCCAGTGGGGTTCTTAGGAGTGCCAGCTTGTATGGCAAAAAAAGCATGAAAGCACCAAGCCATCTATCAGTCTTGATATTAATTTTTATATGTCACAATAAAAGGGTCTATCAAGAGTTGACAGCTAATGTGTTTCACAGGTGACACACAAATCCTTCTTCATCATGTCTTAAATTTATTCTGCAAGAGCAATCTGGACAGTTGGTTAATCTTGGATTTTTCTTTATAGATTCTAGTTTGAAGCATGCACATTAAAATTTTCTACCAGCCTTTTTTTTCTTACTACAACAGAGGTCCCCATTAGAAATCTCTCCAATGTGAAGGAAAATCTTTTCTGACACAGTTATTATGACAACAGTGATACCCATTAGGAGATTTCCCCTTTTGTTTTGTTGTGGTGACCACCATGACATTTTAGATTTCCCATCCCTTTTTGTTCCAGTGACAATGACCACAGTGCAAAAAGAAGGGGTTAATCTCTCTAACAAGCACACAAATGGCAATGAAAACCTGACAGAGGTTCTGCACGTTCCCCGATATATAAAACTAATATTTAGAAAAATTGGCTAGAGATACATCCTGAGAACCAGAATGGAAATATATATTCCTAGGTAATCCTTAAATCCAAATTAGATGTTGGCTTTCTCAGAAGAATTTAATAATATACACAACAATTATATATACACAGCAGTAAGCCAAAAACAACAGTAAGGAGAATGTGGAGGAGTTGGAGTGGAGATAACTAGGCAAAGCCCAAGCAATCTGAGCAGGGTACATGTGGTAAGTTCTATTACAGATGGGCGCTCAGGCTCTGCATACGCTGCAATAATATGGTACACAAATGTCCAAAGTTTGGGAAACATTGATATATTCAATCAAGTGCAAGTGCAGCTTGTGTTAAAATGCTAATTGATAACTAATGACATTATAAAAACATTGGCTACAGTGACTGAGAACCTAATCATTCTACTATGGTGCTGTATGGTGAACCATCTGCCTTTAACACAGGGCTGAATTCATCTCCAAATGTGACAAATGTTTTCCTTGTAATGTCTGATTAGTTAAAAGACATGTGGGAACAGCAAAGATTTGCCTCAACAAATCCTTTTCAGATATTAAAATATATCTATATAAAAAAAATAAAGTCAAGATTTTTTGTTGTTTTTTTTTTAACTGTGATACAGATTCTACAGAGGTAACCTAAGCAGAAGTACTTGAAGGAACAGCAAATTAATATTGAAGTATCAGTTGTTTACCAGAGCCAAAGATTTGCATGTCAGCTATGTTTAAACAAAGAAAGCTTTATATGACAATGGTAATTTACCCAACCGCATGCTAAACAAAGCATCATACCAATTAAATGAAACTTCCTCTTTCTGGACATGTCCCATAAATAGAAATCTCAAAGCTCTGTCTTGGATGACAAAATTGAAAGACTACTCATTTGGTTAAAGGTTAATTCCTTAAAGGTACTTTAACTGTGGTGTGCTTGTCAACACATCATTTCCCAGAATCCCTGGCTGTAGTGTGACAGCAGCATGCTGTGTCAGTTTTGCAAAAAAAAACTTCTTTTACCAACCAACTTATGACATGTGATATCTGTTCATAAACATCTTTGTTGACGTGTCATTTCTTGAGACAGTTTGAAGGCCTTCCACAGTAACAGTTATGTGTAACCTTCATGTTGGTTCAATAAAGCAAGCAACACAGAACACAATAAAACAAATTCATGGTGTTGAGTGCTTGACACAATAACAGGCTTTCATTAAATGGATCCATCAGGAAGTTTCAGACTAATTAATTTTGTGTTTATTCAGCTTTGGAAACCTTCCTCGTACGGTTTCATTTACCATGGAGCTGCTTTGCACAAGTGAATTACTTGTATGGTGACTCAAAGGCATTTAACAATGTCTTTGATATTTTAAGTACTAACTTAGAGGGATGTTTAATTTCTTCCTCATAATGAAAGAAACAGAAAAAAGTGCTGAAACATTTGCCTTTTTTCCCTCCGTGAAATCAATGAACAATGAGGAGAAAAATACAGTACATTTACTCTGCTTAATGGGACAAACACGCTTAACGTGCAAAGACATGTACAGTTTGATGCCATGCAATCATAGTACAGTATCATTCTACACTTTTACTCCTTTTAAAAGGAACCAGAAGGAGAGTGAAAAGAAAAATCTATCACAGTGGACTACTGTTGACCCAGATAATGGATGCTAGATACCATGCATTAACTCTGTAGCATCTTGGTGTAAAAAGGATCTATCATGATTGGATGTTTTTCAGTTGCTACTTGATGAGTCTCCAGATATTCCAGCTGCAGTATATACCTGATATGGACATGCTTTTTTGGGTCTTTAAAGTTAACCTAAACCCAAAGAGTGAAGATTTACTATCTTATAGGGTATATCTTGATATGCTAATTGTGCCTAAGCAATATCCAGAAATATTTAGCTTTTGTCTTGAGGCAGGAGGCTTACTCCTGAAAAATAGTGAATTTCTTGCCCTGCATCTAAAACATGAGATCTACGAAATTGTGTCTCTGATAGTTTCACCAGATTTAGGAATATCATTACTTTGCTGTCCACTGATCATCTGGGGGCATGCTGGAAAAACAAACTGTATCTAAGGAATTGCAATTCAAGTATCTTCCTGCATATGCTTCTTTTATTCTTTGGAACTGTGCTTCATTTGCCACCTTTGCTGCTTCTTGAAAATTTTCCCACAAGTTATCAGATAGCTCTACAAAGATAGCTGAACCACAAAGGGGTTTAGGGGTGTGATACCCCTAAAAGGTTAATCACATTCAATGGGATTTAGACACTGCAATTTACCTTATTAGAATGCTGCAAGTGCATCAGCACAAAACAAGGAATTGGTAGGTAGTCCTTTAGACCTTTGCTCGCCTTTTTTTGAGCACAGCTTCCATAGTTCTGTCCTCTTTAACCAAGTTTTTTGCCTGGAATGGGCTGTAAAGGCATTAGGACACAACCTAAACACAGTGATGAGTCAATCTCTAGATCAAAAACACTTTCAACAGCTGTGAATCTTACCAGGAATGGCCTGTGCTTTTCAGGCAGCCAGTGTAAAATCACTCAAAAAGTCACAGATTACAAAAAATAAAGAAATAAACCCCCCAAAATGACTTTTTTTTTACATCAGAAATGGTGCGTTTCTCAAGACTCCAAAATAGGAAAAGCAACAAGCAAAATTGGGGATTACGAAACAGAACCAAGGCAGAAGCCAGTGCTAATCAAGAACATAAATGCTCCCATTTGAAAGGGATAAGTACTTTTGCACACTGGTGTTAAATGATCTTGTTACTTTAATAAATTACGTTAAAAAAAGGGTAAGCTGTTCAGTCAGATACTGTCAGTACATCACAATTATTTGCAGGCTAGATTTGAAAACATCTGGTGTAAAAAAAATTCAATTTCAAAGGGTGAATTCACTTTCTTGGGAAAAAATAGCAAATAAAAAAAATACTACAGCATATACACTTGCTACACAAGCCATATTGTAAATGAATGTTATTAAAAATGACCTTTTCTTTTTAATCTGCAATGCTGTAATGTTCTCCAAAATGCAGTGCAGTATATGGCAACTTGGAAGCATTATGTGCATCTCTGGTGTACAGAATACCCCCCAGATACCTTCTGGAAAGGTCACTTCCTGTTCACGTAATTGGCTCACTGATTTCTCAGATGTCTGCACTAAGATACAAGTAAGATTTTAGGCATCCTCTGCAGCAAACATTTCATTTTAGGTGTGATACCCCTAAAAGGTTAATCACATTCAACGGGATTTAGACACTGCAATTTACCTTATTAGAATGCTGCAAGTGCATCAGCTGAATGATAATGAATAGGTCACTCTCATTCACATTCACTGTGCTTATTGACACATTTTCTTTTAGAGCAACAAAAGATAGGAATCTGCAGCAACGTTTGGGTTGTCAATGTACATTGCAAGGATTTTTAACGGAGGGGAATGTTTTTTTTCATCAAAAGTAGAGCTACTCTTTAAAGCTCAGAAAGAAACATTTGTGGTGGAGCACCAGGTAAATTATCACACTACAGGAGGCACTATCCCAGTATAATCAGCAAAAAGGCCAAAATAGTTACAATAGGATTTTACTTGTACCTCTGATAGTGAATATATGCATAACACAATTATATGATAAAACTTCAACAATGTTTTATTACAGATTAATATAAAAATTGCCAAAAAGGCATCTCAAGACACCTTTAAAAACAACATAATACAGGAGGCCAAGTTGTGAATACAATGAGGTTTTACATTTTTTGGTCTATGTGTTTTGCAGAACAAAACACTGTCAGGACCTGGAGGTCAGGTTCTGACAAAGCGCTTTATTCTGCGAAATGTGTAGACCAAAAAATATAAGACACCTTTGTATTCGCAACTTGGCTTATTGTACTACACTGCTCAAAAAAATTAAAGGAACACTTTGAGAACACAACAGATCTCAATGGGGAAAAATATTATGCTGGATATCTATACTGATATGGACTGGGTAATGTGTTAGGAACGTTAGGGTGCCCCATCGTTTGATTGAAATGAACATTATCAACCTACAGAGGACTGAATTCAAAGACACTCTGAAAATCAAAGTGAAAAAATTATGCAGCATGCTAGTCCATTTTGCTGAAATTTTATTGCAGCAACTAAAAATGGTATTCAGTAGTTTGCATGGCCCCCATATGCTTGTATGCATGCCTGACAACGTCAGGGCTAGCTCCGAATGAGACAACGGATGGTGTCCTGGGGTATTTCCTCCCAGATCTGGACCAGGGCAACACTGAGCTCCTGGACAGTCTGAGGTGCGACCTGATATCATCAGATGGACAGAAACATGATATCCCAGAGCAGGGGTGGACTAACAAATCATGGGGCCCCCGGACAATAGGGGATCATGGGGCCCCTGTGTCCTCACCCACACTCAAACCACACCCAAAAAAGCCTATGAAAGGTACCAGGGGCATCTCATGGGGCCCCCTACTGACCCTGGGCCCTCGGGCACTGCCCAAGTTCCCAAATGGTCAGACCGCCACTGTCTCAGAGGTGTTCTATTGGATTTAAGTTAGGCGAGCGTGGGGTCATTCAATGGTATCAATTCCTTCATCCTCCAGGAACTGTCTGGATACTCTTGCCACATGAGGCCAAGCATTGTTGTGCACCAGGAGAACCCAGGACCCACTGCACCAGCGTAGGGTCTGACAATTGGTCCAAGGATTTCTTCCCGATACCTAATGGCAGTCAGAGTGCCATTGTCTAGCCTGTAGAGGTCTGTGAGTCCCTCCATGGATATGCCCCCCCAGACCATCACTGACCCACCACCAAAACGGTCATGCTGAACGATGTTGCAGGCAGCATAATATTCTCCACGGCTTCTCCAGACCCTTTCACATCTGTCACATGTGCTCAGGGTGAACCTGCTGTCATCTGTGAAAAGCAGAGAGCACCAGTGGCTGACCTGCCAATTCTGGTGTTCAATGGCAAATGCCAATTGAGCTCTATGGTGCTGGGCAGTAAGCACAGGGCCCACTAGAGGATGTCAGGCCTTCAGGCCACCCTCCTGAAGTCTATTTCTGATTTTTTGGTCAGAGACATTCACACCAGTGGCCTTCTGTGGGTCATTTTGTAGGGCTCTGGGAGTGCTCATCCTTTTCCTCCTTGCATTAAGGGCTGATACCGGTCCTGCTGATGGGTTAAGGACCTTCTACGGCTCTGTCCAGCTCTCATAGAGTAACTGCCTGTCTCCTGGAATCTTCTCCATGCTCTTGAGACTGTGTTGGGAGACACAGCAAACCTTCTAGCAATGGCTCGTATTGGTGTGCCATCCTGGAGGAGTTGGACTGCCTGTGCAACCTCTGTAGGGTCCAGGTATTGCCTCATGCTACCAGTAGTGACACTGACCCTAGCCAAATGCAAAACTAAAGAAAAACAGTCAGAAAAGATGAGTAGGGAAAAAAATGTCAGTGGCCTCCGCCTGTAAAACCATTCCTATTTTGGGGGTTGTATCATTGTTGCCCATCTAGTGCACCTATTGTTCATTTCATTAACACCAAAGCAAGTGAAGCTGATTAACAACCCCCCTAATTGACTTGATGCTATACTCTGATTAAAAAGTGGTCCTTTAATTTTTTAACAGTGTATGTTGTTTTAATGGTGTCTTGAGATGCCTTTTTGCTAATTTTTATATTAATATGTAATAAAACATTGTTGAAGTTTTATCATATAATTGTGTGATGTATATATTCACTAGAGGAGGTACAAGTAAAAATCCCAATGTACCTATTTTGACCTTTTTTCTTACTTTTTAAAACACATTATGTAAAATGAAGCACTAATCAACTTCTAAACTTTACACAGCAATAAGTTCTGCAGGTTCTGGAGAATGTATGTCCATCCACTTGTTACACCAGAATCTGTAAACCAGATTTTATGAACCGATATTGAGATTATTCATATTGGTTACAAAGTGTGAAACGTGTGATTATTCTTGTGGGAGTAATCAGCAAAGTGATCCATTCCATGTGTGGAAACCATAAAAGACCAAAAAAACCTGGCTAAATCATAAAGTTTTCGTTCTGTAATAAAAGACACTTACTTGACTAGCAGGGTTTCAGCAATAACACCAGAACATACTGCCACGACTTTAAACAGCTGATTAGGAGGTGGATCTCTCAGTGTGTTCAAGTAGTGTATAAAAAAAGGAATAGTGATGGTTGATGCCAACGTTACAATGAAGGCGAATAAACTTCTCCACTGAAAGAGCAAAATTTTCCATATTGTTCCTTCTTGGAGATGGTACTAAAAGAAATAAAAGCACATAATCCAAATAAATTTCAGTTTAACCAGACAGAGCTAGCAAAATTCTTACCTGTACAATTACCTGCACCAAAAACTTTTTCCAGTTTTGGACAGAGTAGATAAAGATTAGAACTGCTATCTGGAGCTCCATTATAGAGATTTATCCTCACTTTCTGTCCCACTGACAACCGTTTCACCAGATGGGAAGTGAGGAAAAATGTGCAGCACAGGCAAAAAAAAAACTAATATGGTTATAGCCTTCCTATACCCTACTTAAAAAGAAAAAAAATGTATTTCTGCTTGGGTTACTGTTGAAGAGTTCCCTTTACTTCCTGTCTGATAAAACATCACAGCTTCTTTTGATTGACTCAAACCCAAGAGCTTTCCATACACAGACACATCAAAACAGGTGAGCTTATTCTAGTCAGGAAATTCTGAACAGTCACAAATTTTGCCATGCACATATAATAGAACCAAATGTGACTTCTGCTTGCATAGTGCAAGTACCTTTTGTATTGTTTAAAAAAAAGAGGAGGACATAACATTTTTGGTCCTATGCATTCAATATTCAAACGAACTTTGATCAACCAGGAAGTCAGCTTCATTCGTATGATCGGTTAAAGGAACAAATCAAATGACAAATCTTTGTCTCCTAATAGCCTACCACTGATATTGGCGTAAGAGAGTCATTTGATTATACTTAAATTCTTAGCACGTGTTTAAATTTATAAGCTGGCTTGTAGACCAGCTACTAAGACTAATAGACTTCTGTTTTCCTGCTTTATAAAAATAGGCCTAATGCACCATGGTTACATTTTACTGTTCTTCTCACAATAAAAGTCCAGGAGCTGACTAACTCATTGAAAATAATGTTCTAATATCTTGAGGCTTATTGTCAGGAGCGTCTAGCGCTCCTTCTCCACCACAGCTGCCGATCTCATTCCAGCATCCTGGTTTTGGCTGTGATACATTCTCTCTGTCTGTCCACCTGCAAGGTGATTGATGTGGCTAGTTTCTGGGTGGAGACCAAAACTGATCTAAGCCAGCCAAACCTGCAGTCTCATGCTTGTAATAAAGTTTGTAACACTTGCTCAAGCTCCCTGTTTGTCTGCCCTGCTGCTAGGATTTCCCTATTTATGGGAATTGGATTGGTTATTGACTATTCTCTGGACTCTGCCTGCCTTTTGACTATGGATTGAACCCTGACTACTCTGAACCTTGTCTGCCTATTACCTGGACTGTAATTGAACCGCTGCCTGTCTACCAACCACAAGTACCTGTTTGCTTTGCTCAGTTCGCGCCTGCCCCAGCATGGTGGCCAGGCACTATAGCATTGTGTATAAGTCATGGGGGCAACCAAGTACCAGTAGGTCTGCTTGCCTTATGGGAAAGGGGCTTCTATAGGTGAAGAACAAAAAAGCTAGTTATAGAGTCTGACCATCTGCGTTAGGGGTCAGCGTGACACTGATTTCCTAAAGGGTTTGAGAATTTTCACATTGTGTGAATATTCACCTTAGCTATCCAATCATGTGAAAAGCAAATTGTTGTTTACTTATTTAATCTGCACATGATTGGACAATGGAAGTGAATGTTCACACAGGTTATATATTTTATGGGGTGGGGAAGGAATAAAAAACTTCTCTGGGTTTTTGTCTGTCTGTGACTCCATCAGGAAGATTTCCCCTCACTATTTCTACCTGTGCCACCAGGACATGAAATAGGGGGTGCCTGGATCCGTGGGACAAAAATACACAATGGAAAGTGAACCTGACAAAAACTATCTTATTCCGCTCTACAAAAATAGATTTCCTACTGTTTCTAGTCCCTCTGATGGCTTGTCACCAGTACAAGAAATGAGGGTAAATCTCTTCAATTCAGTGGCTGACAGCAACAAAAGCTTGACAGATGTCCTACATACAACATGAAATTAACAAAAAAAGTTTTGAGTAGAGTTGAGCTTAATACAATAGCAGGAAGATTACATTGGTAAACTGTCTTTAGTGGCTAATCCACAAATCCATAAATTTAGCACAATAACCATTTGCTTTAAAACCCTTGTACCTTCATAAAATAAAGGCATACAAAGCAAAATCACACTCCTCAGTTAGACAAAATTGTCCAAATACTCCATATTCTGCCATATTTTGTCCAGATTGTAGGACACTCAAGTGGGTGAGACATGACACACTAGACATGGTTTTCACCAAATAATTTCATAAAGTTGTCTGAGAACTGAGCTTTGACGAGGTCATGGTGGAATCAAGATTCTGATCTTTTATTCTAAGACATTGGGTTGCAGGGGCGGACTGACAACTCATAGGGCCCCCGGGCAATAGGGAATCAAGGGGCCCCTGTGTCCTTGCCCAAACTCAAAAAAGGTTATGAAAAAGGTACCAGGGGCATCTCATGGGGCCCCCTACTGACCCTGGGCCCTCGGGCAGTGCCCGAGTTTCCAAATGGTCAGTCCGCCCCTGTTGGGTTGCATGCAGTAGGAATGAACCACTCTGTATTTGCAGTAATTGTATGAAACAGTTTCGCATCATAAAAAAATTCCATATTTAAAAGGACAAATTTATCCAACTATATACCAGTGACAAATGACTTTGGGAGGTCTTATAACAGGACAGGTGAATGTACTGCAGCATGAAATAATTTGGTTGTCTTTCATCAGGTGAACTACCAAAGTTTGTACAGAACATCAATAGTTATGTATTCACCAAATATGCACATTTACAGTATCTAGGCATGTCCTTTGTGCATGATCCTAGGTGCAAAGGGGAGAAATGTATGGGTTGCCATTACTAACATCTTCAGTTTTCTTATTTGAAGAAAAGGGCAGTTGCAATATGGTTGCTTTGCACTTTTTCTCCTTTTTAATTATGCTTCACTGGCTGTAAACTTCAAAATGTCAAGTTATTGAACAAAATAATAAAGCAGCAGTTAATTCAGCGCAGTTAGTAACATTTACATTTGAAGAAAACCCACCTATTTTTACACTGAGCCAAAAAAGTTTGCACTTGAGGAAGCATGCTTTACCTCTAAAAGGAAGACTAATCATGAACAGTTGATAATGTGGCAAATTTATCAAACTGCTTTAGAACCAAAAATGTGATATTCAGCCATGGGATCAATTTCAATTGTGCATAGGGGAACAATCAGTTCAGCTTAAATACTAAGCTGTGGGAATACCCCCTTGATGATGATGTACACTTCAGGGACAAGGCACTAGAGCTGAATGG
Organism: Staurois parvus; assembly: GCF_062004578.1. Lineage (NCBI taxonomy): Eukaryota > Metazoa > Chordata > Amphibia > Anura > Ranidae > Staurois > Staurois parvus. The sequence goes on from NW_028317862.1 coordinate 4,632,921, forward strand.
CTGACCATTGCCAACTTGGTTTCTAATAAACAAAAACAGCCCTACAAAATATAGCCAATAAAGAACACAAGGGCAATAGTGGCATTCCTATACTATCTTCTCCATGCTAGTAACACCACTACAATTTAAAAAAACATGGTGAGCTCCTTTATGAAAAGGTGTTCCTGGAATTATTTATCTTTTCCCAGTGTCGGTTATGTACCCAAAGAGCCAAGACAGGTCCACACACATCTTTGCAACCAGAAGCACCAAAAGTGAGTTAAGCTGGCCATAGACGGACAGAATTTTGAACAAAAATTCTTAGGTAAAATTGTAAGACAATTCTCAGAACGTTCAAATGTTGTTTGAAAGATTTTGTTTGTTTTTAAAGTTTGATTTTGGAATGAATGAACTTTACCAAACCAAAACCACATACACAGAAATTCATTCATTCAAGAAAAATTTTCTATCCTGCTCCTTCGAATTTTCTTATCACAGCTGTTGAAAACAAACATTGATTTAACCCCACAAATGATTACAAAAATGAACTAACTTTCTTAAACCATTCTTTTCCAAAGAATTTTTGTTTAAAATTCTACCCATCTATGGTGAGCCTAATCAATTAGTTAATCTAATCAATTCTAGTCTCAGAGCCAGATCTTTGTTGCTCATGCAGAATACAGAACTAAGAATGTCTTACTACATAAGTACCATGGTTAAGTAAGTGTATGTCAAGCAAAATTTTTTTGAAAGAGTAGGGAAGGGTTATTGAAGTGATCTCCTCTTCTTTCCTGTCCTCCCGACAATATTTTACCACACAGTGGGGGTTATGTGTGCAGTGTCCCCCCAGATCTTCTGTATGCAGGATAGTACCTCCAAAGGGCAGGGAGTGAGCTAGCATTTACCCCAGGGCTGAGTCCATGGCTAGAAAGGGGAGATTTGAACAGAAATTGGGCACCAGTCACAATTTTTGAAAGCTTTAATGTTGAACTTGGAAGGGAATGGGAGTGGAAGGTTAGTGGTTTCAGATACCACACAGATAACTTACATACTCCTTGGATTCCAGAATACAGTCCAGGATCACAATATCAGAACCTTTAAGCTGACCCGGCAACACTGCAAGCACGTTTTCAGAGTCTAGTGTGTCCTTCAGGCCCTTTTGAGGGACCAGCCTTCATCCTTGCTCTCTCCAGCAAGGAACCCTCCTGGATCTTCTCTCCTTGACTCAGCTTTCTCCACACCTGTCAGAACAGCCTCAGGACCACTGCAAAGCAGGTGGGCTTCAGACAGACTTCTGGGCCTAGCACAGAGTTCTCTCCAGTAGCAGCTCCTCAGGCCTCAGCCCGAGGTAACAGAGTGAACACATGGAGCGTCCAAATATATATATATATATACCTTCTCCCAGAATGCAGCAGTGTACATAGAACCTCCTATTGGGCTATCTGGAAGAAATTTAAATATTTATAACTCAGTCTAGTTGAGCAATCTCATAAGATGGCCTGTGGTACCAGTGACACCTACTGGTGACAGTGAGAAATGCACAAACCAATCAGGGGAAAGCCAACTAAGAGACTGTATAATCAGTCTGAGCCAACTACAGCCCAGCCAAAAACTAGATTTACATAGTAGCCCAGTTTAGGACAAGGGGGCTAAATTTGCTAAAGCTGGAGAATGCAAAATCTGGTGCAACTCTGCATACTAACTGATCAGGTTTCATTGTCAAAGCTTAATTTAATAAGCTGAATGTAAAATCTGATTGGCTACCCAACACAGCTGCTCCAGATTCTGAATGCTCCAGGTTTAGTCAATCTCCTCCAGTAAGTACTCAGATAAGGGGATGGCAGACTGACATTGCTCTACATAACATTCATCAAGTGGCAGTCCCATAAACTTCTCATCACATGTTTTTGTTGTAGCTAAAAGCATTTTATGGCTTTTCCTCAACTTCAGGGAGCTCTGGTTCACAAAGGAGATCTCTGTCTATTCATAACCTTATACAGGAAAAATGCAAACATTTAGTGCCCAATACTCAACTGCAATTACAGTCTTTGTTAAAGAGGATCCTCTTGAAGGCTCAAACAAGCACACGGCCAACTAACCATCTTGGCTGTTATTATTGTTATTATACAGGATTTATATAGCGCCAACAGTTTGCTCAGCGCTTTACAATATAAAGGGAGACAATACAGCAACAATACAGTTCAATACAAGAGGGATAGGAGGGCCCTGCCCCTTGGAGCTTACAATTTAGGAGACTAATCTTCATGTCATGTTTGCTCTTTCTATGGCCACTGTCCAAGCCACCAAGTCTTATATGTCATAGTGTCACCTAATCAGAAGTCTTGTCAGCGGCATCATGGAAGTCCACCATGCAGATCTCGCAGATCTCAACTACCCTTTAACAGCTTTGGTAAAGGTATGCTTGAAAGCTCAATACCAGTTATTTTTTTTGATGACGAGGAAGGGATAAGACTTTTCTCAGGTAATGAATGCCACATCCATGTTTCTGAAGGTTCATATCAGTTTCAGTTTCTGTCAAGCACATTTCCTAAAAATGAGGGAAATCTCTTTAATGGGAACACAGGTCACAAGAAAATCCTGAAAAAAAACTGTGAAAGGTCCTCACACTATTAGAAATTTTGTGTTTATTTTGTGTTCCTATTGGGGAGATTTTTCCTCACTTCCTGTTCCTTTTGATGCCTATGAAATACACAGGAGGTAGGAATAAATACCCCAATGAAGACAAAGCAATAAAGAATTGACAGATGTTCTAATGCTAAATTAATCATTCACAGTACCCAAATAAAAAAAAAAAATTCCCAATGGAGGAGAGGGCAGGAGGGGTGTATCTCCATCAGATCATCTTTAGTGCAACAAAGCCTGGAGACCCAAAGCTGTAAACCTCTCCAGTCATGGAAGTTCAGCAGCAGAAAGAGGACAGGGCAGCCCTGTAGTAAAGATTTCTACAGAATCCAGCAGCCTGCACATCATATCACATCATAATGTTCCAAAGTGTCTTGGGTGGGATGGAACCTTCAATCCTGTGTCCAGGTTTTCCTAGATGCCTGTAGGTTTTGTGTGTCCAAGCGAACACTCAGTATAAGCCAGGTCTGATGAGAGCTCAGGGCACTTGCTGCCATTCAGAGATGCAGCATTTGTGTGACAATAGTGGTGTGCTCCAGCCAGGAGAGGTGACCTTTTCCTGAGACAAGACCCGTGTTGGGGGGTATTTTTGCACACTTGGACTGGGAAAGTCAGGACAACTATGGGGGTCAAGAGGGACTGGAAAAGTTAATGATTCTAGAGGGGGCTGGAGGAGGTCTGAGTTCCCGAGAAGTGGAGAGAACCTGGGGTGCTGAGAGAACCCTATCTGGAGGCCAGAAATGGGCCCATGCAGTAAGCTGCTGTGACAAATGAGCATGTGAGACTAAAGAACCAATGGTCTGGAATGCCAGTGCTAGTAGCAGCAGTGCTGCTAAAAAAATAGCCAGATGTGCTAGCATTTTTCAGTTTTGATGCAGAAGAACCTGTCTGAACTCTACCGCTGTGTGACCTTTACCTTTATCAATAAGAGTGGGCTGCCAAGCCTTTAAAAATCCAGATCTCACGAATAAAAAACGCTCACCTCTGAGTCTACTCATCCCATATCACTTGGCAACGTAGAAAAAATACCATTCCAAGTTGCTGGTTAATTGTTCCCTTTACTAAAATCCTCACTTGAACATAAATATGAGACTGAATTTGTTCCTGTATTTACTCCTGAATAATTTTCTAGTTTTCAAAAATATCTGTCCTGAAAATGTTTAAAATGCTCAAACCTCAAATCAGACTCTCAAGGTAATGTTATTGACCAATTGTGGTTTATGAACAGAATCTTTTAATTTGAGCCTCAATTGTGACATTGTGCCTAATTTCCATCAATAACGCACACAAATGGAATGAATGACTACCCATTCCTAAGCACTGGCTTCATAATATGGCTCATTTACTCATTTTATTGCCAGCTTCGCACAGCCTTGTCTTGATAGAATGCTCTTCAACATCTGAAGAACATGCTAGCCTTTTGTTTTGATGCATGACACGAAAATGAATGTCTCTCTCACATGAATTCAATTAGACAGGAAAGCTACTTTTTTTACTACCAGTTACAATTAAGTGAAATGTAGACTTCCTAAGGGACCCGATGACTGGGGATTTAGTCTGGTTGGAGAACAGACTCTCACAACTATAGCAAGAAAGACAATAGGGAATCAGCAATTATCTAAGCAACAACAGAAATGATGAAAACACTTTTTTTCTTTTCTTCCTAAATGAGAGCTGGGTGTGTTTGAATCATACATTACAAAAAGAATCTTCTTTATATCTACCTTCATTGCCAGTTATTGCAGGTTAATCCTCATGACCCCATTGGTTAATTAGTTGTATTACCTCTGGCAAAAATCTAACTTGTTTTTAGTGTGGCATGACCAAAATATTGCAATAAGTATTAAATACCAGGTGACCTACAAAGCAGCATAATATGTTTCAATGAAATCTAGAAAATGTACTGATGGGCAGTATTTCAAAATGTTTGCAGATGATGCCAGTATCACTATTTACTTGATAAAGCCAGGAAGAGGGCATGCAAGAGTCCTGGGGGCAGACATAGCAGAAGCTGAAAATGTTAATTCATATGTAGTTCCCCCCAATGCTTTCTGAGCAACCACCGTCTAACATCATATTAACACAGGGTCAAAATAGCCAGAGCAACCCATCTGTTCAGAAATATCCCTAAATTCATTTTAAACTGTTATATTGGAAAATGTTTAATGGTATGTTTTCTTCAATTATGCTTTTGCACTTCTATCGCTTTGTAACCTCCTAAGGTCATTATTTTTAAATGCCAGTAATAGCTCTCTTTAATTACTTATAAATGAGGAGCATGCATACCAGTAGTCAAACACTATAACTTATGCTTAAAATGGAATTATGAATTCAGTTTGGTTAAAGTAGAACTCTAAACACTTTGTATTTTTTTTTTGGAGATAGTGGGGTAATGGTAGAACTGCCAACATATTTTTATTGTTCTCCCTGTCCCTGTTGAAAGGATTTTTCCACATTTCCCATTTCTGCTTTCCTAGTCCAATCATAGCCAAAAGAGGGTGAACTCTCCTTAAATGTCACCTAATTTTCCTCCCATCCTCCCTTCCAACATACACAAAAACAGGGACATGAGCAGCAATAAAAACCTGACAGAGAATCCCATTTTTTCCTACTTCTTCCTTAGCTAAAAAATAGAAATATTGAATTAGGCCATATTGTCAGGGAGAGAATATGATTACAACTGTGCGCATGGGTTTTCCTGGCTTTACCTGCTAATAGTCATGCAGGACATTTTTTTTGCAAGATGGAGGATAGGAATATTACACTGGCATGATTATGCCCTCAATTAATGTGGACAGTTGTTTATTGCTGTTGCAGACATGAAAAAACAAATCTACTCATGCATCAGCAGATTTATTGTCTTTTTCATTGTACACTATTATTTGACATATTACTAAAAATGTTAATGTTTACAATACTAAAACACATTACTGACATGTCAAGGCCCCATTCACATTTGTTAATTGGGTTGCTGGTGATTAGATACAGAATACCCAGCAGGGGGATTCCATTAATTAGGCAGAAGCCCAATTGAAAGCAAAGGGAGGCCTATAGCTCCCACATCTAGTTATGGCCACTGGTATGTTATCACTCAAGAAATGATTACCAGCAAATGATTGGCCCTGAAGGCAGAGAGCCTGCCTCCAGAGCTGATCATTCAAAGGCAGTTGCTCCTGCTGTTAGCATCCCATTGCTTTCAATGGAGCTTTCACCCATTGCTAATCATCAGGAACCCTTGCTGGGTATCCCACATGCAATCGCTAATGGTTCCCTTCACAAGAGGTTTCCCCTCCTTAAATAGGTGGTTCTCACCAGGACAGGTTCACCCTTTGAAGATTTATGCTTACTTGGTGACAACTGTAAAATGTTGGTTTAGCATCACCTTGTCTTTAATGGTGATACTAATGTGATAATGGCCAAAAGAACAAATACAGATAGTGAATCTCCCCGGTGAGACAGAGGTTCTTCCCCTTCCCTTCTCCATCTAAAAGTTTTAGCTATACAGACTCTTTAACCACTTTGTGTAACTGAAACAGAAACCCAGTGGAGCTATAGGAGACTACATGGAGTCAGTTGGAGAAAATGCAATTGGCCAGTTACAGCTGGGCCAAATGCTTGAGCAAAAACTTCTATTTGTGCTTTGTGCTGAAGATAACTTCCTCAAAAAGACAGCAGTAATAATAATCCAGTTTACCTCTAATGATAAGTAGGATTTGTGGATTGTAGGCCATTACTGGTGGGAATAATTAAACACTGACAGTGAACTGATATAGGCTTTTACTGGTCAGATGGCTGAAACATCAGTTAAAAGGTGGGCCTAGTTGATAAGCATTATTATTATTATTATTATACAGGATTTATGTAGCGCCAACAGGTTGCTCTGCGCTTTACAATATAAAGGGAGACAATACAGCAACAGTACAGTTCCATACAAGAGGGATAGGAGGGCCCAAAATAAACATGCACATATAATAGGCATTTTTTTTTAAATACATATATCACTGAAGAAAGCTCTTTATTCCATCAGCCCTCTTTCATAGTGACCTGTCTGGGTAAAGGTAATCCTCATTGGCCCTTTCCTTAGAGGCACAGTAGTTACCCACTCATGTATGAATCCATACGTTTCCTGCTCCTTCAGCAGGTAGATGTACCATTACTTGATGGCTTACTAGAATTATTTTTTTATTTTACGTTAGGATTTTTGCAATGTTAAATTATGAATGATTGAGGCCATTTAACTTCAGTAGCTATGTGAAACTTTCCAGTTTTATAAGCCAGCTCAGAGCAGTAAAAGCAAATAGCTACAACGTGACGTGGAAACATCATTTAATGAGTGGCCACAATTCATCTACAAATGCTCTCTGTTAATTTGGGGACAGCTATTCATTAATTAGCTTCCATGTGGCAGGTGCCATTGAGCAATCTGCAATGATTAAGGTTACATCAAACCTTAGTAAATTGCTTGCTGATAACTAGATGCATCCATCTTCATTACATGGCCACTCCTGTCGGAGCTAAGCTAGCTTTGGAGAACAAAGCTGTGTCACTTGGAACTGAAGAATTAAACTTTTATCCAAACCAGTATTTGCACTTTCACCTCCTTTTTACTCCTTGAGTAGTTCAATTTATTTTACCTTAATGATATCTTATTACCAAACATGGAGATGGGGAGAAGCACTGACTCCTCCGCAGAACTAAAGAACTGATAGAAGTAAAAGATAGTGATTCTCTTCAATTGCCTTTAAATGTCTCTCCCTAGGACCATATATCACAGTCTTTCATGCTAGATATTAACTACTAGGCAAAGATAGTATTCAGTGATAAAAAAAAAAAATACTTTATAGCTTTATAGCTTTCAGAAGTAGGTAAAACAAAGTCTTGGAAGCTACATTAAAATTTAGCATTATGCTTGGAACATATAATTAAAACAACAAACAAAAAAAAACAACAAACAATGCTACAAAAGGAAGCAATTTCTATATTTTAGTTTTTGCATTGATGGCCCAGTGTAGAAGAATGGCCAATCCAAGTTTAATATTTATGGTCATATTTACACAGGAGTTGATTTACTAAAATTGCAAAATCTGGTGCAGCTGTATATGGCAACCATGCAGCTTCTAACTTCAGCATGTTCAGTTTAGCTATGAAATTGGTTTCTATGAGCAGCTGCACCAGATTTTGCACTCTCCAATTTTAGTAAACCAACTCCGTAGTATCTTAGGGGTGGTCAGTAGTTTCCAAGAAGTCTTTTTTTTTAATTTCATTTATTCTACACAAAACTTTTTTTTACAAGATGATGTGTAAATGTGTTTTTGTAATATACTGTATTTGGAGAAAAGAGATTTGCCAGTTAGAGCACTCGAGGATAGCCAACACATCAAAACATTTTTTTTTTAAACTAGATGATATTTCTCAAATTGGTATTTAGAAAAGCGCCACATCCTTCAAACTATACAGCAGCAACTCCAACTCCACAAAACATGTCCATACATCAAATATGTGAAAGTCCAAAAAATTCCCTACATACAAAAAAAGTCCATACATCAAATATGTGAAAGTCCAAAAAATTCATGTGACAAATATAACGAACTTTGTGACTAATCCACCACCAAATCAATCAAATGCACTCACCAGAGCTAAGTGCTGATCAGATTATAGACCAGCCTTAGCGCTTTTGCTCTGGGAGCGTAGACACCAACAAACTCCAGACTTTCGATGTAATACTCTGCAGAATTAGAATCCAGCTGATAGATACCCTTCTATATAGGCAGGAAATGAGGAGGAATACTCTGCAGCCACTCTTCCGTGAGTGGACAATCACCACGGCTCCATATACATCGGGACCACATTCAAAAATAAAGAAGAATATAATGGTGCAGCATGTTTAACCAGCATCTATTTATTAAAATATAAAATCCACTCACAAGTGAGGTGTCTAGCTGACACCGGCATCAAACGCATAGGCACAGAAGGAATTACCGCTCCGTCTACTCAGCTGCCACTCGACATTAGTAGGTAATCTCCTGACATCAGCATCCGACAAGCCACGACAAGCCACGCCCAGGGGGACAAAGGGACACTTCTGCATTGACTATTCTGTATAGTCCATACCTGAGACATTGATTGCTAGACTGTCAGCTGAGACTATGTCAAATATTTCTGACCACTGCAATCTATACTCTGTTGTACATTATATAGACCAAGTTCAGCACTTTAAACTGTGCTGTACATTATATACACCTGACTGTTGCACTCTCTACATTACATACTGGTGACCATATTATTTTCTCTTACTGGTTGCCATGCAACTCTAATCTAGTTTAATAAAGTTCTCTTATAAGTTAGGTTCAGGTAAAGTGTAAGTTCTAGAACTATTTTCTGAGCAGATAAGCACATATAATGGAAGAGTTTTCTTTTTAAATCATCCTTTGTCCTTTGTTCAGAAGTTATTGTGTGTCTGTAAGACAATTATTGAGTTGTATTTTGAGAGTACAAGAACTGCAACATATACAGTATACGCAGTGTAGAAAACACGTTGTCTTGGGTTCTATTTCACTGTGCTCCTTTAAGCCATGCACACTGTTCAGTGCGATGCGGCTATTTATACTATTTGCCACAGTGTATGTGTGCTCGGCTTTTCTCTCTCCAGCGTGACCAATGGATCCTCAGGTCTTTCACATTACTAGAAACCGTCCTGTCTCTGAAACTTATTTTTTTTCTTTTGCTTTCTCAACAACATCTTATGTCCCATTTCCATTGCTGCCATTCTAAAAAGCATGCTTCTTAGGTTTGTTTCTGGTTTGCATGCATTTAAATCAGTTTGCATGCCAGTTTGCACTTTTTTTTAAATTAGAGGGAAACTGGAGACTAATATCTGTTGGCTTCATTTTACAAAACCAAGACTCAAGAAATGCATAAATGAAATATGTACTATTGAATACAAATGTATAGATTTTTTTTTTTCTTGGAGTTTCTGCAGAAGTGGAAATTGTTGCTTACTGTTCCTCTTTTTCCTTAATCCTTTCCTCTCCCCACACCCTATCTCCCTTAATTAGCGGACATTGTTACCTTTTATTTGCCTTTGATCATCTAACAAAAAAATAAAGAAACAATCCAAATCAGAGGATTAAGCTAATGCACACAAGCATTTAAAATATTTATGGCAGACAAACAAACATGATTTATGACCCCAATAGTAACTCCATTTGTTAAGATTGTATTTTGCCAGCAGGTTAGACAACAAAAAAAGTAACATTTACAAGTGAAGCCTACAGGTGGCATACCCTAAACTACACAACACTTCTCAACACAGTTGTTTAACTCATTAGGGTGCTGGCAGGTATATCCTGCTGCATTCATGAACCATGGTTCAATTTTAGGCATCAGCGGTTATGATTGGTAAATCTAATGGTGTTTAAAAAGTAAGTTAACACATTCTGATGCACAGTAGGAGAGGAAATATATTAGAGGAACTGTTCATTGAAATGAGTGCCCGAGGGAGGCTGTCAAGACAACTTTCCACCACTGAGTTTGAAGCTTGTCTTATAGCATACAAGTTCTCTGGAATTGTGAAACTTTTTATGTATTGTTACGGGTTCTTTATGTAGGTAGCAAGCCTCTGCTTTCCTTTGAAGGAGACAAAGATCAACTAATTCTCATTCCTAAACTCAACTCACCCATGAACTATGTGTAGAAAGCAATTAACGATGAAAGAAAAATAAATACAAATCCATGGATTGGTTATTTAAATTACTTCTAGGCCCCCTACTAACATATGTGAAGAAATTTTAAATTGCAGAGATGGCACATGCTTTAAGATACTTTTGTATAAATTAATAATAGTAAGTGGCAGAACAGTTTTTTTTTTTTTTTTTTTAGGAACAGATGTTTAAATAAGGGACTAAATAGAATTTCCATTGCTGCAGCAAAGCAGCTGCTCCTTGCAAGTTCAAGACATTTCTGTTCATATTTTGGAAAAGATTATTGCAAGCTCCAAACAATATCAGCAATCTCAGTGTAGGAAGAGTGAACAGTCACAAGGATTCCACCCTCAGCACTGCAATGGATCTTAAATGCTAGATTGTCTGATTTTCTATTCATCTCTTCTAACAATCACAGGATGTGCTCTATACATAAAATGTCTTACAGTAGGTTATTTATTTAATCAAATACTTCTTAAAAAGTAGCATCAGTCAAAATGTATTTTAGTTTTGGTTGATTAAAATGGGCAAGGGTTAGAATCTATTAAATTTCACTTGGAAGAAGATATTTTGAATCACAACAGGTTGTCTTCAGATTTAAAAAAAAAGAAAAAAAAAAAAGAAGAATGGAAGTACTGGAACGTTCCGGATTAGACCAAAACATTTGCTCAGCAAAGGATTTCTCTTGAATCAAATAAAATTAATGTTATTATGAAACTCAGAGATGACTTTTGGTGCTAGTACTTAGCACTCTTTCACATGTAAGCTAAACCTGTTCTAAAGATAAAGATGTACCAGTATTTCCTTGAGATGACCTCTAAATAAAAAGAATAAAAAAACACAACACAATGAATTCTAAAATTGAAAGTAGCAATTCATTTACTTGTATTCATCCTTTTGCACTCTTCTAGTATGCATTGCCAGGTTTCTTTATCCCTGGTCTGAATGATATACACACTGAATATGTCTTAATATGAGCTCACAAGCCTAAGAATTTAATAGTTCATTCCATTATCAATAATCTATTTAAAAAAGAATCTAAAATGAAATGTACTGTTCTGAGGCAAGGCAGAAACCACATAAGATAGAACACAAAAATGCCTACACATTAAATCTATAGAGCAATGAGTAAGTCTCTTGAGGTAAGTACCCGCTGGAGCTAATGTATTTCTATTGAGAGGATGCAGTATTTGCTTTGAATGCAATTGTGGAACTGAGAGAGAAAGAATCATGTATTGTAATGCGGTAACACGGGTTACAGCAAAAGAGGTCAAATATGAAGGCTTTCTGTAACAGAAAAAATGTAAATACTTTTGGTTTAATTGTCTAGCTCTCCTACCAGAATTCAGTCTTTTATGTGGTACTGTTTTTTCTCCAAGTACAACTAATTATGTAATGTACTAAGCTGAAAAGAATGTTAAAAACGAATAGATTCAATGCACCAAGTCAAGGAAACATTTAAAAGGTTATATTTTCTATAAAATAAAATTAAACAAAATGTAAAAAAAAGACAATTAAAAAAGGATTTATAAACAAAAACAAGTATGCAAATAAGAAGAGACTGGGTTAAAGTCAGATTACTGGCATGCTTAAAGGCCAAGTTCACCTTTTGCTAAAAAAACAAAAAAAAAAAAAACACTATTTTTGCAGGTAAAAAACATGCATTTATAATTTTTTTGTTGCAGGATCCTGTAAAGTATTTCTCAGTGATCAGCAGATCGCTAATGCCATGCAAGCCTCCTTCAGACTTGTCAGTATATCTGCTTGCCCATATGGGATGTAAGGGCAAGCAGATACACTGACAGGAAGAATCAATGAAAAGGAACTACCACAGTGCTTCATAGTGTCGTGGTAGTTAATTGAGAACTCTAAGCTGATAGCGGCTAAAAGAAAGTTTCTCATTCATGGATGGGCACATTTAAAAAAAAAATTGACAGCAAGCAGGAGGAGAAGTTCCCCGCTAGCTGTCAAAGCGGTGGAGCAGGAGCTGGTCTATTCATAATATGTTATATGTTACTCCCTGAATATGTGAATATGAAATGTTGCAGCTGTATATATTATGTGACCACTAAATAAAGCTTTGGACCCTTTTGAGGATTCCTTGGTGTGCTGGTGACATTCTTCCTCTTGGATTGTCTGCGGTTCCCAGCCCGTGGTCACTGCAGCATCTAGCACTGCTGAACAGCCATTTGCAAGAATGTGTATGTTGGGAAAACTGCATTTAGATCTGAATATGGGTATAACATTTTATGAAAGGTGAACTTATTCTTTAAAATTGAGATGTGTTTGCCACCCCTTCTTACTCCATGTAGAAACCCAGAGTATTCTCTACTTGCGCTTTCCCCTTATGGTGTCAGAGAACTCATGTCCACTTCCTTTATGCTTTCTTTATGGCTTAAAAGCAGCTCTGCCTTTGTTTTAAAAATATTAATATTTTTTCCACATAAATTAAGATTTTGCCATGGTCTGCCTAACTTCGCATGTTTGCTAAATGCTAGCAAAAAGATGGCTGAGTACTGTGGAGCAACAAGTACACAGGAAATACTCCCCAGTGCTCTACAAGTGCCAGCATTTATTGCACCCAAGGAAACTCTCTCCCACCTTATTTGTTTATCCTGCCCACCTGTGAGCCAATTGGTGGTCATGTGGAGGAGATATAACAGCACGCACACACTCACTATTCTACCTTGGAATTGAATAGCAAATCACTAATCTCTGGCATTACACTCTCAAGTGAACTTGACAATACCCAGTAAACAAGTAAAATTTTGCAAATGTTTGAATTTTGCCAATTTGCACCCCCCTCATCCACCATTTGTAAGGGGGATAATGTCTAACCCCAGGACAATGAAGGAAAAAGAGGGAAGGAGGAGGGTGGGGGAAGAAGAAAAAAAAGGGTGTGGTGGGAAACGGAAAAGCGGGGAAGGCAGGTTGAAGAGTCCCTCCCATCTCCCCAGGCCACACTCCAATTCTATGGTGTTTGCCAGGACTAGAAGGACTTATCTACTTTATTGCTGTTGAGCAACAAGAGGTGTTTGATCATTATAGAAAAATTACAGAATCCAGATATTATAATATTTCTCTTTCTGTTCTTTAAGTATGATCCATTTGCTGGATCTCTGAAATTCAGGCGAGCTCTTTGCACATATTACCTATTGTTGAATTAAAAAAGAAAAAAAAATATATATATATGTTATAGTTACACCAACCATATGCAGTATGTACTACTAAAACATATGTTCAGCAAAAGCTAATACATTCAATGCAAATTATACAAATTGGGTATAATTGTTTTCTAAAATGATCACTTTCATAAAAATGAGAATCGTACCAAAATGTATGCCTAATTTTAACTTGCTGTGAGTTTTAATGTAACATACTTATTCTTTTCTTAGCTTCCTTTCTTTGGTGGTCCACTTTCTTTCCACTTGAGGCAATGCGTAAGAACTGGGTATACAACATAGTGTTCAACAATAAACATTCTTTTGGGTGTGGACCAAACCTACACTAGTTGTCTTGAACAGGCAGTTGACACCACAAAGTTTTACAGCAGGAGTGAACAGCACCATAAACCTATACATCAATGGCTCTATGTGTCAATACCCATTTTAAAGGAATCAGCTACGCATTAGCAATAAAGCAATTATTTCAATCAAGAAAGTACAAAGAGATAAAAGGATTTTTAGCATAGTCAAGTGAATGTAATGTGCTGCAATGATGGTATTCAAACTAAGAAGAGGTACAATGTTGTCCATAGAAGAAAGGGTAGACAAGGTTTGTACACCAAAACAGCACAACTGATTTAAAGTGTGTCCCTTGCATGTACATCTACACTTTGCACAAATGTAGCAAATATATGAAAATAGACAAACATGTTTTCTTCAAATAACGTTATAAAGTTACATTTCAGGAAAGTTGCTAAATACACTATTGATATACATATACTTTACAAGAGACATTATTATTATTATTATTATACAGTATTTATAAAGCGCCGATCCTTTATTTGATAAAGGATTTGTGTTTCTCTTTATCCAAATCTATACAACCCTACTATAGCGCAGCCCTGCCTTGGCAGGGAAGGAGAGCAGATTTTTCTCTGTTGCAGTTGTTAAAGAGATGCTGAGCGCCATTCACAAAAGCATATCTCATTAGGTATTTTGGTGAACTGACACAATTTTACCAAACATCTTATGAGGTAATGAAAATGTCAATTCACTATCCTTTTATGGGGTATTTACCTCATATAGCAAAAAAGTTCAAGAAATATCTCATAAAACAGCATTAAAGTCAATTAACTAAAGGAAATAAATAAATGAATGCATGAGTTAAATCAGTAGTGGTCCAGGCATGTGGTATTTAAGGAATGTAAAAATATAATAGCCAATTTGGAGTATAGCCTCTACATTTTTTGGATAAATTCTCTCAACAGTAATGCATAGAAACCCAAATGCAGTAATGCATAGAAACACAGAATCATTGTGGTTGATTTACATAAAGCAAACAGACAGTTAACTTTGCAAGTTTCTGCAGAGCTTAGCAAATTAGGTAAAACTTTACTTTACAAAGAATACCCAATCATATATAAAGAAAATATGCAAAGAAAAAACAACAAAAAACTGCATTTTTGTTTGCGCATGGTTGGATGATGGAAGCCAGCAGAGCCTCCCCTCATTTACTAAGCTCTACAGCAACTGCACTGGCAAAGTGCACAGTTTATTTGCCTTTAGTAAATCAACCCCATTACATGTAGTGAAATATATCTATTTTCTCCTGTCATGTCACCATATTTTCAGAGACATTTTTGTATATATAAGCATATACTTCATTTGCTGGAAAAAAAGCAAAAACAACAAGTCCATGCATATCACAATGGTCTAATCCCTTGTTAGAACATATATGCCATACATGTAGTGGGGATACTTTACTTTTTCACAATCATTTTTCGAGATATCTTTGGAGAAAATATTCACAAGACAGAATGGGATAATGAATAAACAAGTATTCTTACAAAGGTGTGGAACTTGAGCTGTTAGGAGAATTGTGTCATCAGTTGGAATGTTTGGCAGATGGATACCAGAGTGACACTTTCAAGAACACCAGAGAATGACAATGACTATTCTCTAACAAGACAAAACAGACCTGTCCAAAGATATAGCAATGACTTTGGAAAACATTACAGCAAAAATGACTTTAAAGTGTAACCAAAGACAAAACTTTCCTTTTCATTTTGGATAGAGTGATGGAGGGTTAGAACCCATCAGTTTTTTTGGTTATTGTGGATATTTCCCCACTATTAGGGCTCATGTACATGGGGTGTTTGGAAAACTCTTCTGAGCAATGGAAACTGACTGCTGGAAAATGAAGTTAAAAAACATTGGTTTTGCTACGTTTGCATAACGCATTTAGCCACGTTTATGCACATTTGCGTTTGGAAGCTTTTTAAAAGATAACCTCAGGAGACCATCCCAAATGCCCAGAATGCACTGAAAAATATTATATTCACTAAAAAAGGCTACTAAAATACTGCAGGAGTTATTTTATCAAGTAGTGAAAACCATGCATTAATGTTTCAGCTGTCAGCCGGATTCTCACTGGCAGCTGAATGTAAAAGAAATTGCCGACAATTAAAAAATAATTAAAAACGCCGTGGGGTCCCCCCTCCCGTCCATGCCAAGCCCTTCAGGTCTGGTATGGATCTTAAGGTGAAGCCCCACGCCAAAATTGAAAAAAAAAGGCATGAGGTTCCCCCCAAAATCCCCAAAATCCATAGCAGACCCTTATCTGAGCATGCAGCTCGGCAGGTCAGGAAAGGGGGGGCGTGTGAGCACGAGTGCCCCCCCTCCTGAACCATACCAGGCCACATGTCCTCAACATGGGGGGTGTTTTGGGGTAGGGGGAGCTCCCCCCCAAAGCACCTTTTCCCCATGTTGATGGGGACAAGGGCCTCTTCCCCACAACCTTGGCCGGTGGTTGAGGGGGTCTGCGGGCAGGGGGATTATCGGAATCTGAAAGCCCCCTTTTAGCCTCCAGATCCCGCCCCCCCCACGTGAATGAGTATGGGATACATGGTACCGCTACCCGTTCACAAAAAAAAGCTGTAGTTTTAAAAGAAAGACAGGAGTCATGCTTTGACAACTCTTTTAATAAAAGAATGTCCCCTGAAGTAGATCCAACGTCAATCACGATGTCCGCCACCACCGCTGCCACTCTGAAGAAAAAAAAAAAGGTTCCACCACCATCGCTGGCCTCCCGGATGTCTGCAGAGAAACTGGTTTGCAAGTTCTTAAATATGTAAGGGGCTTTATTGGCAAGAATTGACAATGTGTTAAAAAGAAATATACATCAATGTTTATTTAAATCACATTCTAAAAATAATAAAATAGATTACATAACTATAAATTTCACATGCATGAATATTATCTGGTCACATTGATAGATACAGATATATATTTTTGTTTGCAACAAGTTTTGATGTACAACACTACTCCTATATTCAAATCCAGAAAAGTATGCTATGCAGATACCCAACATGCTTCAGAGACAAAATGGCTCCTTCCTCAGGAGTAGCTCTGCAGTCAATACAATGTGATAAAACAATATGCCAAAAAATAAAAAGAATAGCTTTGTTTGTAAAAGCAGAAACAATCAGCCACCTCTCCTAGTGAATTTTTCCAAGATGGGAGGAGATAAGGGAGTCTCAAGCAAAACAAGCCAATTCAGGTTGACACTGAGGCCACCCAAAGGTGGTACTTAGAAGCTTTCTTATAAATTGAAAGTATCCGTATAACATTTAGAATATCTCAAATGTGTCCCATAAATTAAAGGAATATCTCCTTGTATGGTCTTCAAATAATGGCCAGCCGGAAAAGATACATTCATGTCGTAGAAGGTGTAATCAATGAACACAGAGCTGCATTCATCTGTGTATGTTTTTCTGCCTGGAGTTCAACTTCAAAATAGGGTGACAGAGAACTATACTTATTGGTTCTCATTGACATATACTCATCTCTGCCTTTTCGGATTTGCATCTAGATTTCATTACATCAGCTCAAGGTAACTTATGTGAGGTAAGGTCATTGAAAAACGCAATGCCTGTTGCCTTGACCTCCGCTACAGTCCTCCACAAATTCCCTGCCAAAGAAAGTCCTTTGCTATTAATAATACAGTTAGCCTAGTCTAGTTCAGGAACCACTAGCAGCCAGGGACCTGTAATTCACAACAATATGACTCTTTTCATGAATGTTTTAGGCACTAAAAGGGAGATTACCTGATATGTTCAGAAAAGTAGATGTGTACACTGGGTGGAAAGAATATTGTCAGGTATTTGACTCGCTCCAAAATGTTCATATTCCATTTATAGGTGATTTCTGTGTTTTAAGGTACACTTGTCTTTGGTGTTTGCCACAGTTAGTACTTAAATTCATCTCCTTGGAGTCTTTTAAATCCTAGGTGCAACCTGTACTACACACTCTCCCAACATTAAATCCCACTTTCTGTCACTCAGCTGTGGAATTGCATAGGCTAGTGTAGAACCCAGATGGCCAAACCACATGCCACATTCCAGTTAGGCAACATTTATGGATCAGTGATAGGCAAATCTGTCCACGATCAATTCACTAAGAGTTTAGGGAATTTTGATCAAAATTCCGAAAGCCTGAACTTCATGAACTACCTTAAAATCTAAAGCAACAATTGTATTGTCATTGTTGGTTACTCCACTTGTCCTCTTCCCTGCAGGGCCTTTGCCTGGTAATTTAAAGCCACAGTTGCACCTGGGGGTGTGATGCTTCCTTCTAGAGTCATGAGCACTGGGAACAGGGAACCCAAGGAAACCGCCGCCCCTTCAGGGGAGAGCACTACACTAGTATATTTCTAACTTTTATTTTATCTTTGGGTATAGTTATACTGGATGCAGTGAATGTGAGAATTATAATTTGAAGTGGTTGATGGGTACACTGTTTTTGCACTTTTGCTGTGAACAAAAGGCAGCCTAAGAAACAAGTAAATGCTGTGCTTTGAGCACCACAAACCTAAAAAAAAAGGTTAACAAATCAAAAAGCCAAAATATCACTCCTGAAACAAATCCCACTTTTTGAAGGGAAAACTTGCAGGAAAAAAAGGCATAGAAATTGAGCCATATGCTGGTAATATCACTTCCTTCAGCACGTTTTATTCACAAATAGTACATCTTGCTCGCCTCCACCTGAAGAACCGCCCCTCTAAAATGTTTCACCCTTTCAAGCTTCCATATAAAAAAATTATTTCTACTTTAAATAAAGGTATTATAAACATAAAATTAAAAACCAGTATACCCCCAAAATGTATGAAAATCCTACAATACCACCCCTCAAAGCAATAGGATATTTTAATCACCTCAATACTGGGCACTTTCACCCGCTTCCTGCCCAGGCCAATTTTCAGCATTCAGGACTGTTGCACTTTGAAAGATAATTACTCACTCTTGCAACACTGTACCCATATGAATTTTTTTATTTTTTGAGACAGAGCTTTCTTTTGATGGTATTTAATCACCTCTAGGTTTTTACTTTTTTGCACTTTAAATGGAAAAAGACCGCAAATTTGTGAACACAATGTGTTTCTGCTATAAAAATGTTGCAAATAAGTAAATTTTCTTCATAAATTTTAAGCACAATTTACGCAGTGGCTACATTTCTTTTGTAAAAATAACCCAGATCAGTGTATATTATTTGGTCTGTGAGAATGTTAGAGTCTACAAGCTATGGTATCAATCATTTAAAATTGATCACACTTGATATACTTACGGCCTATCTCATTTCTTGAGGCCATAACATGCCAGGATATTACAAGTACCTCCCAAATTACCCCTTTTTGTAAATTAGACAGTCCACGGTATTTAGTAAGAGGTATGGCAAGCTTTTTGAAGTTGTAATTTTTTTCCAAAATTCTTTGGAAAATGAAGATTGTAAATAAAATTAGTTTTTTTCCATAAAAAAGTTATAATAACAAGTTATTTCTCACAGATGGCATACTTGCAACTACACCCCAAACACATTCTTCCAAACCTCCTAAGTATGCCAACATCCCATGTGTGAGACTTTTTTACATCCTAGCCACATAAAAAGGCCCAACATCCAAGGAGAACCTTCATGCGTTATCCACTTTAAGACCAGTCCGTCTTCTAACACTTTTGGTTTACAAGTAAATATCTGTATTTTTGCTAGGACTTAAAACCCTCAAACATTATATATTTTTTCAGCAGAGACCATAGAGAATATGAAGTCACATGGTATATGTGCAGCAGTTATTGGAACGCAATTTTACACACTAATGCAAAAATACACTTTAATATATTTTAATGCACGCAAACACAATGTAATACAAATAGTTTTTTTTAAAACATAAAATATGGTGTTGCACCGAGTAAATAGATACTAAACATGCCATGGTTTATTGTGCATGCTTGTGAAATGGCGCCACACTTTGGTAATTAATCTCCATAGGCAACACTTTATAAGCCTTTACAAGTTACCTGGAACACTATTGCAGTTCAGTGCACTGGTACACTGTGATAGATATTCATGTATAAAAGTATCTTTTCAATCAAAAAAACTGGTATACTGTGACAGATGTTTTGTGCACTGGTACATGTTGATGTGACACTGGTATACTGTGACAGATGTTTTGTGCACTGGTACATGTTGATGTGACACTGGTATACTGTGACAGATGTTTTGTGCACTGGTACATGTTGATGTAACACTGGTATACTGTGAAAAATGTTTTGTGCACTGACGCAGGTGTTGATGTGACACTTGGATAGGGACAGATGATGGTGCTTTGTGTACTGTGTGGGGATGGTATCAATCTGTGTGTTCTTTGCATAGCTGAATACTAAAATCATCAGCTATGCAGAGAGCTGTCACAGACTTGCAGCATCCCCCCCCCCCCTGCACTGAGCTCTCACTGAGCTTGGCGGGTAAAGCCAACACAGAGACACGTGTCTCTGTTTACACTGAATGATGGCTGTGATTGGACACTGTCATCATTTGATCGGGAGAGCCAATCACAGCGCCATATCCCGATCTGTGATGTGCTGTGTCCGATGGACACAGCCATCACAGGAGTGCGCTGCTGTGCATGTTTGTGAGAGGACGTTCAGGAATGTCCTCTCTGAACCGGAAAGCTCCCACCAGGCCTTTTATGTGCAGTTGCCGGGTGGAAAGCAGTTAAGGCCCAAATAAACAAAAGATTTCCCCGCACACTTACCAGCCAGCCTGCAAAACAACATAATCGACCCTAACAATCATTAAAACAGAGGGTTTCCTTTTCAAGCATTTGCAAATATATGTGCAAGTTGCAGTGCCCACATCAAGGCTCCTCTATATACTGCAGTCCATTGTTATATGTGCTTCTACAAAAGAGACTCTGAAATGTAAAGAGTTAGGACTGCAGTACTGACAAATATTACACAGGCTGCAATCGTTCTTGGTCTACCTGACCTTGGCTTGGTATCAAGAGATCCCCGAACTTTCCACTTCTTAATAGGTGATTTAACAGTATTGATTGGCATATTCAAGGCTTTGGACATCTTTTTATGTCCTTTTCCATCTTTATAAAGTTCCATTACCTTCTTACGCAAGATTTTTGACAGTTCTTTTCTGATCCCCATGGCTCAGTATCTAGCCTAGTCAGTGCTTCCATGTAAGAGCTAACAAACTCATTGACTATTTATACACTGACACTAATTGCAATTTAAAAAGCCACAGATGTGGGACATTAACCTCTAACTGGCATTTTAACCCATGTGTGTCACCTTGTGTATCTGTATTAACCTCCCTGGCGGTATGATTATTTCAGATTTTTGGTGCTGAAAGCGGTACCATTTTTTTGCATGGAAATATGTATTTTTTTTATTGTAGGCTGTAATTTTTAGGAAAAACACACTGAAATCTGTCCGAACAAGAGTCTAGTAAACATCCCGGGTATGATAAAATTTGAAACACAAAATCATAAATTATAATTTAATAAATAATCATAAAAATAATATAAAAATAATAAAAAATTTAATTCAATAATATAATCAAACCAAAAACACTGAAATGTGAAATAGAGCGCCAAGTTCGCACATTGCTGAGCTCAGTCACAAAATCGTTTTCAGTTTCTGATGACGAATTTCCCCCACGAATCATTATCACTCAATTCTGCAAGTGGTTCTGATTTACTATCGCTGTTCTCTAGCTGATCTAAACCGCTTTTGACCTAAAGGGACACTTTTTGGACGCCATGGACATTTCTCAGTTTCCAGACAGAAAGAACAGACAAAATGCAGGCAGGGCGCAGGACAAAGCACTAGGGACAATATGTATGTGAAATAGGTTGAAACAGCAATGTTTTACTGTGTAAAATGTAAAAAAAAAAAAATGACATTTTTTAAAATTTTTAAATTTCCCGCCGGCGGCGGCGGCGGCGGCGCCCGTACGTCCCGACGTCACAGGGACAGGACACAGAAGCCGGATGCCGGCATCGGCCGGAGGAGATGGCCGGGGACGCTGCAGGGGACACATCGTGGGAGCGCAGGGTAAGGTAAGTGAAGAACACTTGCCGGAGCAGTGCCTCAGGGTAAGCCCGAGTGTAGCTCGGGGTTACCGCTTTTGGTACTGAAATGTTACCCCGAGCTACACTCGGGAATACCGTCAGGGAGGTTAAGGCCAAACATTCCAGGGTATGTAAACTTTTGATCATGGCCATTTGGGTAATTTCTGTTGTCATTATGATTTAAAAAGAAGCCAAATAACTATTTGATAATAAATGGCTTCATATGATTATCAATCCTTCAATAAAAGAGCATTTTTTGGCATGATCAGTCATATTTTCAATATCAATGCCAACATTTCACAATTTCTGCCAGGGTATGCAAACTTTTGAGCACAACTGTATGTGCTCTATATGGGCTATATTCTATATTTATGTTGTATACCCCCTGTCCTATTTTGAACCTTGTATCATCATTTATTAAAATTACCTCTATATGATGTCCATTTGCTCGGCTTATAGGTTATACCAGTGGTGGGCAACCTTTTTTTTCAACTGAGCCAAATCTCGCCAAAACCACGATTGAAATTTATTTTGAGAGCCACATTTTTAAAACTGAAAATACATAGGATGGTACACTGTTTTTAGTTTCAATACGTTTTTATAGTAATTCATCCCCCATAGTAATTCATCCCCCATATAGTAATTCATCCCCCATATAGTAATTCATCCCCCATAGTAATTCATCCCCCATATAGTAATTCATCCCCCATAGTAATTCATCCCCCATATAGTAATTCATCCCCCATATAGTAATTCATCCCCCATAGTAATTCATCCCCCATAGTAATTCATCCCCCATATAGTAATTAATCCCCCATATAGTAATTCATCCCCCATAGTAATTCATCCCCCCATATAGTAATTCATCCCCCATAGTAATTCATCCCCCCTATAGTAATTCATCCCCCCTATAGTAATTCATCCCCCATATAGTAATTCATCCCCCATAGTAATTCATCCCCCATATAGTAATTCATCCCCCATATAGTAATTCATCCCCCATAGTAATTCATCCCCCATAGTAATTCATCCCCCATATAGTAATTCATCCCCCATATAGTAATTCATCCCCCCTAAAGTAATTCATCCCCCCTATAGTAATTCATCCCCCATATTAATTCATCCCTCATATAGTAATTCATCCCCCCTATAGTAATTCATCCCCCCTATAGTAATTCATCCCCCATATTAATTCATCCCTCATATAGTAGTAGTAAGTAAGTAGCAAGTAGTAAGCCAAGTCCCCCCTGTGTCAATTCACTTACCTTTGCTCCGCGCGTTCCTCTCGCCGTGTTCCTGCGCCGTTCCGGTCTTCAGGGCGGACTATGAGAGGAGCCTAGCTCCTCTCACGTTCGTCACGCTGCCCCGCCTACACACATCCTTACAGCCAATCACTGGCTATCAGGATGTGAGTGGCAGCGAGACTGGCCAATCATTGCATTTGAGCGCGCTGCCCTGGCTGTTTTTTTTTTGGATCACGCTGCAGAGTCCCTGCCGCCCGAGAGGAGGGAGGGGAGCGGGCACCCGGCACACAAGAGCCGCATTAAAGGGTGTAAAGAGCCGCATGTGGCTCGCGAGCCGCGGCTTGCCGACCACTGGGTTATACTACTGATTAGAGCTAGTACTTCCATCTGTAGTGGTTCCCCTCACCTAATGGTATTTTCCAGTTTTCTGGGTGGGGTCCCATGAAGGAGTCCTATGGTGGCCTCCATCTAAACGCCCCTCTCCATATATGGTTATGCACCGTCAGGATGATTGTCAGTATGGGTAAAAAGTACATATTTTTGTATTCTTTTAACGTCAGACTTCATTTTGAACATAAAATATTTGCTGTAATGTTAAAGGAAAGCTAATTATCTGTGTTAATTATAATGTATGCTTTGCATTAACAGTGTACCCTTTCTGAACCCCTGAAGAAACCTGTGCGGCGAAACATGTCGGTTGTTGGCACCTTTCATTGGATTATCTAATCTAATACATTATAATTATTACATATTACACAGAAACTTATGATGTAGGAAGGTATCTTGGGGTTCACTGTACTGAAAATATTGTGTGTAATATCATCCATTCACTGGTTTTATTATCCCTTAATTGTAATGAATTTTTGTAATAAAACTTAATGTATTTTATATAAACCTGTGTTCAAGTTATTTTTCCTGAGGTTGAGAAAGCACCTTAAAAGTACCAGACGTTTTGATTCTTTGTCTTCTTTGACATAACATAATGGGGATGTGGTGCTAATGGATCAACCATTCCTACTGTTGAATTAACTCTTTCTTATTTTGTTTCTTGATGCTCAAGAGTACATCCTGCATCAGGTGTGAGTTGCCCTATAAGCTCTGGATGTATTACATAATGATTGACAATAACTTAGTGGGGGGCCTGCACTATTCTTCTTAACACCTAAATTATAATCTTAGAAGTTGGTGTTGCCTGATTGGCATGAATTATACAGTCATGGCCGAAATTGTTGGCACCCTTGATATTTTTCCTGAAAATCAAGTATTTCACACAAAAAAGGTATTGCATTAACACATGTTTTGCTATACACATGTTTATTCCCTTTGTATGTATTGGAACAAATATAAAACAGAGGCAGAAAAGCAAATATGACATAATGTCACACAAAACCCCAAAAATGGGCTGGACAAAAGTATTGGCACCCTTAACTTAATATTTGGTTGCACACCCTTTGGAAAACATAACTGAAATCAGTCGCTTCCTATAACCATCAATAAGCTTCTGACACCTCTCACCCGGAATTTTGGACCACTCTTCCTTTGCAAACAGCTCCAGGTCTCTCTTATTGGAAGGACACCTTTTCCCAACAGCAATTTTAAGATCTCTCCACAGGTGTTCAATGGGATTTAGATCTGGGCTCATTGCTGGCCACTTCAGAACTCTCCAGCGCTTCTTTGCCATCCATTTCTGAGTGCTTTTTGACGTATGTTTGGGGTCATTGTCCTGCTGGAAGACCCAGGATCTTGGACGCAAACCCAGCTTTCTGACACTGGGCCCTACAGTGCGACCCAAAATCCTTTGGTAATCCTCAGATTTCATGATGCCTTGCACACAGTCAAGGCACCCAGTGCCAGAGGCAGCAAAACAACCCCAAAACATCATTGAACCTCCACCATATTTTACCGTAGGTACTGTGTTTTGTTCTTTGTAGGCCTCATTCCGTTTTCGGTAAACAGTAGAATGATGTGCTTTACCGAAAAGCTCTATCTTGGTCTCATCTGTCCACAAGACGTTTTCCCAGAAGGCTTTTGGCTTACTCAAGTACATTTTGGCAAACTGTAGTCTTGCTTTTTTATGTCTCTGTGTCAGCAGTGGGGTCCTCCTGGGTCTCCTGCCATAGCGTTTCATTTCATTTAAATGTCGACGGATAGTTCGCGCTGACACTGATGCTCCCTGAGCCTGCAGGACAGCTTGAATGTCTTTGGAACATGTTTGGGGCTGCTTATCCACCATCCGGACTATTCTGCGTTGCAATCTTTCATCAATTTTCCTCATCCGTCCACGACCAGGGAGATTAGCTACAGTGCCATGGGTTGCAAACTTCTTGATAATGTTGCGCACTGTGGACAAAGGCAAATCTAGTTCTCTGGAGATGGACTTGTAACCTTGAGATTGTTGATATTTTGCCACAATTTTGGTTCTCAGGTCCTCAGACAGTTCTCGTCTCCTCTTTCTGTTGTCCATGCTTAGTGTGGCACAGACAGACACACAATGCAAAGGTTAAGTGAACGTCTCTCCTTTTTATCTGCTTTCAGGTGTGATTTCTATATTGCCCACACCTGTTACTTGCCCCAGGTGAGTTTACAGGAGCATCACATGCTTGTAACATTCTTATTTATCCGCAGTTGTGAAAGGGTGCCAATACTTTTGTCCAGCCCATTTTTGGAGGTTTGTGTGACATTATGTCGAATTTGCTTTCTTTCCTCCCTTTTTTTGTTTTGTCCCAATACACACAAAGGGAATAAACATGTGTATAGCAAAACATGTGTTAATGCAATACGTTTCGTGAGAAATACATGATTTCCTGGAGAAATATCAAGGGTGCCAACAATTTCGGCCATGACTGTACATACTCTGATTATGTGCTTTACTAAATACCTTGTTTATTCTAATATGATACGACTTTTGTGCATTTTATACTTTGCAAATGTCCTACCAATGTACGTTTTTTTTTTTTGTTCTTTGGTACTCTCCCTTCCCCTTTTTTATTGATATTGTGTTTTTCTCTGTTGTGTGTGTGAATATATCTACACACACATACACACATCTTTAAACAAAGAAAACTTAAAAGTGAACAAAAAAACTGACAGAGGTTTTAACCCTTCACTGCTCTCTTGAAAGCTAAAATCTGACCTCCTGGGTTTAATGAGGAGTCTCTGACCTCATATTAGTAAGTAGATCAGGAATTCTGAATTCACTCTCTGCATAGTCGCTACAGGTCTGTAACTCAAATATGAGGACAGACAAAAACTAGCATCCGTTAATGGTCTTACAAGTACATGTACTATGCATTGCATGTTGGTGAATAAGTCTGCTGTCTCTCACAGCACACTGTGGTTCTTTGCAAGAAAGTCATTTGTGGAAAAACTTTTTAACTATTCTTTGTCTGTCCTGCAGAAATGTTCACAGTGCATCTTAGCTACTGGGGAAGGCTCTGCTAATATGAAAAAACTGTTTTTTTTTCCCCTGCTTAAAATTACAGTAACACAACTTAATTCCAATACAAAACTATAAAAAGTGGTACATGCCGTTTGGGTCAGTACTACAGGTACAACAGTTTTTATTATAAGATACATGGGGTTGCTTTCTTTAAAACAATGATATCCTCTCTAAATGTTTTGTGCAGAGTTCCCTTTGAATTTGTAGCCAGCTAAAAACTCAAATTGGCATATTTTTTCCATTTGAAATGATTGTGGGAGTTGTCAAAGAAATAAGGATCTTTAATGCAATGCACCATGCAGTTACAAAATCCATAACAATCTAGATATGGATTGCATGATTTAATGTGGGAATTATACTTTATAAACATCTGTGACAGATGGCAGGTAAGCCAAATACATAATTCTACATGTATATGCATTCAGTGAATAAACGTATTTCCAAAATCAAAAAGATGAAGAAAGAAAACATACATGGTACATGCTTAGCTCATCTGTAGGATGAAAGTACATTTAAACATAATTGGGTATACAAAAATCACTTCAACATCAAAGGACGATGTGTCATTTGTCAAAGATATTGTTTATCAATGTGGGTCTCGAAAACCTAGGATTGCTCAATTGATGTTTGATTAAAACAGAACTGTTTGTGAACATGATGAAAAAATACCATTATTTGAAGGACAAGTTGTGCTTATTGGATAAATATGGGGATTTATTTTTATACATGAAAGTGGTAGTGTGGAATTAACTCCAGCTGTGTGTATAGCTACGTACATACACAGATATACATTAGAGGTCACTGTGAGCCATATAGTAACAATCCATAGAAAATCTAAAGAAAAGAAAAGTCTGCAAAGTGAAAAGAAGCTCCAAAGTCTGGTTTATGAAGAGTCACAGTATATTAGTATTGTCTTGCTTATATGAAAATGACAGTTTCCACAGCAGTAAATAGATCATGGCTGCATAAGGAGCATATACAGGGGTGAACTAAATAATGAAATACCGAACAATATACCAATATTTAGGACATAATAGAAAATAGGGCATCCTTTTTACTTTAAAACTTCTTTAAATTGGTTCTAAAGCCACTTTTTACCTTAATGCATTCTTTATATTAAGTTAAAAAACCATTCCACTGCCCACCCCCATTCCCAAACATGAATTTTCTCATTGATCTAGTGTTCCTGTGGCTGCTGTAAGTAAAAAAGTGAGCCATAGGTGGGAGTGGCTTACCAGTATTGTGTATGTCTATGGATGCACACAGCCTGGCAGCTCAGGAGCACACTTACACAGGTGCCCCCTTAGCAGCCCACTTGCTAAGGGTGCACCTGGAGGAAGAAGGCACCAAAGAGGAGGTAAAGTACCACTCTGTGCAATATTGTTGCACAGAGCGGGTAACCTCTTAATAAACCTAAAAAGAAATCGTGGTGAAAAGCCTCAAAGCAGCTGGCACAAAAACCATTATAAATTGTGTAACAAATATGACTCAAAAACTGCCACACTGCAATATAGATTAAGTGACATACTGTAAGTATAAATGAATATAAATCTTTATACAAGTGCACAAATAATAGAAATAGTTTCAAAAAGTGAAAATGATAGCCCCCAAAAAATTTAAATAACATAAAATAGTCCAAAATGATCAGAGAAGAATAATCTTAATTTTGCACAAATGTTAGGGTTCTCCAAAACACCACAAGTGTTCCACCACCTTATGTGCAATGAAACTCTTAGCAGAGCTAGTGGACTCTTTAAATATGAAGAAAGCCAAATGCGCATGGATATCTGTATGGTCCCCATTTGAAAAGGAGAGCCTTTCAGTACATCCCCATGGCTGCTTCATCCATTGACATAAGGTATTCAGCCATTAAAAAAAGTGTTCCACGCCCCCGATGACAACAAGATGGGACAAAACACATAGGGCGGAACTATCTCTTGTGATGTTACCATGCATCTCACAATTAGGAAACAGCCCATCTGATTTCTGAGATTGGCCTTTTTGAGATAACTGCTTATTGTCCTTTATATTGTAAGTGGTTAGTACTTTATATTAAACTTGTATACAGTTTTACTCTATGTGGCCTTTCAAGTTTTTTCTCATGGTATGGTTGAACACCTTGGGGTTTATTTACTAAAGCTGGAGAGTCCAAACTCAGACTCACTTCTGCATAGAAACCAATCAGCTTCCAGGTTTCATTGCCAAAGCTTCATTGAACAAGCTGAGGTTAGAAGCTGATTGGTTTCTATGCAGAAGGGAGTCTGATTTTGGACTCTCCAGCTTTAGTAAATAAACCCCCTTATGTCTGAGGATGAAGCAACCCATGAGGATGTAGTGGATTACCCAGAGGAGGCACTCCTTTCCAAACAGGGACCATACAGATATCCATGCACATTTGACACTTTTCATATTTAAAGTGTCCATTAGCTGTCGCAAGAGTTACATTACACTAATCTTGCACAAATGATGGGGTTCTCCAAAACACCAAAAGTGCTCTGACACCTTAAGAGTTTTCTTCTCTGATCATTTTCAACTATTTTATGTATTATTAATTTTTTGGGCACTATCATTTATCATTTTCACTTTTTGGGACTATTTTTATTATTATTTGTGCACTTTTATAAAGATTTATATTCATTTATACTTATGTCACTTTAATGTTTATTGCTTTTAACAGCGCATCATTTTGGATTCAAATACAACTTCTTATTTTAATTTAAAAAAAATAACCTTTAGTATCACTGTGAATCCTGTAATTTTGCACTGCATTTCCGACTCTGTGTTTGGGATTTACTAATTCTTTGAGGGATGAAGAAAGTGGCAATCTACTTTACACTTTATGTTCAAGAATTCTCTATAAAAATTCAAACTCTTCAAACAAATTTTAGAAACTGTGTACAACTTTTGATAAGGCAGTTGTGGAAGGCAACTGCTTCACCTGTTTTTAGAAAACCACTTTCTAAGATTCAATGGGCAAAGTGACTGTCTCTTGTAAAGCCCATCCCACCAAAACCAAATTTGTACTACCCTTCCCCAAAATCTGTTGCATTGTATTACTATTACTAACCTAGCTCCATGTCAAATGCTGTCTGCGTCAGGATTGACAACTGCTGATAATATTTTTCTTTGACAAAATATGGAACCTTTATGATGGTGCAAATGTATTACTGACAACCTCATACAGTATATGCCAAAGACCTGTTACAAGCTTAAAATAATAATGAAAACATAAAAACAATATATACAATACCTACAACATGTAGACTGCCTTGCTTTATAGTTAAACAGTGAGAGGAACAAAAACTGGACATGGCTTAATTATTAATTGGGTGCACTTAGAAACAATGTTTAGCTTGCTATTGTGAGATTTATTTTGTTGCAGCCATGATCATACCTGGTCAAGTTAGTAACTCTGATATTGAGGATGGGGCAGGGGTAACAGTTGTGCGCTGTGCTGAAATAGGGTATTAGCCGTGCTGAATACAATGTTTCAAAAATAGAGGTAATGAATGCCCCATGCTTCATACATTTCAGCAATGATGTTGAAATATGGGGCCACCAGTGGTGGGGGGAAAAATGCCCCAGCAATGGAAGGAAAAAATACTAAGGCATCAAGGTGTCAGTGGTTTAAAAAAAATGTAGCATGTGTGGAAACAGACATTTAATGGTGTGAATAGGCCCATATAGTTTCCCTTTCTTTTTCACACTAAACTGCTGTGCATAGATATGAACCAGCTCCATGGAAATGAAAGGGATTTCTACTTGAAATGCACTTTCATGCAGCAAAATGCATGTTTTGCTGCATGAAAATGAATAGGTGTTGATAGGACATTTTGCTTTATCAAGACCAATTAATGACATTACATTTTAAGTTAAGTCAAAGTCTTCTTTTTTAGTTCTGGATGGAGGGGGGAAAAATTAAAACTTACTGTTACAGAAAATGTACTCCTACTTCCCATTCTCTGACAGTGGTTTCACCACACAGGAGGAAAAGGAAAATCTGCAAAAGGGGCACAGGCAAAAATAAAATCTAACAGAATTATAGCCTACATCTACTATACAAAAAAAACATAAAATTAGTTCTGTGTAGTTTAAGGAGTTCTCTTCGCTTCTGTCTGGTGAAATGTTGTCAGCGGGACAGTGAGGGGAGATCTGTTTATCACAGCTCCAGATAGTAGTAAATACTTGACAGGGATTCTAATCCTTCTATACTCCATCCAAGACGAAGCAAAAAAGTTGGCTGTACAAATTCTAGACATCTGAAAACTGCCAAAAACTTAATGTGGTAAGGCAAATACTTTCTAAAAGGTGTAAAGAGGAAAAATAGGATTTTATTTTCTTACCCCAAAAATCTATTTCCTTTAGTACAGTATAGGACCCAGGATTCTTTAAGTCATTATGGCTGGGTTGTATGCAGATACTTACAGGTGGTTGAATACTGGCAATAATAAGCTGCTGGGACTTCCCCAATATAACTCATCCAGCTAGCCTCAGTTATGCAGCAAGCAATAAGAAAATCATTAGGAAACCTAATAACCAGGAAATTGATTTTATTGGTAATTAAAGAATTCTATTTTCAAAACCATACACTACAGGACACAGGCCTCTTTAAATCATTATGACTAGGACATCTAAAAGCAGTCCAACTGAGAGGTGGGGCAACACAGCAAACAATGCCAACAGGCTTATTTAACAACAATGGGCTAAAAAGATTTAGACTCAAACAACAGCTTGTAACACCTTACAACTAATGTTGATATCAGTAGAGGCTTGGACATCCACAAATGTGTTAACAGAATACTGGATGGAAGCCTTGTAAATCTGAGAAAGAAATACCTGATTCTGAAAAGCCCACTAACAGATCTGGTGGAGTGTGTCCTAAAATGTAAGGGAGAAACCCTATCCTTATCCCAACATTCAGGCAGCAGAGGTATCCATTCTGAAAGCAAAATTAGAGTCCAGTCCAAGGTTAAAATCAGATGGGCAACAGATTTAATAAGTCTGCAGGTGGAAGATGAAGGCAGGACACAAACCAATGTCAGAAGGGGTACATACGGATACAGTGTAGTCAGGAGGTAAGTTGGGCCAAACAAATTATCAGAAGCACAGAATAAGTCACAGGATATGTTGACCACTCAGCAAATTTTCTGGGGTGTGCTTTATATAGAGCAATTCCCACCAAAGATGTGAGCGAAACTGTGACCCCAATCCTCACAATATAGGCTGCAATATGTGCTCATTGAGATCTTGGGCATGGCCATGATTCCTGCCTTCCTGACAGCTTTAAAGTGGTTCTAAAGGCTCAAGGTTTTTTACCTTCATGCGTTCTATGCAAGAAGGTAAAAAACCTTCCCAGACCCACCCCCCCATCATTACCTGAGCCCCCTCCAATCCAGGTATGCTCACAATAGCCTTGGATGTATGGGGACTTTCCCTCCTCATTGACTGAGACAGCAGCAGGAGCCCATTGCCTCCCGCTGCTGTCAATCACAGCCAGTGAGCCAATGAGGACAGAGCTTGGGAGCGAGCCATGGCTCTATGTGTCATATGGACACATAGAGAAGCAGCTTAGGAGTGAGCACGTGGGGGCAAGCACCTTGCCCTTGGGGCACTGCTCAAGGTGGAGGAGCCTGAGCACCAGCGGGGGACCAAAAAAGAAGGGGATCTGGGCAGCCGTGTGCAAAACTAATGCACAGAGCAGGTATGACAAGTTTGTTATTTTATTAAAAAAAAAAAAAAAAGCTTGAAGCTTTAGTATCACTTTAAAGGATAAGTTCACCTTCTAGTAAACAAATAATAAAATGCACATTTTTTCGCAGGTAAAAAAATGTGCATTTATTATTTTTGTCTGCAGGAGCCTAAAAAGCATAGCACCAGTGATCAGAAGATCGTTGGTGCCATGCAGGTCTCCTGTAAATCTGTCAGTATATATGCTTGCACGCATGGGATGTACGAACAAGCAGATATACTGACAGGAAGAATTAATGAACTACCACTGCGATCCACAGAGGACTGTAAAGGAGTGATGTGGCCAGGCAGGTGGAGCTTCACACGGCCGCATGTATGTCCCCGTAATGTTAATGCACCACATACTGTCCCAAAGACAGTGAGACATGATGCAATTGTAAGATCCAAATGACAGAACCAAATTCCAGATTGCCTGGATTGTGAGAGACAACAGTATACACAAGAACAGAATGAAGTAATAAATGAAATTGATCAAGTCAGGTCTGATGGTCAGGGCTAGAGATGAACAATCAAGCAGAATAGCAGAGCAGCTGTATGGGAGAAAACAAAGATAGTAGATATCCAAAGACAAGCCAAATAAAAAAAAGTTAGAACAGTTTCCAAAAAAAGCCTAATTGTTAACAAGAAAATAAGACCAAAGTCCACAACTGCCACTTAACAGGTTCGGGATACATACCCTTTGATCAAAACACACTTTTATGGATCAGTTGCATGACAATGCAAGCTAAATATCTTCCAGCAGCATGGTCTATTCCAGCGTTTTTCAACCACTGTGCCGCGACACACTAGTGTGCCGTGAGATATTGTCTGGTGTGCCGTGGGAAAAATTCCAATTTCATCCGCAACATGTGGCCTCGGCTCACAAATAGACCAATCGTTAGAATCTAATGATTGGTCTATTTGTAAGCCGAAGCGCATGTTACGGACTATAAATAGCTCCGGTGTCACTGTTACACTGACAGGAGAAGACATCGCAGTAGATCGCCGATGCGCAGAAGAGCACCGAAGGATCTGGACTCTGGAGGATTATCGCGGACTCAGCACAGAAGAGCGCTGAGTGATGGATCTGGAGGAGACAGGAGCAGAAGAGCGCTGACTGATGGATCTGGATGGAGTGTGACGGACAGCGGCTATCTGGAGGAGACAAGCGCAGTAAGTACTGAGTGACAGTGAGACAGGAACAGATACTGCAGTGATGGACAAATTTTTGAAAAGGAAAGAACTGGACTCTGAACAAAATTCGGAGCCAGATAAGAGCCCAAGTATGAGTGGGGATCAAAAGAAAGCAAAGATGGTTAGCTCAAGGAAATTCTCTGGCACAAGGCAATATAGCGAAAGCTATATTTCATTTGGATTTACTTTCACCGGAGATGCAAAGAAACCAACTCCACTGTGTGTGGTGAAAAGCTATCTAACAGTGCTATGGTCCCAAGTAAACTTAAACGCCATCTCCAAACGAAACACCCTTCGCTTCAAAACAAGAATGCAGACTTTTTTGTTCACCTGCATGAAAACACGGAGAAACAGGCAACTTTCATGAGAAAAACCACAAAGGTAAATGAAAGAGCTCTTAAAGCTAGCTATCAAGTTGCTGAACTTATAGCCAAGTCAAAAAAGTTGCACACTGTGGCAGAGACATTAATACTTCCCGCCTGCAAAGCTATTGTAGAGGAGATGCTCGGACCTGAAGCAGCTAAGTCAATATAGGCACAGAGGTAAATTTTTTTAACATTTTCTAATGGTGGTGTGCCTCGTGATTTTTTTCATGAAAAAAGTGTGCCTTTGCACAAAAAAGGTTGAAAAACACTGGTCTATTCAATATTGGACTTTCGGACTGGTATTCCAAGACTGGAAATATATGCAACACCATGCAAGTTAGGAAAAAAGTAAATAGTGTATAAAGGTAGCAATAATATACTAGAAATATAATAGGAATATATACTAGAAAATGAAACAAAAGAGGAGCACATCTAAAAGTATCAGAGGGAGGATAGATAAATTGGAATCAATTTATGAGATTCACCTTAGCAAGTGGCAGAGCAGACACCAACTTGTGTCTCAGCTGACAAGTTTAAATAGCAGGAATCTACTGTAAATTTCCCAAAAAAGCCATCAAAAACATATCCTAAGATTTGATGTACCACCCTCAACTTCAGTTCTGCTGGATATTGGGAGTCCACAAAGTGTCGAATAAGGAGGTGGATCATGATACCAAGAGATAAGTCCCAAACTTATAAATCAAATTGTTTCAGAGCATGTAGTGCTCTCTCATCAGACGTTGATGCATACTAAAACAAAACATTATCTTTTACATCCAAAACCATTAAAATGACACACTTCAGTGAGACAGATTCACCAAGCAACCCCTGGTAATTTTTATTTTATAAGAGGTAGGTGACATTTTCTTGTACTCTTTTCATAATGGGTAGATGACATCTCGAACATGTTACAGAAATTGCTTCAGGCTCGCTTTTTAAAACTTTATCATTTGTACATTCCAAAGTACTATTTTCCTTAGTGTTTTTGAATTCCATCAAAGTTCTGTTTCTTATTGTTTGCTTCTCTGCCCTGTCCAGGCTAGTAGACCTTCATATTTAGCAAACAACAGTGCTCTACTGCCTTGTTTCTGCTCCATATGCAGTGTGTCAGACGACTAATGAAAACTTACCTATGTCAGTTTAGGAAAAGCATTCACTCTACCTCTCAAAGGTCTCCAGGCAAAATTGATAGTGAAATATAGAAAAACTTTAAATGGAACAACATTTAAATGGTTGAATTGGGCTGATTTATAGTGGATGTAACTATCTTTGGTTTTGTCTAAGGACCTTTAAGGGGGATAGTATTAATGCTATGCATATGTAAACATTACAAATTTTTTACTGTATTTTTAGTTTTGACATTCTCAAAATAAAAGTGTGGGTTATTTCTGTAAAATAAGTGTGTTTTGTGGGTTTTACTACATTTTTTTAATGCAACTTCGGGGTTTATTGATTCAGTTTAGGGAGGAGTGTGAAATTAGGTTTAACAGCGTTGGCTAACCAGTTAAACCCTATTTCATGCACATCCTACCACAAAATAATGCTTAAAGATTGCTTTAAACTACTGTATTGATTCTGTGGATACCATCATTAGGGGAAAGATCCACTCATTTATCTGTTGGTTTTTTTTGGGATGTTTGATACTGGTGTGTCTGCAGTTTACTGACATACAGGCTCATAGGATGCAAACCCTTTCATGTGACTGTCAGATAAGCATAAATTGTGGGTGGATCATTGGATAATGTCAAGTGTGATGCCTGTGACCTGCTTTTGTCTGTTGGTTAATCATCTATATGAGGGTCTACAGATATTGGAGAATGTTCATCCAATCTAGCCAATTATGGTCAGATCAAGGAACATTTGCATGCCTGTAGCATTTTTGATGGTCATTGAGTATCTGTTGTCCAACTTGTTCAGGAGAAGGATTTTTGTCATCCAGACCCCAATTCTACAGTGACATACAATGACAGACAAATGCCTGCTGAGCATATGCTTTCAACAGATGGAAATATTCAAGACAACCACCTAGTATTTGAAGGCACCTTTAAGACATACTTTCTAGTTCTGTAGACCAGTCAACAAAATACAGCAATTGTTGATTTTGTTGGTAATAGGCCTCTATTTATCCTGCCAATCTTTGTTTGTGTTCAAGACTGATATGTGGTTTAATCCCATTTTATTTATCCTAATAAAAGTTCTCAGAGCCACAAGTAATTTAGTAGAAGATTACAGATCTTCATAAATACTTCTCTCAATTTTCTGTGATGGCTGCATTTGCATCTTGGCCAGAAAGCTCATTTTCTACCTCTTGATAAATTAAAATATTATAGGTTTTGGTTTTCTGTGCCTCTATTGTATGCAGCAAAAGTGCAGTGACAGTGATAATCGGAGATCAAAGATGAAATGTTTATTTAATATGAATAAGCAGACAATGAGCTACTGATGTCAGCAAATTACGGAAATTTTATTCTTCAGTATATTATATGCAAAATATCCCTATCTTTAGGACTAACGGAAGACTGCTGATAAGTTTATTTAC
Source organism: Staurois parvus (assembly GCF_062004578.1). Taxonomy (NCBI): domain Eukaryota; kingdom Metazoa; phylum Chordata; class Amphibia; order Anura; family Ranidae; genus Staurois; species Staurois parvus. Next base: position 4,669,331 of record NW_028317862.1, read on the forward strand.
ACACTTTAAAAGGTCTGCCAGTCTCAATTTATCAGTTGCTTTGGTGTGACAATTTATTCACTGTTCTCGCTTACAAGCAAGAAGCTACATAGGAAGCATGATTGGTGATAACTCTTCTACTTCAATATGGTAGAACAGAGATAACACAGTGCCCAAAAGCTCCATAGATGGCTTTTGTCTCCTTTGTCTATTTTCATTACTCTATCAGAATCTTCATTTAATGTAATCCAGAAAAAGCAAGGTAATTGCTTCACTTATCAGTTATCATCAAACTCACATATTTATCATGTCAAAATTATTTATGTGGATAGCCAGGCTCATTTTGGTACATTTAGAAGTCTTAAAATTTGAATAACTCTTTTGCCAGTTAGGTTAGTAAACCGCAGCATAAGGTATGGAGTTTCCCTCTTTTATAGCAGTGAAGCCATTGTGTAATGCAAAGTTAGGAGTACTTTGTAATAATAGATCATTTTGTGTGCAATCTTCAGTGAGAGAGAAAGGGAATAAAATGATTATTTAAAACATTATGCTAAAAAGCAGTGATGGGTTGTAATCCATAGCAACCAGGAAAAATAAACTTTTTGGTTGGTTTATAGCAATTAGAACAATATTTGCATGCCAAGTTTTTCTGTATAGCTCAAATGCTTATGTGCTTGGTTATTCAATAGAGAATGCAGGAAATCTAGACATATACAGACAAATATACAGACAGATGTCTTGTCAACAAAGATGAGCAGTCAAACACATCCATGTGGACATACGTATGGTCACACTGACAGGACTCTCTACAAACATTCTTTTGGACTCAGTTTTGCATGATTGGTAAGGGGACCAATCCATTTCCCTTGCCTCTGGAGGTAAGGGTGATTGCTGACCTTTCACATACATTTTTCACATGCTTGGAGAACTGTGTGTGAGATAAGAACTTTCAAATCTTTCGACTGTCTGTCATAGCTTGAGGGCACATCCTTGATAATGAAGATATTGGGCTATGTGTGACCACTTTAAGATTAAAATTTGATTAGAAAATGTATCACAGTACAGTATCTACCAAACCCCTGCACTTTCTACATTAGCAAAACTTTGTAGATGAGTGCATGTAAGAGGTGAAATCCTTTGTATTGTTTATTTTCTGTAAGGCTATGCCCAGACAGTCACCCATATTAAATCAAGTGGCATTGTAATCATATTGTTAATTAAGGTTGTAAATCATCCTTGTTTGCTGGCAACAGTCATCACTTGGAGGAATCTGTCTCTGTCAGACAAACTTCTCCGGCGGTTTAGCCCTCTGCACTTTTTTAATTTCAATATGTCAGCCCATTGCCTGTCAGACCTGTAGCAGGGAGCCATGGAGATTCAGAGCACTTTACTTAGATTTGGACTACAGGTCTAAACGGTGGTGGGCTGGGATAGAAGCCAGCAGCAGCTTACGTAACATATTATATTAATATACAGGATTTATATAGGACCAACAATTTGTGCAGCACTTTACAAAATGGGACATACAGTATAGTTACAATACAATTCAAAACAGGAGGAATCAGTGACCCTGCTCATTAGTACTTACAAACTAGAAGGCAGGGTCAAGTGATACTAAAAGGTAATAACCTGTTGAGGCAGGGAAGTCTTCTGTAAAAACCAGGGCTTTCAGGGGTCACCTAAAAGTGGACAGATGAGGAAACAGTATAGATAGGGGTAGGGAGTTCCAGAGGATGGGAGAAGCTCTGGAGAAGTGCTGGAGGTGAGCATTGGAGGAGGTAATGAGGGAACTAGAGAGCAGGAAGTCTTGGGAGGATCAAAAAGAATGATTTGGTTAATATTTTTAGACTAGGTTATCGATGTAGCTGGAGGCAAAGTTTTAGATGGCTTTGTAATTAAATGATTGGCAAGGTGGATGAGTCTGGCAGCAGCATTCATGATGGACTGAAGAGGGGATAGCCCACGTAAAGGTAATCCAATGAGGAGAGAGCAGCAGTAGTTGAAGCGAGAGAGATAACCAGAGAGTGAATTAAAAGCTTTGTGATGTCATTGGTTTAGAAGGGGCATATTTTGGAGATATTAGAGAGGCTGAGGCAGTAAGATTTGGACAGTGATTAGATGCTGGACCCAAAGGAGAGTTCAGAGTTCAGGATTACACCTAGCCTTAGCCATGTGGGGACAGACTGATAGATGTGTTATTGATCTTGAGAAGAGAAGTAGAAGAGAAGTCAGGGAAGGGCCACATGGGGAGAAAATATTAGGAGCTTGGTTTTGGATAGAACGAGTTAAAGGAAGGAGGAAGTGGTGTGACATCCAGACTAATATGTCTGTCAGTAGATTAGTGATGCGTGAGGATACAGATGGAGTGAGCTGAAGGGTAGAAACATAGATTTGTCATCAGCATATACAGTGGGGCAAAAAAGTATTCAGTCAGCCACCAATTGTGCATGTTCTCCCACTTAAAAAGATGAGAGAGGGCTGTAATTGGCATCATAGGTAGACCTCAAGTATCAGAGACAAAATGAGAAAAAAAAATCCAGACAATCACATTGGCTGATTTGGAAAGAATTTATTTGCAAATTATGGTGGAAAATAAGTATTTGGTCAATATCAGAAGTTCATCTCAATACTTTGATATATATCCTTTGTTGGCAATGACAGAGGTCAAACGTTTCCTGTAAGTCTTCACAAAGTTGGCACACACTGTTGCTGGTATGTTGGCCCATTCCTCCATGCAGATCTCCTCTAGAGCAGTGATGTTTTGGGGCTGTCGCTGGGCAACACAGACTTTCAACTCCCTCCAAAGGTTTTCTATGGGGTTGAGATCTGGAGACTGGCTAGGCCACTCCAGGACCTTGAAATGCTTCTTAAGAAGCCACTCCTTCATTGCCCAGGCGGTATGTTTGGAATCATTGTCATGTTGGAAGATCCAGCCACGTTTCATCTTCAATGCCCTTGCCGATGGAAGGAGGTTTGCACTCAAAATCTCACGATACATGGCCCCATTCATTCTGTCCTGTACATGGATCAGTCCTCCTAGTCCCTTTGCGGAGAAACAGCCCCAAAGCATGATGTTGCCACCCCCATGCTTCACAGTAGGTATGGTGTTCTTTGGATGCAACTCAGCATTCTCTCTCCTCCAAACACGACGTGTTTTGTTTCTACCAAACAGTTCTATTTTGGTTTCATCTGACCATATGACATTCTCCCAATCCTCTTCTGGATCATCCAAATGCTCTCTAGCAAACTTCAGACGGGCCCGGACATGTACTGGCTTAAGCAAGGGGACACGTCTGGCACTGCAGGATCTGAGTCCCTGGCGGCGTAGTGTGTTACTGATGGTAGCCTTTGTTACGTTGGTCCCAGCTCTCTGCATGTCATTCACTAGGTCCCCCCGTGTGGTCCTAAGATTTTTGCTCACCGTTCTTGTGATCATTTTGACCTCACGGGGTGAGATCTTGCGTGGAGCCCCAGATCGAGGGAGATTATCAGTGGTCTTGTATGTCTTCCATTTTCTAATTATTGCTCCCACAGTTGATTTGTTCACACCAAGCTGCTTGCCTATTGCAGATCCAGTCTTCCCAGCCTGGTGCAGGTCTACAATTTTGTTTCTGGTGTCCTTCGACAGCTCTAGTCTTCACCATAGTGGAGATTGGAGTGTGAGTGTTTGAGGTTGTGGACAGGTGTCTTTTATACTGATAACAAGTTCAAACAGGTGCCATTGATACAGGTAATGAGTGCAGGACAGAGGAGCCTCTTAAAGAAGAAAGTACAGGTCTGTGAGAGCCAGAAATCTTGCTTGTTTGTAGGAGACCAAATACTTATTTTCCACCATAATTTGCAAATAAATTATTTCCAAATCAGCCAATGTGATTGTCTGGATTTTTTTTCTCATTTTGTCTCTCATAGTTGAGGTCTACCTATGATGACAATTACAGGCCTCTCTCATCTTTTTAAGTGGGAGAACTTGCACAATTGGTGGCTGACTAAATACTTTTTTGCCCCACTGTAAATGGTACTGGAATATATGGGAGGCCATCAGCTGACCAAGAGAAGTCGTGTAGACAGAAAATAGGAGAGGTCCAAGAATAGAACCTTGGGGGACCCCAACAGAAAAAGGAAGAGGAGAGGAAAAGGTAGAGTTGTAAGTGACACCGAAGGTGGGGTGAAATAGGTAGGATGAGAACCAATGAATAGTACAGTCATGGAGACCAAAGAAATGTAGTTTTGTTCTAATTTCATTTGAGGAGGTGGTGGCCAATTGTATCAAATGCAGCAGAGAGGTCCAAGAGTAGGAGTACAGAATAGTGACCATTAGTTTTAGCCATTTGTAAATCATGTTGAGGGCAAAATCCAGACTTAAGGGGGATCAAAAAGTTTATTCTCAGTAAGCCGGTAGCTCAGTCAGTTGTAGATCAGGCATTCAAGTAAAGGGAAGTAAGGAGATGGGTCAAAGGTGGTTAAGATTGGTGGGATTGAACAAGGGCTTATTAAGAGTGAGGGTGACTTGTGCATGTTTTAGAGAATTGGGGAGATACCAGAAGAGAGGATGAGATTGATGATATGAGTTAGAGAGTGAGGAATAGAGTCAGAGGGTGACCGTAGTAATTGTGAGGGAACAGGGTCCAGGGGGTAAGTGTTTAGGTGGACATTAGAAAAAGTTTAGCAACATCTTCTATAGTAGCAGGGCTAAATGAGGGAAGTATTGAGTGTACCTGTGGACATGGAGTGCTAAGTGTGGGAGATAACAGGATAGTGGAGATTTCATCACAAATTGTATCTATCTTACTTTTGAAGTGATTGGCGATCTTCTGGGCAGTGAGTGAGTTAGTGGATGGAAGCCGTGGAGGACGAAGTAAAGCATTAAAAGTGAAAAAGAGTTGACAGGGACTGGATGAGAGAGTGTTAAAGAGAGTGATAAAATAGGTCTGCTTGGCAATGTGAATGCAAGAATTGAAGGGCAGACTTGGTCTTACACCACAGACACTCAATTGTGTGGCTACATTTTTTGACTTCTGGTGTCTTCTGTTTGCCAAGGTTGTAGATGTTGTGGCCTGATTCTGTGTGTAGTGAGGGGGCAAGTGCATCCAGAGAGGATGACAGTGAAGTGTTGTAGACATAAGTGACTAGGTTGGGGCAGGACAGGGGTGAGATTTTGTCATAGAGGTGGTCAATAGCAGAATAAAGAAGAAAAGGGTAAAGTGAATGTTTCAAGGGGTAACCGTTAGGCTGTTGGAGGGAGAGGAGGTGAAAGACAGAGAGAGTGTGAAACTGATAAGGTAGTGATCAGAGTGAGGAAAATGATTGTTGGAGAGGATAGGTAGGGTAGTGCATAGTCAAGGGTGTTGACATCAGAGTGACTAGAAGCCTGCATCCCTTACTTCAGTTCAAAAGAAAAAGGTCAAAAGAAAAGGTTAGACTGAGAAGTTTAGAAGTAGCAGGATGGCTAGTATTAATGAATGATCATGGGAATTTTCAGGAGAGAGAAAGGGTAGCCAGTCAGAGATGAATACAGTGAAAATAGATGAATACAGTGTGCCTCAAATGAGGAGAGGGACAGAAAGGGAGGTGAGTGAAGAATCTGAACGGGGCTTTGTGGAGACAGGATTCCAACTTCATCTCCCTTCCATCCACTGGGTCTGTTAGAGTGAGTCCAGAGAAGACCGTCATGGGAGAGTGAAGCAGAGTTGGATTCTTAAAACCCGGTTTCAGTAACAGTAACAAGTAGATTAAAGGCGTTAAAAAACATTTTGAAGAACCACATTGTCCAGCGATCCCAGACCTGTTCCTGCATCTCCATGCCGCATACACTCTTTGAATTTGTATGAAACTATTTTCTTAACACCTCCTGCTGCTACAAAACTACTTCACTGGATAGGATACAACATGTTGATCCTTCTCAAATAGTGCCCTCTGCAGAGGGAACTGGATCACCCCATTATCCCACCAGGTATCCCTCAGCAGACTGATCTTTAAATGTTTATGTGTATTAAAGAGATCCACTAGCTTTCTTCATGAATTACTTTTGCCAATATTGTCAGCATCTCTTACGCAAAAGAGTGGACTAGTTGAGATATTATCGCTGGTGAAACCAGGGTGGACTTCCCGTTTGGAAATTCAGGCACTGCCTGAGGGCCCGGGGTCAGTAGGGGGCACCATGAGATGCCCCTGGTACCTTTTTCATAGGCTTTTTTGGGTTTGGGCAAGGATCCCCTATCACTTGGGGGCCCCATGAGTTGTCAGTACGCCCCTGGGTGAAACCCTTAGTCAGGCCTTGGATCCACTTCTGCTATCTGTGGTCTTAAGTTTGTTAGAGCATGGGTGGACTAACTATATGACACCTGCAGGTTCTCTTTCATGTTTTTCACTTTTGCAACCACACCTGAAAGCTACGCAATGCCAATTTAAGCTCTGTCCATGTTTTTTTTATTCCTCAATACGTCACACATGCAGCTGTCAGCTTTTGGCCTCACTTGCTTGCTGCCTGTCAGACCTGTAGTAAAGAGCCAAGGAATAGTTTCAGAGCACTTACTTCGGCTCTGTGCTACAGGTCTGACAGGTGGAGACAGAAGATGGCAGCTGTATAAATGACATATAGAACACAAATGCAGTAAGTGCTAAAACTGGCAGTTAGTTACCTCTGAAGCAAAAGGGACTCTCACCGCATCAGAAGTTGCTATCTGCAGCGGGTAGGCTTAAATATCGACTGAAAATCACTTATGAGATAAAACTGAAAGGTTCCAGGCCCAGATCTGTTAAAAAGTCCCAACAATGGTGACAGCAAAGGGTAGCAAAGGTTTTATGGGTGGCAAACTGCAGGTGCATGCTATACCCTAAACATAAAAATATCAAATACATTACTTTCTACACAGAAGGAAGTTTAGGTTCATTAGCTATGGCACTCTATATGTAATGCTCTCCTGAACCCTGCACATCATTTGTTATGCACTCCTGATTACTGCACTCTGTTACTTACTGCTTTCCTGCAGCAGAAAAGGCTCAGGTTTTATATAACTATACCCTTTTACACTCCTCCTACTGTTACTACAATTTGGCCACACCCACAAGGCATTTTGTCTTTACACCATGAAATTCTGCCTCTTGTTCCAAGCCTGTGATCAATTGTTTAAGGACATTTAAAATAAGATGGCCAGTAGGGTGTGCCCAGATTTCATTTAGAAAATCTAGTAACCTTATTGTAAATACTCTGGATTTTGATGCATATTGATGACGTTATGGGTATTGCTGCAGGTTGTTGAGGTTATGAATATTGCTGCAGGTTGGTAATGTTGAAATTATTGGTGTAGGTTGGTAATATTATTGGCACCAGTTGTGGTTATGTTAATTGGTGCAAGTTGGTGATATAGTGTATGGGTAATTGTGCAGTCTGGTTTAGACAAAACAACCTTTTCTTCAAAAGATGGATTTGAAAATGAAGTCTTAAAAGAAAGAACATTAAAGTGTGTTTCCTGAGAGAAACCTTAAGATTTTCATTAATTAGCACCTTATGAAAACGCTTGTTGACTGGATACCATACTAGCCACTGGCATAGGAACTTTGAGCTACCTGCCTGAAACAAGTTATCAGTATACAGATCAAGAAAGCTGAAAGTAAATTCAGAACTCTTATCTCCATAATTGTTCCAGATCTGTGACTGAAGGCAGAGTGTCAGCAGAGGGTCAGCATGGCAGCCAGGGAACTAGCATTGCATATATCAACAATGAAAATCTCAATGTTTCTTTCAGAAAAGGTTTTAATGAAGGTGGGGCTAAACTTGGTATTGAATGTTTCTTAAAATCATGCAATAAATGCATCATGGCCAGGGCTTACACTTATCTCCAAATTCATGGAATTGTATTCTTAAGCAATCTCTGAGACTTTCTAGACCAGAATTAATAATGCGTCAAGCAGAATGTTTAACATTACAGAGTTCTAGGATTAGACTGTCTGTTGTGTTATGTTTCCAGATTATGGATTATGGGCCAGAAGGGAATCAGATGCTTTACCCTTCTTTTTACTTGTATATGGTTTAATGCATTTAAATGCCTCTTACGATGTCAGAACAATCCTGAGCATGATCAATGCAAAAGTTAAGAATAAAGCCTTCATGGTAACTGTAATACAGTTTAAAAGTACAGGAACCCATTACTAGTTTCTCCAACTTTGGTGATAAATTGCAGCATAATCAGATCAGATCAGCTCCTACAAACCAGTATCCAATTTTGGAATAAAGCCTAGGAGAAATAACAATAAATAAAGATAATAATACATTCAACCTTACACATTGTATGGCATTAGCCAATAAAATCTCTCTCATCCAGATGTAGAACTTACCAAACAAAATTGTGTTAGGACATTTTTATTTCCTGAAAGAGAATTTGGAGAGAATTTTCTGTCTATTTCTTTATGATAACCTTGCAAAAACAAAGAATTCTTTCCATGTTTGAAACAAACACCAATTAAATTAATTATTATGTGAACAGTTTCAAGAAACATTGTCTGCCAATAAGCTTGATTGGTAAATATGTCTAGAGGAAAAAAACAAGCAGAAAATATTTATTTTTGAGATTGGGACATAACTGCATGCTGTGGCTCAGAAAACATCGGGACCAGCAGATTAGCATGATAGCCAGGCAAAAGGAAGTTTCATAAAAAGTTTCATTAAACTTCCCTTTAAAATGTTCTTTTCTTTTAATGTAAATATTGATTTGTTATTTTTACAGCTGCTGTTTTTGGCTATTGGCATTTTTTTCTACAGCCAGTAAACTCCCCAGCATGTTATCCTATGTTTCCATGCACACAAAGGCTTTAATTAGTGTTTACGCCGGTAAACAAGGAAAAACACGATAAAACACAGAAAACCACATTTTTTGGGTGTTTTTTATAGCAAAACACTGTGTATAAAACACTAAAAATGCAAACGGAGAAGAACGCATCTAAACGCTAATGCAAAAATGCGGAAAAACTTGCATTTTTAACGTGACTTTATACAGCTAACGCTATTGGCATTTTTAAAATGCCCGGTGTGCATAAGGACTTGTCCTAAATGGCATGCCTCAAGATTAGGACTGAAAAGAAGCAAGGCATAATCAGGGTGCCTTGTCCAGGAGTTGCCTTGTTTGAGCAGGGGGTGTGTTCATGACAGTCTGCACTCACAGGTGGCAGGTTGAATGATGCTGGGTGTCATGCAATCCAGAAAAGGAATGAGGCTGCAGGATGAAACAAAGCATAGGAACAGTGTTGTGGCGAAGGTGAATATTGTAGGGAAAGTTTTTTTCCACATTTAGTCTATTATTTTTTTAAACAGAAAAAAAGCCACAGTACACATGCAATCAAGTAGTTCCAGAAAAAAAGAAAGACACAGAGGGAGGAAATAAAGTGCAATACAAATTATATCTGGTTACAGTTTGTGACGGTTCCTCAAATATACTGTTCAGTACTAATTGTTCTGATCGGTGCTAATTGCAGACAGGGTAAATATAAGCAATTGTTACACAGATTTGGACACCTGATAGCTTTTAGAGATGCAGAAATAAAAGGAAGAGGTAAGGTATAACAATTGCAAAGCTGCTTGAGCTTGGGTTCACACACTGATGCGGTGTGGAATTTGCACTGGCTTCCACAATCGCACCCCGTTCATGCGAACCGCTGTGGATGTGTATGTTAACAACACCCCCCCCCCCCAAATCAGTTCACAAAATGCAGGGCGATGTGCAGAATCAGATTGCATGTGTGTGAATACCCATGCGATCCGTTCTAGTGTGGACCAAAAAAAGGGTCCTGCACCTTTTTGGTGCGGATGCCGTGCGATTTGAGCCATACAAAATGTATGGCTCAAATCGCACCACACAGAATTCACGTTATTCGCATAGGAAATGCGATACGATTCCTGTGTGAATCACATGCGATATGCCGCACCACAGAAATGTGAATCCATGCTGAGTGTCAATACATATGGTAAACAAACTTACAAGTTTTAGAATTAGAATATAAGAATGGGTAATATTTTGGAATAAGGTACTGGTGTCTATGGCCCTCAGCTAATAATGGAATCTTCTATTCCTCCTAACAGTCCATCCCCCACAGTTACTACCTTCTGTACCACTAGCCCCTCCCTCTTAGATTGTAAGCTCCAAGGAGCAGGGCCCTCCTAACTCTCTTGTATTGAACTGTATTGTTGCTGTATTGTCTTCCGCAGGGGCGGACTGACCATTTGGAAACTCGGGCACTGCCTGAGGGTCCGGGGTCAGTAGGGGGCCCAATGAGATGCCCCTGTTACCTTTTTCATAGGCTTTTTTGAGTTTGGGCAAGGACACAGGGGCCCCATGATCTCCTATTGCCTGGGGGCCCCATGAGTTGTCAGTCTGCCCCTGGTCTTCCGTTATATTGTAAAGCACTGAGCAAACTGTTGGCGCTATAGAAATCCTGTATAATAATAATATGGCCAGCTTAAGGTCGTATCCAGCAAACCTTTGGAATTAGTCTTAAAAAAAAGAAACTCAATCACATCAAATAAGATGTCTCTTTTGACAGCATAATTAATTGGTTTAGTAATTGCTATAAGTCTCTCGTATTATCTTTGCAGTTGTGTCAGCTGCTTAGAACCACAACTTCAGATTTCCTGTTGAGTAATACACATTACACATGCAAAAACGTTTGACAAATCATTTCACCATTTCTTTTACATATGCTATAGGGCGTTTCTAGAACAGACTATTTTTCATGAAAATCCATCTGTGAAAAAGTAATATAGAAAAGATGAATTATGTTGGGAAATAAGCCTCTGCAGCATTGCTCATCAATTATAAAGGCACACACTCTCTATGACTGTTTAAGAGAGACAACAATTTTATGTGTCATTTTGGTGAATTATGATTTGACTTCTGGAAAATCTTTAGTAGGAATCTTTAGTAAATAATAAGAGAATTCTGCTGGTTAAAATAGCCACTTGCCTGCGATTCTGGCTATAAATAGGAGACTGAAAACTCTTCAGACCTTAGAGAATGTTCAAACCAAATAATGCTGCGAACCAAGTCATTTCAAACAAGTTTTGTTTTTTTTGTTTCAGGACTGAGAAACTATTAAAGTATTAAACCCAAAAGTAAACATTTATTATATTGCAGCCTAGCAATTCTTAGATGTGATGGCTGCATTAGTTTTATTTTTTTAGGCTTTCTTCTATTGTCACCTGGTGATTCAGCCAGTAAGTTTGTTATTTTTCAAAAGAACAAGCTCTCCTGCAAATAATTCAGCTTACAGGGAAGAGACAAACCGTTTACCATTGACAGGGGTGCTTGCAATGATTTTATTTATTCATGAAAAAAGGTTATCCCAAAACAAAAAACAAAAAAAGTTTGTTGTAACTGCTTAGAAAATATTAGCTGGACTTTGGCTTCAGTTTGTTAGTGTATCCAAACCTACTAGTATATTAAACACTCCCCTCTGCTGCTATCCAAAGGTGTCCCCTGTGCTCCTTCATCTAGAGTGCTAAACAGAGGGGAAAGAGCCTACAAAAAGAAAACTGATGCAGCCACCACATCTAAAGATAGGTAAGCTGCAATATATTATATTTTTGGTTTCAGGTTTAATACCACTTTAATGGCCTACAGTATATGAAGTCAATGGCATGTGTTACTTTAGATTGATTATTAGAATGGATTTGTTCTTCTATGACCTGACCATTTAACCACTTCCCGTCCGGCCCATGTATATAAACGGCCAGAAGGGAGCAGTGCAGGGGTGGGTGGCCATTTATAAATGTCCTCCCCGCTTCCCTGCTTGTGCGCGCTCCCTGGAAGCGCGCAGCACCGCAATACAGGACCTCTGTGTGAGGTCCCGATCATATGATCACTGATTGGCCAGTCAGTGATCACATGAATAGTAGTTAGCAAGATGTCACTTCTGACTACGTGTGAAATCTGTAAATGATCAGAGATCACATGGTTCAAGGCTATTCACAACAGCCTTGACCAATCACAGCTCACACAGTATTTCTCAATGGCTGCAAGAATGCAGGCAGAGAGAAGCAGAAATTATTGCTTTTACAGCCTTTAAGGGTGTAAAAGCAATCAGTGTAAAAAAAAAAAAAAATCTCCATCACCCCCCACAAGTAGTACAGTGTCACTATGATGACATTGTACTGCTAGGGTGACAGTATGTTAAAAAAAAAAAAAAATATATATAAAAAAAAAAATAAAAATGTAAAAAAAAGTTTTGAAAAATTATAATTTTTGGTTATAAACTAATTTGGCTTTTTTTTTTTTTTTACTAAAAAGATAACTGAATACATTTTGGCCAAGATTTATGAAGAAAGATTATTTATTTGCAAAATTTTATAAGAAAAGTTTTTCAAAATTTTTGGACTTTTTTCATTAATATAGCAGAAAAATCAAAATCCCAGTGCTGAATAAATACCACCATAATAAAGTTTTATCTATCTTAAAAAAATGCAAAAAATTCATATGGGTACAGTGTTGCATGACCGCGCAATTGTCCTTCAATAGCGCTGAAAGCTGAAAATTGGTCTGGGCAGGAAGGGGGTGAAAGTGCCTGGACTTGAAGTGGCTAAAAATAGTTACATGCTGATGACTTAAGTAAAACTTTCTTTTATTTGATAGTGTAACTAAGAATAGCATTTTGACTATACTAATCATGAAAATAGCACAAATGACATTTTTTCAAACCTGAAAAAGGAAGATTGTTCTGAGTAGCATTTAGTGAAAATGATATAAAGCAGGTAATGATTTTGTTGCTTTCAGGTTGTTAGAACTTGCTGAGTTTTTCAAAACCACAATAGGTCAGAGATGCACATAAATAGGCCAGGTTATCTGTATAAATACACATGAATGCAGGCATTGGGCCAGGTTGTTTTTTTTTTCCGCTTAATTCTTTAGGTTTTTTTTTTTTTTTAACACTGATTGCACTGCAACTCAGGCTTCTCCAACCTAAACACTAATCACCCCTTATGTACAAAATATGTTAGTCTAGATAGGGGATTGCAAGCTGGAACACATGTATATGAAATTAGTTAATGTTTACAGCGCCTTTCTTCCTAGAGACTCAGTCTAGGTTCACACTTCTGCGGTGCGGCATATCGCATGTGATTCGCACAGGAACTACACCACATTCATGTGCAAATCACCTACCAATCCCCTATGGGGAAAAAACGTGACCATATATCTATGATGGTTTGTATATATAATCATGCAAAGGGACAACACACTGCAGCAAGTGATAAAGTGAATAAATACAGTCCACTTCATATATATACATATATGCATGTAGTTTTTAAGGTATTGATTACTGCAATGGGTATCATGCGTTTTTGTGATTTATCTCATGCAGTATCTATATTGTAGTATGGCTTGTTTTGTTCCTCAGTTATATCATGGGTAGACTATATATCCAGTATATAGGGGGTTAATCTCTCCTGTATACGGTTACCTGGTCCGTATATGGCTGCTACAGTTTACAGTCGGCACATCTAAGTACCAGATATTGGGCTCCGAGAAAATGGCCACCGTGGGTTGTCTAGTCGGATGATTGACACCCAGACGGCCTATATAAAGCATCGATGTCGTTGCGGGCGGTTACCCTGATGAAGTCACGTGTACCCGTGACGCAACGCGTTGGCACGCCCTGGCGACACTTCCAGTACGCGGTGACGTCACTTCCGACGTACGCGCCATATTGGGACTCCAGGTACACCCGCAGTACCAGGACTACATGAGGACTTGCTATATGCTTTTAATCTATTGTGGAAATGTGAGTAGGAATTCTGTATCTATATTTTATAATAAACATTACAGTATCACGCTATGGGAAGTTTCTGTTTGTGTCTCTGAGCATCGCCTGGTGGTATACTACCACCATTAACAGCGGCTGGAGGTGGCTTTGGAATATAGTATTTGAGGTGGAATCTACTGTGGATCTGAGACCGGCTGACATCTGAGGGTTATACCCTATATATTATCAAGGCGTATTGGCCCTTGTGGTCAATGCGAGGAGGTGAGGAGGCACTCAGACCATTGTAGGATTGTGGCACCAGTGGCACTCTCACGTTTTGAAGAATCACAGTTTTGTTTGAAGTGGACTGTATTTATTCACTTTATCACTTGCTGCAGTGTGTTGTCCCTTTGCATGATTATATATACAAACCATCATAGATATATGGTCACGTTTTTTCCCCATAGGAGATTGGTAGGGGGTCATCCTTGCATGCATGTTTATTTGTGTTATATATTATTTTATGTACTAGTTTAGGGTTATGTCCATTTATATAATGGCATTTGTTTAGCGCTGCACCAATTTTATATTTTTACTTATACACTTTTGGTTCAAAGAGGGTGCTGGCTGCTTAGTTAGTTCTTATTCATCTGAAGCGCAGGAGGTTTAATTATATTTTTGTCAATTAGCTTACCTTCTTTACTCCAGCAGCTAAGATGGAAGTTTTCAATTTCATTGAGAATAGGTCATTACATTTAGAAGATATTTTCAAACATACAGTTAATACTAATGGTGACCTAGAGTCCCACTATAGAAAATTAGGACACTTAATGGAAAAGAAGGTGGCCATATGGTGGGACATGGTCACTTATGAAAAATATCTTAAGGATAGATTAATTCCTAGACATTTGCGATGGGATGTGCCAATTGCAGATGGACTGCTAGATGAGGAATCTACTGAAGAATGGTTTAGTTTCTTCCACGAGAAGGGGCTAGAACTATTGAGGCTCCTATTAAAAAGAAAACAAAAAAAGATGAGGATCTTGGACACACAGATTGGTGAAATTAAAGATAAGATTGAACCATTAAAAGATTCCCAGGAAATGATAGAATTAACAAAACGGTTAAATAAAGATCTGGATAAATTGGATCAAGAAATCAAGTATAGGAAAGGAAAGAAATACCAGCGAGATTACAACGATTTTAAAAAGGATCAGGTCTTTAAGTGGCAGTCTTTAGCTAATGATATAGAAGCTATATCGGTTAACACTACCCCAGTCAAGGCAACTAAAATTGAGACACCAAGAAAACCAGTCATATACCAAGGTGAACACAATAATAAAAATCAGTATAGATACAATAATAATTCTGCCTATCAAACACCAAGAAATGGGTGGAGACCACAGAATGGAAGCTATCCCCAGAATAATCAAAATAAACCTAAAGGGGGAGGAAAAGGGAAAAAATGGAAACCATATCATCAACCCTATAAGCCTAACTATATACCTAGAATGGAAAATTATGCAAGACCAGAACCCCAATATGGATATGATAATAGGCAGTACTACGAGAGGAGTCCTAAGCATTATCAGCAGGACAACTGGAACTATTATTACCATCAAGGAGGAAGGAGTCCGTTACCCACATATAATAGATATGAACCATTGAGTTATGACCAGCCCCAGCGGGATTTTTTAGAGAGGGGATGGAAAGAAAGGAGTCCGGCCATGGAAAGAAGGCGAAGCCCCCCAAGAGTAGGGGATGCAGAGCCGGGTGGAAAAAGCAAAAGGAAAAGAGAGAGCTAGGTGAAGGGGTGTTTAATTTAAGTGGATCCGTCCTCACCAAGGAAGAAATCATGGTGTTGGATAAGGTTCTGAAATATGCCCCCCCTAAGCCAGCATGTAAATTTGATGTTTATGTGGATACGCAGAGATTTATTAGAAAATTAAACCTTAAGAAATACTTCATGGGAGCATCAGGATCTAAATATAGTCCCAGTGTGGATAATAGTGATATAATACATTCCAATTTAAGGAATAAGTCATTGTTCAACCCACAAAATTCACACAATAGCCAGGTGGATACTTTTAAAAAAATGGTGGTCCAAGATTTGGACAAACTTGTTTTACCAAAAATTCATCCTAATATTGGAATACAAATTGGCACAAAAAGGCTTATACAAAGAGAGAATATAGTGATCAGACCAGCTGACAAGGGAGGTGGTATTGTGGTGTTATCTAAGGATTACTACTTGAAAGAACTAGGAGGCCAACTGACAGATTCCGCCACATACCAAATACTCCCAAAGGATCCTACCATTGGGTACAAAAAGGAATTGGGAAAATTGATTAAAAAAGGCACGGATAGGAAAATTTTAAATAATAAAGAATCCAAGTATCTGGTTCCGGAAGTATGCCGGATCCTGGTGATTTACACTGTCCCGAAGCTACATAAAGACCCAATTAATCCACCAGGGAGGCCCATCGTGAATGGGATCGGGTCTATCCTTGCAAGATTGGGTCAATATATTGATATATATCTTCAGCCTTTGGTCAAAAGAACAAAATCGTACTTACGGGATACAAAACACCTTATTCAAATCTTGCATGAGGTACAAGAAGAAGAAAATACAGATATATATTTAGCAAGTGCGGATGTTGCATCCCTATATACTATCATAGGACACGAAGAGGCCATAGAATCAGTAGAATGGGGACTAAGAGAGTACAGTAATATCACCTGGCATCAAAGAAAGTTTCTGGTTCAGTGTCTAGATTTTTGTCTGTCACATAACTACTTCTGGCATGACAAAAAGTTCTATAGACAGATCAAGGGTGTAGCGATGGGAGCACGTTTTGCACCCAGTGTGGCTAATTTGTTTATGGCCCACTGGGAGGAAAATGCAGTGTATTCAGATGTTCCCACGGAGTTGTTGGTCTTCAAGCGCTACATAGATGACGTGTTCATTATGTGGAAAGGGGATGGCAATTCGTTAGTGTCTTTTCTTAACAAATTGAATTGCAACAATAAAAACATTAAATTCACATGGGAATATAACAATTCACAGATTAATTTCCTGGATCTTAATGTTGGTATAAACAAAGGAAATATTGTTACTAAGACGTTCTTTAAGAATGTAGATAGGAATGGGTATATTCCGTGTGATAGTTGTCACTACCCTCCCTGGCTATGCAATATACCTAAAGGTCAATTTGTTCGCCTTAGGAGAAATTGTACTAACAAAAAAGATTATGAAGAACAAGTGGAAATATTAGGTGATAGGTTTGTTTCGAAAGGGTACCCCCATGATCAGATTAAGGGTAGGATCGATATGGTTGGCAATATAGAAAGAGACACACTTTTGAAGGATAAAGTAAGGATCGAGGGACAATCCAAGGATCTCAATAGTAAGAAACAAGTGCCCATAATATTGGACTTTAATGTGCATTACAAGAAGATAGAGAGGATTTTTAGGAAATATTGGCCCATCCTAAAAATAGATCCATGTTTGAATAATATAATACCAGAGTGGCCTCAATTTGTATACAGGAAAGCGCCCACACTTAGGACCAAACTGGTGAAGAATGTATTAGACCCCCCCAATTAAAAATAAAACGATCACCTTTTTAGACCAAAAGGGTTTTTATCCCTGTAAATCATGCTTTGCCTGCAGAGAGACAAAAGGACAGAATGTAAAACGCAAGGCTTTTTTGTCCAGTAGTAATGGAGTAGAACATCAAATTCGAGATTTTATCTCATGCAGGACGGAGGGGGTGGTATATGGCCTTCAGTGTCAGTGCGGTCTTCAGTACATTGGGAGAACGAAGCGACCAATGTGGAAGAGGATTCGCGAGCACATTCAGAACATAAAGAAAGGCTACCCCAAACATAACGTCTCTAAACATTTTTCCTTATGTCATAATAAGGATCCATCCACATTACTCTTTTGGGGAATAGAAAATTATAAGGGGCATTGGAGGGGGTCTCACAAAGTGCGATCTTCAAGTCAGGCTGAGTCAAAGTGGATCTATATTATGCAAACACAAGTGCCAAAAGGTTTGAACGTAGAGTTCGACCTGAATTGTTTCATTAGTGATTTTTAAGTATTATATTTGATTATATAAGTAGTCCACCTGGCTATATGGGTTCTTTTGTAAATTGTATCCAGTGTATTTATGTATTTTATTTTTTTAGTTCATGCATATGTGTGTAAGTATGTCACATATATACATATATGCATGTAGTTTTAAGGTATTGATTACTGCAATGGGTATCATGCGTTTTTGTGATTTATCCCATGCAGTATCTATATTGTAGTATGGCTTGTTTTGTTCCTCAGTTATATCATGGGTAGACTATATATTCAGTATATAGGGGGTTAATCTCTCCTGTATACGGTTACCTGGTCCGTATATGGCTGCTACAGTTTACAGTCGGCACATCTAAGTACCAGATATTGGGCTCCGAGAAAATGGCCACCGTGGGTTGTCTAGTCGGATGATTGACACCCAGGCGGCCTATATAAAGCATCGATGTCGTTGTGGGCGGTTACCCTGATGAAGTCACGTGTACCCGTGACGCAACGCGTTGGCACGCCCTGACGACACTTCCGGTACGCGGTGACATCACTTCCGACGTACGCGCCATATTGGGACTCCAGGTACACCCGCAGTACCAGGACTACATGAGGACTTGCTATATGCTTTTAATCTATTGTGGAAATGTGAGTAGGAATTCTGTATCTATATTTTATAATAAACATTACAGTATCACGCTATGGGAAGTTTCTGTTTGTGTCTCTGAGCATCGCCTGGTGGTATACTACCACCATTAACAGCGGCTGGAGGTGGCTTTGGAATATAGTATTTGAGGTGGAATCTACTGTGGATCTGAGACCGGCTGACATCTGAGGGTTATACCCTATATATTATCAAGGCGTATTGGCCCTTGTGGTCAATGCGGGGAGGTGAGGAGGCACTCAGACCATTGTAGGATTGTGGCACCAGTGGCACTCTCACGTTTTGAAGAATCACAGTTTTGTTTGAAGTGGACTGTATTTATTCACTTTATCACTTGCTGCAGTGTGTTATCCCTTTGCATGATTATATATACAAACCATCATAGATATATGGTCACGTTTTTTCCCCATAGGGGATTGGTAGGGGGTCATCCTTGCATGCATGTTTATTTGTGTTATATATTATTTTATGTACTAGTTTAGGGTTATGTCCATTTATATAATGGCATTTGTTTAGCGCTGCACCAATTTTATATTTTTACTTATACACTTTTGGTTCAAAGAGGGTGCTGGCTGCTTAGTTAGTTCTTATTCATCTGAAGCGCAGGAGGTTTAATTATATTTTTGTCAATTAGCTTACCTTCTTTACTCCAGCAGCTAAGATGGAAGTTTTCAATTTCATTGAGAATAGGTCATTACATTTAGAAGATATTTTCAAACATACAGTTAATACTAATGGTGACCTAGAGTCCCACTATAGAAAATTAGGACACTTAATGGAAAAGAAGGTGGCCATATGGTGGGACATGGTCACTTATGAAAAATATCTTAAGGATAGATTAATTCCTAGACATTTGCGATGGGATGTGCCAATTGCAGATGGACTGCTAGATGAGGAATCTACTGAAGAATGGTTTAGTTTCTTCCACGAGAAGGGGCTAGAACTATTGAGGCTCCTATTAAAAAGAAAACAAAAAAAGATGAGGATCTTGGACACACAGATTGGTGAAATTAAAGATAAGATTGAACCATTAAAAGATTCCCAGGAAATGATAGAATTAACAAAACGGTTAAATAAAGATCTGGATAAATTGGATCAAGAAATCAAGTATAGGAAAGGAAAGAAATACCAGCGAGATTACAACGATTTTAAAAAGGATCAGGTCTTTAAGTGGCAGTCTTTAGCTAATGATATAGAAGCTATATCGATTAACACTACCCCAGTCAAGGCAACTAAAATTGAGACACCAAGAAAACCAGTCATATACCAAGGTGAACACAATAATAAAAATCAGTATAGATACAATAATAATTCTGCCTATCAAACACCAAGAAATGGGTGGAGACCACAGAATGGAAGCTATCCCCAGAATAATCAAAATAAACCTAAAGGGGGAGGAAAAGGGAAAAAATGGAAACCATATCATCAACCCTATAGGCCTAACTATATACCTAGAATGGAAAATTATGCAAGACCAGAACCCCAATATGGATATGATAATAGGCAGTACTACGAGAGGAGTCCTAAGCATTATCAGCAGGACAACTGGAACTATTATTACCATCAAGGAGGAAGGAGTCCGTTACCCACATATAATAGATATGAACCATTGAGTTATGACCAGCCCCAGCGGGATTTTTTAGAGAGGGGATGGAAAGAAAGGAGTCCGGCCATGGAAAGAAGGCGAAGCCCCCCAAGAGTAGGGGATGCAGAGCCGGGTGGAAAAAGCAAAAGGAAAAGAGAGAGCTAGGTGAAGGGGTGTTTAATTTAAGTGGATCCGTCCTCACCAAGGAAGAAATCATGGTGTTGGATAAGGTTCTGAAATATGCCCCCCCTAAGCCAGCATGTAAATTTGATGTTTATGTGGATACGCAGAGATTTATTAAAAAATTAAACCTTAAGAAATACTTCATGGGAGCATCAGGATCTAAATATAGTCCCAGTGTGGATAATAGTGATATAATACATTCCAATTTAAGGAATAAGTCATTGTTCAACCCACAAAATTCACACAATAGCCAGGTGGATACTTTTAAAAAAATGGTGGTCCAAGATTTGGACAAACTTGTTTTACCAAAAATTCATCCTAATATTGGAATACAAATTGGCACAAAAAGGCTTATACAAAGAGAGAATATAGTGATCAGACCAGCTGACAAGGGAGGTGGTATTGTGGTGTTATCTAAGGATTACTACTTGAAAGAACTAGGAGGCCAACTGACAGATTCCGCCACATACCAAATACTCCCAAAGGATCCTACCATTGGGTACAAAAAGGAATTGGGAAAATTGATTAAAAAAGGCACGGATAGGAAAATTTTAAATAATAAAGAATCCAAGTATCTGGTTCCGGAAGTATGCCGGATCCTGGTGATTTACACTGTCCCAAAGCTACATAAAGACCCAATTAATCCACCAGGGAGGCCCATCGTGAATGGGATCGGGTCTATCCTTGCAAGATTGGGTCAATATATTGATATATATCTTCAGCCTTTGGTCAAAAGAACAAAATCGTACTTACGGGATACAAAACACCTTATTCAAATCTTGCATGAGGTACAAGAAGAAGAAAATACAGATATATATTTAGCAAGTGCGGATGTTGCATCCCTATATACTATCATAGGACACGAAGAGGCCATAGAATCAGTAGAATGGGGACTAAGAGAGTACAGTAATATCACCTGGCATCAAAGAAAGTTTCTGGTTCAGTGTCTAGATTTTTGTCTGTCACATAACTACTTCTGGCATGACAAAAAGTTCTATAGACAGATCAAGGGTGTAGCGATGGGAGCACGTTTTGCACCCAGTGTGGCTAATTTGTTTATGGCCCACTGGGAGGAAAATGCAGTGTATTCAGATGTTCCCACGGAGTTGTTGGTCTTCAAGCGCTACATAGATGACGTGTTCATTATGTGGAAAGGGGATGGCAATTCGTTAGTGTCTTTTCTTAACAAATTGAATTGCAACAATAAAAACATTAAATTCACATGGGAATATAACAATTCACAGATTAATTTCCTGGATCTTAATGTTGGTATAAACAAAGGAAATATTGTTACTAAGACGTTCTTTAAGAATGTAGATAGGAATGGGTATATTCCGTGTGATAGTTGTCACTACCCTCCCTGGCTATGCAATATACCTAAAGGTCAATTTGTTCGCCTTAGGAGAAATTGTACTAACAAAAAAGATTATGAAGAACAAGTGGAAATATTAGGTGATAGGTTTGTTTCGAAAGGGTACCCCCATGATCAGATTAAGGGTAGGATCGATATGGTTGGCAATATAGAAAGAGACACACTTTTGAAGGATAAAGTAAGGATCGAGGGAAAATCCAAGGATCTCAATAGTAAGAAACAAGTGCCCATAATATTGGACTTTAATGTGCATTACAAGAAGATAGAGAGGATTTTTAGGAAATATTGGCCCATCCTAAAAATAGATCCATGTTTGAATAATATAATACCAGAGTGGCCTCAATTTGTATACAGGAAAGCGCCCACACTTAGGACCAAACTGGTGAAGAATGTATTAGACCCCCCCAATTAAAAATAAAACGATCACCTTTTTAGACCAAAAGGGTTTTTATCCCTGTAAATCATGCTTTGCCTGCAGAGAGACAAAAGGACAGAATGTAAAACGCAAGGCTTTTTTGTCCAGTAGTAATGGAGTAGAACATCAAATTCGAGATTTTATCTCATGCAGGACGGAGGGGGTGGTATATGGCCTTCAGTGTCAGTGCGGTCTTCAGTACATTGGGAGAACGAAGCGACCAATGTGGAAGAGGATTCGCGAGCACATTCAGAACATAAAGAAAGGCTACCCCAAACATAACGTCTCTAAACATTTTTCCTTATGTCATAATAAGGATCCATCCACATTACTCTTTTGGGGAATAGAAAATTATAAGGGGCATTGGAGGGGGTCTCACAAAGTGCGATCTTCAAGTCAGGCTGAGTCAAAGTGGATCTATATTATGCAAACACAAGTGCCAAAAGGTTTGAACGTAGAGTTCGACCTGAATTGTTTCATTAGTGATTTTTAAGTATTATATTTGATTATATAAGTAGTCCACCTGGCTATATGGGTTCTTTTGTAAATTGTATCCAGTGTATTTATGTATTTTATTTTTTTAGTTCATGTATATGTGTGTAAGTATGTCACATATATACATATATGCATGTAGTTTTAAGGTATTGATTACTGCAATGGGTATCATGCGTTTTTGTGATTTATCCCATGCAGTATCTATATTGTAGTATGGCTTGTTTTGTTCCTCAGTTATATCATGGGTAGACTATATATTCAGTATATAGGGGGTTAATCTCTCCTGTATACGGTTACCTGGTCCGTATATGGCTGCTACAGTTTACAGTCGGCACATCTAAGTACCAGATATTGGGCTCCGAGAAAATGGCCACCGTGGGTTGTCTAGTCGGATGATTGACACCCAGGCGGCCTATATAAAGCATCGATGTCGTTGTGGGCGGTTACCCTGATGAAGTCACGTGTACCCGTGACGCAACGCGTTGGCACGCCCTGACGACACTTCCGGTACGCGGTGACATCACTTCCGACGTACGCGCCATATTGGGACTCCAGGTACACCCGCAGTACCAGGACTACATGAGGACTTGCTATATGCTTTTAATCTATTGTGGAAATGTGAGTAGGAATTCTGTATCTATATTTTATAATAAACATTACAGTATCACGCTATGGGA